>NC_138306.1:10172500-10632500 GCF_965601325.2 Salmo salar | reverse complement strand
TGGTCCGGTCCCGAACCCAATCACAGTCCAGCAATGTTATTTTAGGCGTATGTGACGCAGCTCACTTGCCAGCCATGGTCCCAGCAATTTTGCGCCCTATAGGCAATATCAAAATGCAAAACAAAACCTAAGAAATGTGTTATATTAGCAGAGTGGGCCATTATATTAGGCTATTGGTATTACTAGTCTTAGTTTAAAGAGAGCAGAGTTAGAGATACTTGCATTTTCTCGATTTTCGGGAACAATTACACATATGTGTCATGTCCTGACCAGTGAAAAGGGTCATTTGCCATAGTAGAATGGTCAGGGCGTGGCAGGGGGATTGTTTTGTGTGTTTTGTGGTTGGTTTGTTTCTAGGGGAATTTGTTCTAGTTTTCTGTTTCTATGTTTCATTTTCCATGTGTGGCCGAGTATGGTTTCCAATCAGAGGCAGGTGTCTTTCGTTGTCTCTGATTGGAAGCCATACTTAGGCAGCCTGTTTTCCTTTGGGTTTTGTGGGTGGTTGTTTTCCGTATAGTCTGTGTACCTTACGGAACTGTTGGCTGTCGTTTGTTTTTTCTTTGTTTAAGTGTTCTCAATAAATAAGTAAGAATGAGCACTCTACACGCTGCACCTTGTTCTGTTCACTACGACGCCTGTGACAATATGGGTGATCAATATGTATTTGTAGGCAACGTAGTAAACTAGCCAAACCATATTTAGGGAGTAAATTTCCTTGGACAGATAAAGTGCCCGTTTCTCTCTGCCCATGCAAAGGCTATAGCCTACTCTCTTTAATTGAGAACAGAATCGTCTCTTCTGCTTGTAGGGTAACATGGGGTAAGACGCCTCTATTAGGGTGCTTAGGGTAAGTAACTACAAAGGAAAATAAATGACTACAGTTAACAGATTCTTTGTTATTTAATAAAATGTATTTTTTATGAAAGGGGCTTTTTGCCCAGCTACCAGGGTAAGAGTTCAATAGTTTATTATTTGGCCTTACTGCTAGTAGCCGATACAAACGCATAGAATAACAATTTACTTGTCACGCTCTGACCTAGGAGAGCTGTGTTTTCTTTGTTTAGTTAGGTCAGCGTGTGATAGGTGGGTGGGCATTCTATGTTTTGTTTTCTATGTTTTGGCCGGGTATGGTTTCCAATCAGAGGCAGCTGTCTATCGTTGTCTCTGATTGGAAGCCATACTTAGGCAGCCTGTTTTTACCTTTGTTTTTGTGGGCAGTTGCTTTCTGTTTAGTTTGTAAAGCTGACGGAACTGTTGGCTGTCATTTTTGTTATTTTGTCTAGTGTTCATTTCCATTAAAATATATAACGATGAGCACTCTACACGCTGCGCCTTGGTCTCCTCTATACGACGCACGTAACAGAACTACCCACCACCAACGGACCAAGCAGCGTGCACTCCCCAGGAAGACGAGTGGGACCAAGCAGCGTGGTTCAGAAGACTGGACCTGGGAAGAGATCCTAGATGGGGCAGGACCTTGGACAAGGCCAGGAGAGTATCGCCACCCGCCGGAGGAGATAGAGGCAGCGAAGGCGGAACGGCGATACTGGGAGGAACGGCTAGGAAGGCAACAGGAGGCCGAGAGGCAGCGGCAAAACATTTTTTTGGGTGGGCACACGGGTAGATTGGCTAAGGCGGTTTTAAGACCTGAGCCAACTCCCCGTGCTTACCGAGGGGAGCGAGTGACTGAACAAGCACCGTGTCATGCGGTGATGCGCACTGTGTCGTCCATGCGCACTCACAGCCCGGTGCGCTCGGTACAAGCTCCTCACCGTTGCCGTGCTAGAGTTGGCCGTCAGCCAGGAAGAAGTGAGCCGGCTCAGCGTATCTGGTCTCCAGTGCGTCTCTTCGGCCCAGGTTATCCTGCACCTGCTCTATGCACAGCACCCCCCGTTCACCAGCGCAGCACAGTTTGTCCTGTACCAACGCTCCACCCTTGCTGGGCGAGAATAACCATCCAGCCAGGATGGGGTGTGCCAGCCCTAAGCTTCAGACCTCCAGTGCGCCTCCATAGCCCAGTACGTCCTGTGCCTGGTCCTCGCACTCTCACTCCAGTGCGCCTCCAGAGCCCAGTACGTCCTGTGCCTGCTCCGCGCACTCTCCCTCCAGTGCGCCACCATAGCCCAGTACGTCCTGTGCCTGCTCCTCGCACTCTTCCTCCAGTATGCCTCCATAGCCCAGTACGGCCGGTGCCTGCTTTGAGCACTCGGTCCTCAGTGCGTCTCCCCAGTCCGGTGAGACCTGTTCCAGCTCCACGAATAAAGCCTCCAGTGATAATCGATGGTCCGAAGCCTGTAGAGATGATCCATGGCACGAAGCCTCTAGTGATGATCCATGGCCCGGAGCCTGTAGAGATAATCAATGGCAAAAAGCCTGTAGGGATTATCCATGCTCCGGAGCCTGTAGGGATAATCCATGGCACGAAGCCTGTAGGGATAATCCATGGCCCGGAACCTGTAGAGATGATCCATGGCACGAAGCCTCCAGTGATGATCCATGGCACGGAACCTGTAGAGATGATCCATGGCATGGAGCCTGCAGCAACGGTCCCTAGTCCGGAACCTATAATGACGCTTCACTGTCCGGAGCCTCCGGAAACGCTCCTCAGTCCTGAGCCTCCAGCGACACTCCTCAGTCCGGAGCCTCCAGCGACGCTCATCAGTACGGAGCCTCCAACGATGCTCCCCAGTCTGGAGCCTCCAGCAACGCTCCCCAGTCTGGAGCCTCCAGGGACGCTCCCCAGTCTGGAGCCTCCAGCGACGCTCCCCAGTCCGGAGCCTCAGCAGCCCCGAGTCTTCACCGGCGGTCCGCAGCCCGGAGTCTTCACCGGCGGTCCGCAGCCCGGAGTCTTCACCGGCGGTCCGCAGCCCGGAGTCTTCACCGGCGGTCCGCAGCCCGGAGTCTTCAACGGCGGTCCGCAGCCCGGAGTCTTCAACGGCGGTCCGCAGCCCGGAGTCTTCAGCGGCGGCCTTCAGCCCAGAGTCTTCAGCGGCGGTTGGCGATCCAGAGCCTCCGGCGATGATCCACGGTCTGGTTGTTTTTGTGGGTAGTTACTTTCTGTTTAGTTTGTAAACCTGACGGAACTGTTGGCTGTCATTTTTGTTATTTTGTCTAGTGTTCGTTTCCATTAAAATATATAACGATGAGCACTCTACACGCTGCGCCTTGGTCTCCTCTATACGACAGCCGTAACATTACTACATGGAAAAACAGATAGTCCCTCAAAAATTCAAAAGGAAGTTTGTTCTGAAGTGTCTGTCCTAGATCTGAGGGATACTGTATAAGAAAGATCAGGAAAAATTATATATAATTTTTTACATATATTTAACCCCTTATTTTTTTCACTTCACAGTCTCCTGTCACGTCCTGACCAGTAAGGGGTCATTTTGTTATGATAGTTTGGTCAGGGCGTGGCAGGGGGTGTTTGTTTTGTGTGTTTTGGGTTGATCTATGTTATTTTTTCTATGTTTAAATATCTAGTTGTTCTGTTTCTATGTTGGAATTGTTTGGGGTTGGTCTCTAATTGGAGGCAGCTGAATCTCATTTCCTCTGATTAGAGACCATATTTATGTAGGGGTTTCTCATTGTGTTTTGTGGGTGGTTTATTTCTGTTTTGTATTATTTACCTGACAGAACTGTTTGGCTGTCGTTTCTTGTGTCTTTGTTTCAGTGTTCAGATCAAATAAATACATGATGAGCACTAACCACGCTGCACCTTGGTCTACTCCATTTGACAGCCGTTACATCTCCATATATACAGTACCAGTCAAAAGTTTAGACACACCTACTCATTGAAGGGTTTTTCTTTATTTTTGCTATTTTTGCTATAGAATAATTGTGAAGACATTAAAACTATGAAATAACACATTTGGAATAATGTAGTAACCAAAAAAATTGTTAAACAAATCTAAATATATTTTATATTTTATATTCTTCAAAGTAGCCACCATTTGCATTGATGACAGCTTTGCACACTCTTGGCATTCTCTCAACCAGCTTCACCTAGAATGCTTTTCTTGAAGGAGTTCCCACATATGCTAAGAACCTGTTGGCTGCTTTTCCTTCACCCTGTAGTACAACTCATCCCAAACCATCTCAATTGGGTTGAGGTCAGGTGATTGTGGAGTCCAGGTCATCTGATGCAGCACTCCATCACTTGGTCAAATAGCCCTTACTATAAGGGCACAAGGTGAGACCCAGACACAGGAGGTAGATGGTTTGAGTCTTTGATATTTATTATAATCCAAAAGGGTAGGCAAGAGAATGGTTGTGGACAGGCAAAAGGTCAAAACCAGTTCAGAGTCCAGGAGGTACAGAGTGGCAGGTAGGCAGAATTGTCAGGCAGGCGAGAACAGATTCCAGAAACAGGCAAGGGTAAAAACCGAGAGGACTAGCAAAAAGAGAATGGAAAAAGCAGGAGCACAGGAAAACACGCTGGTTGACTTGAACATACAAGAGGAACTGGCACAGAGAGACAGGAAACACATGGATAAATATACTGGGGAAAATAAGCGACACCTGGAGGGGGTGGAGACAATCACAAGGACAGGTGAAACAGATAAGGGCGCGACACTTACGCAGCCTGGAGGTGTGTTGGGTCATTGTCCTGTTGAAAAACAAATGATAGTCCCACTAAGCGCAAACCAGATGGGATGGCGTATTTCTGCAGAATGCCGTGGTAGCTATGCTGGTTACGTGTGCCTTGAATTCTAAATAAATCACAGACAGTGTCAACAGCAAAGCATCCCCACACCATCACAACTCCTCCTCCATGCTTCGCAGTAGGAACCACACATGTAGGGATCATCTGTTCACCTACTCACAAAGACACTGCGGTTGGAACCACGGTGTTTGGAACCACGTAGGTTGGAACCAAAAATCTCAAATTTGGACTCATCAAAACAAAGGACAGATTTCCACTGGTTTAATGTCCATTGCTCGTGTTTCTAGGCCCAATCAAGTCTCTTCTTCTTATTGGTGTCCTTAAGTAGTAGTTTCTTTGCAGCAATTCAACCATGAAGGCCTGATTCGCGCAGTCTCGTCTGAACAGTTGACGTTGAGATGTGTCTGTTACTTGAACTCTGTGAAGCATTTATTTGGGCTGCAATCGGAGGTGCAGTTAACTCTAATGAACTTATCCTCTGCTGCAGAGGTAACTCTAGGTCTTCCTTTCCTGTGACGGTCCTCATGAGAGCCAGTTTCATCATAGCTCTTGATGGTTTTTGCGACTGCACTTGAAGAAACTTTCAAAGTTCTTGAAATTTTCCGGATTGACTGACCTTCATGTCATAAAGTAATGACACACTGTCATTTCTCTTTGCTTATTTGAGATGTTCTTGCAATAATATGGACTTGTTCTTTTACCAAATAGGGCTATCTTCTGCTCAAATTCATTAAGAAGGAAAGAAATTCCACAAATTAACTTTTAACAAGACACACCTGTTAATTGAAATGCATTCCAGGTGACTACCTCATGAAGCTGGTTGAGAGAATGCCAAGAGTGTGCAAAGCTATCATCAAGGCAAAGGGAGGCTACTTTGAAGAATCTAAAATATAAAATGTTTAACACTTTTTTGCTCTACTACATGATTCCATATGTGTTGTTTCATAGTGTTGATGTATTCACTATTATTCTACAATGTAGAAAATAGTAAAAATAAAGAAAAACCCTTGAATGAGTAGGTGTGTCCAAACTTTTGGACTGGTACCGTACTTCCATTCATTTTTTCAACTGGTAGCGGGGGACCTTCAGACAAGTCTTGTGAAGCCTGTGGGCTTCCTAGTGCAAAACAATGTACGTGTTCGTGAGAGTCTCACCTTTCCACAGAGGGGTCATATTAGTGTGTAACCCAAACTGTTCGGACGCTACAGACAGAAGTTGGCAGAAGTATGTATAATGCTAATTCGATTTCCGTAGGTGCGCGGACATCGACTCTAGGGGGTAAAACATTTCATAACAATAACTTAACACAATGGCATTTTCCCAGAATGTTTTATTGACACAAAGGTCGCAAATGAATCCCACGCCAGTTAAACTTGAGCATAGCTCGTGGGCCCACCTCTGATACATCTCGCACTGTATCCAGTCCCCACCGGTAAAAGAGAAGAGCTCGTTACAGGACAAGCATTCTTCATCCCCTTCTTTTAGGGTGTTTATTGTGGTTTTGGAAACTGGAACAACCTTTTTCAGTGGCGCCACAGCTTTATTCAGTGCCACAGGTTTCTTTCTCCCTTTGTTTATTTCCTTGCTTCTTAGTTTCTTTTTCTTACCAACATTCAGAGCAAGGTCACTGTGAGTGCTGGGAAGGATGTGGGGTGGAGGTAGTGGCGGAGGTTGTGGCAGGGATAGAGGTCATTGTGGGTGTGAAGCAGCTCAAGCCAGACTGTTTGCTTGTGGGATTTTTAAAATTTATATTTTAATTTATTTCTTATTTTGTATATATTTTTTAAACCTTTATTTAACTAGGCAAGTCATGCCTACACCGGGCAAAATCGGACGACACTGGGCCAATTTTGTACCGCCCTATGGGACTCTCAATCACGGCCATTTGTGATACAGCCTAGATTCAAATTAGGGTGTCTGTAGTGACGCCTCTCGCGCTGAGATGCAGTGCCGTAGACAGCTGCGCCATACAGACGGATAATTCTGGGTGACGCTTCATAAAGCCTTAAAACCAGTCTATGTCATCCAACTGCCTTTCTTTATTAAATGTGTTTTGGATTCCCATCCTCTCCGCCAGGTCAAAGGCAAGTTTTCCAATATCTCATCATTTTTGAGGATATGACTCACCAGGTCACATTCGAAAGAGCCAGTGAAAACTTGTAAGCCACCAAAATGGCTGTGGCTGTGCCCCAAACATGCTAACCTAACATATTGCTACTTTACTCAAAAACAATTTTAAAAATTGTATCTCCAAACAAGTGGATAATGTACTTTAAGATATGTATATTTAAAAAACAATTATGGATCTAGCTTCATTGGATTATATCCACAACTTTTTCTAAAAGCTAAAAAATTAGATACATTTACCTCAAAATCATTTTGATGGAGTGACTTCAAAAATGTTGATGAAACAGAGGACATTTGTAGTTGATCAAGACTAGTGGCAGCCAGAAAAACTGTTTAAAAAAGTGACAGTGACATCTTGTGGTGTTTGTGAGAATTACAGTGGGGGCGTCTTACCCCAGAGGGCATCTCGACCCATAGTACCCTATGGCTACTGAACTTGAAGTCAGCAAGAATGATGACAGCGGACACTTGCACTTTCATTGAGTTACGTTTTGCATATAGGATCTAGTCTATCTTTTAGGAGGACGATTTTGGACCTTCCTAAGGCATTGAAATGAACACCCAGGTCTACTCGTGTGCTCTGTCAGGTACTGAACAGATGAAGCTAAAGAGCAAATTGCAATGAACTTGTAAATAAATAATCATGCCATTCATTGGGAGCCTAGGACCTTAATTGGGCTTGTTCAGTTGCATCTGTACTTGTTGCGTTTTCCTTGTGCTTGTACACATTTGGGCACACTCAAACATAATTTACAAACAAAGAATTTGTGTTTAGTGAGTCCGCCAGATCAGAGGCAGTAGGGATGACCAGCGATGTTCTCTTGAGTGTGTGAATTCAACCATTTTCCTGTCAAAATGTAAAGAGTACTTTTGGGTGTCAGGGAAAATGTAAGGAGTAAGAAGCACATTATTTTCTTCAGGAGTGTAGCGAAGTAAAAGTAAAAGCTTGCAAAATGTAAATAGTAAAGTACAGAAAAACTACTTAAGTAGGACATAAAAATATTTTTACTTAAGTACTTAATACCACTGGACTGAACTCCTCCCTCTGCAACTGGATCCAGGACTTCCTGTCGGCCCGCCCCCAGGTGGAGAGGGTAGGCAACAACACATCCGCCATGCTGACCCTCAACACGGGGGCCCCTCAGGGGTGCGTGCTTAGTCCCCTACTGTACTCCCTGTTCACCCACGACTGTGTGGCCGTGCACGACTCTCAACACCATTATTACGTTTGCTGACAACACGAAGGTGGTAGGCCTGATCACTGACGACGATGAGACCGCCTATAAAGAGGTCAGTGACCTGGCACTGTGGTGCCAGGACAACAACCTCTCCCTCAACATCAGCAAGACAAAAGAGCTGATCGTGGACTACAGGAAATGGAGGGCCGAGCACGCCCCCATCCACATCACTAAGGAATGAACAAAGTCCACACGCACCAACACAGTCGTGAAGAGAGGCTGAAAAGATTTGCCATGGGCCCTCAGATCCTCAAAATGTTATACAGCTGCACCATTGAGAGCATCTTGACTGACTGCATCCCCGCTTAGTATGGCAACTGCTTGGCATCCGACCGCAAGGCGCTACAGAGGGTAGTGCGTACGACCCAGTACATCACTGGGGCCGAGCTCCCTGCCATCCAGGACCTCTATACCAGGCAGTGTCAGAGGAAGGCCCTAAAACCCCAGCCACCCTAGTCACAGACTATTCGCTCTGCTACCGCATGGCAGGCGGTACCGATGCACCAAGTCTGGAACCAACAGGACCCTGAATATTTTCTACCCCCAAGCCATAAGACTACTAAATAGTTAACCAAATTGCACTAACTCTTTTGACTCATCACATACGCTGCTGTTACTGTTTATTATCTATCCTGTTGCCTAGTCACTTTACCTCTACCTATATGTACATATCTATCTCAATGACCTCGTACCCCTGCATATCATCTCAGTACTGGAACCCTGTGTATATAGGCAAGTTATCATTACTCATTGTGTATTTATTCCTGGTGTTATAATTGTTTTTCTCTCTCTGCATTGTTGTGAATAAGTAAGTAAGCATTTCACTGTTAGTCTATACCTGTTGTTTACAAAGCATGTGACAAATACAATTGGATTTGATAGATAGTGTGCAGCTCTGTGGTGGCACATATTGATTGAGCTGTAGGGTCATGTCACGTTTGTTGTATGATGAAGGAGACCAAGGCGCAGCGTGTGTATCGTTCCACATTTTATTTAAACTGTGAAACTATGCAAGACATACAAATAAACAAATAAACAAAACAACAAAACGTGACGAAGCGGTACAACATACACTTACTCAAAATAATCTCCCACAAAACAACAACTTAAATATGATCCCCCATTAGAGACAACGATGACCAGCTGCCCCTAATTGGAGATCATCCCAAAAAACAACATAGAAATACAGAAACTAGAACCCCACATAGAAATACATAAACTAGACAAAAACCCCAACATAGAAAAAAGAAACTAGAACCAACATAGACAAATAAACTAGACAAAACCCCCTGTCACGCCCTGACCTACTCTACCATAGAAAATAAAAGCTTTCTATGATCAGGACGTGACAGGTCATTTGGCTGTTTTTGCTTTTCATAGTCTACTCTGTTTGAGTGTGTTTGAGGAAAATACACAAAAGTTCTGTCTGTCTGTCTGTCTGTCTGATTTATGCACTATGGTTTTATAGCCCGCTTATTCCTCATTCTTATGTGATTTTAGGATGAGACAGATGCATTTTGTTGACATGATGCTGTTGTCGTGCTACTGCATTGCACAACACTAGAATTCTTCTGTCACCTCATACATTCTAGAACATGCAAGCATTTGAATGTGTTTTTGTTTGTTAATTGAGAAAAAACAAGTGACTGAAAATGACACTGTCAAACAGTTGAAGCACTTTTCACAGAAATGTATTTAAATGGATGAGGTAGGAAAACATACTGTTCTATTTTGATTGGTGTTTTGAAAGCAATTAGTCTCAAATAAGTATCATTTGCTGCTGTGCATTTGAAACAGTTTCGATTGGTATGGTTTCTATTGATATACTGTATTTAAGAAAGAAATGGGGGGGGGGGATGCTGCAATGTTATTGTAGTTAAATGCATTTCTCATTCTAAGTCAAATGCAAGTGATCAGATTATTTACCTTAACATCTATTGGTTCTGGACAGATTTAAATAACGCTTAATTGGCCTACACTTGTAGCCCCAGGCAAAATAAATAAAAAAGACGTAATGATTTATAAAGCCCTATGGATATCATAATCATACTGTATCTCTTATCACCATCTCTTTAACAGAAGCAGACAGTGAGGTTAAGCCTGGGTTCAAACGGCACCCAGGTCAAAAAGGGCACTGCCACCAAGGCCAGGAGTGAGCAGTCAGGGCTGGGGGCTAGTGTTGGTGCCCAGTCAAGCCTGGCTCTGAATCCAAGCACCAGGAGACCAGAGGAGGCTGGAGACCAGTCTGCCACCCATCCCCAGAGACAGGTAAGCTACACTGCACTGCTATAGCTTGGTCTCAGATATTTCTGTGCTGTCTTGTGAACTCCTATGAACATTGTCATGCCAAAGTTGGCAAGCGAGCACAAAGAGATCTGAGACTAGGCTAGCACTGCCATAAACCCAATCAAAATAAAGGCATTTTATGATGCAAACTACTGTGCTAGCCTGGTTCCAACTTTGCAACTAATGGAAATGCTGAGTAAATCTGTTCTACAGGGATTGCAGTCTGCCTTCTTCTGTACTGACTGACAAACGGAATAGTAATCTGCTCTATTCCACCATCATCTGTTCATATTCTGTCTGCTTTTCTTTTTGTACAGAAGTGTAAGAAGGAAAGATGCAAACCACGAAAGATGAAAAGAGGGGTATATATAATGCCATTAAAGCAGTATAAAGCATATACCCCTGGATCCCAAAGGACATGCAGACCTCTTCTGCTATTCGAAGTGCGTAATAGGCACAACACTAAGCCAACCAAGCCAACCCTCCCAACCAAGCCAACCATCCGGCCTCTGCTGATCCATGGCCTGAGTGTCAATGAGTACCGGGCCGTCTACAACACAGTGGTGGAGCCATTCGCAAGTACTGCTAGTACATTGTCATCATATAGTCACCCCCAAGGCATAAACTTAAAGCAGAGACTGTGGCTCACACTGGACAGACCAAAGCTTGAGGAGGTGGTCCACAAAGACGGTCGTGTGGAAGTTCTGGAAACGTTTATCTCCGTTTTTTAGCCATAGACATCAAGTCTGAGACAGCAGAGAGCTCAGGTGGGGACTGCGTGTGTGGCTGTCCTCCCATCCCATATCCACAATATGTGTGTTAAACAAAAACTCTATTTTGAAATATTAAACTGAATTCCGCTCTGATGGGTCGGCTTTGTAATCATCACAATTAAATCGGATCAGGTAGTAACACTGACGCACTGGGAAGATTTGAAGAGCCAGCAACTTGTTCCTACAATAAGCAATTGATTTCCTATGGGTAAACATCTGCGGATTCATACAGATAGGCCTATTGTGTAAGATAACTTTATCTTGATACAAAATTGTACATGTGGTGTTAACTCTATGGAGGTACTCGACAGAGAAAGAACACTGCTACGGCAGTAGTTATACAGCAGGCAAATTCGTTTTTTTTTGTTTTTTTTTCATGAGTTGAGAGTGAAATGGCAGACCCAAATATTTATCTTTCCTAGGATATTTGCATGGTTCGGTTTCACGCTGAATGGAAAACGATAAGAATGAGAGCTCCTTGGTGCGTCACAAGAAAAGACTATGCAAATATTTCCATGGTCTGTTACCTCTGTTGACTCTGCGGGGTGAGAGCCAATAGGAAGTGGAGAGGGAGGTTGTGAGAAGCAACAAAACCAAAAGAAAATAAGAAAAAAAAAGAGAGGCAACAAAACCACAAATATCTGTTTTCATCATCTCTTTTTAATTAATTGGATGACATCTCTAAGCAGAACATTTCATACCATATCAAACTTCATATCATTACACTGACAAATATATTAGCCTGCTCCCAGATCTGTTTGTGCTATCATGTCAACTCCTCGTCGTGTTTGGCATGACGAGGAGTGGCATAATAGCACAAACATACTGCCCACTGGGTCATATTTGGTTGAGACGTTGATCAATGAGATTACAACCTATATTCACCCAATCTAAACATTTCGAAATATGTTATCACTATGCTTTCAACCATCTAAAAGCACAAACAAATTCCAATGGAAAAGCAACGTCTCTTTTGAACCATTTAAAATCACAGCAAAGTTTTATATGGAAATACCAAATTACCTGGATTGCAGAACCAAATTACCTGGATTGCAGTTGAGATTCCATTAAAAGTACATGGTGTACAAAATACAATGATCAATGACGTTTGAGATTCTGCGCATATTATTACAGCAATTGTGAAGATCTCCACAGACCTGTGAAGACGTACTGTATGCATGCTATCTTGAACATTATATGATTACATAAGAATACATTTATACTTACAGTATCCTCAAAATGTGACCATGGATGTGTTAATAATTTTAAGGTTGAACGTTACATTAGTTTGTAAGATAGCCTTAACTTTAGGCTATTTACTGTATTACAAAAGTAATATTAAATAGGGTTTAGTTGACAACGCAACCAAATATCAACATTTAAAGGAGATGGATCTACTGCTTGGATAGTTCAATCTAAGACATTGGCTTAATCCCATTCTTTAACTTTTTATTTTTGGTTGAGTTGGAGACGTGAATCCAACATACTGTATAATTTGTTAACAAGTTACAAGGCTATTTATTGTATTTTAAAAGTGATATTGAATTGTGTTTGGATGTCAATGCATGCAAATATCAACATTTGAATGAGATGCTACTTCTGCTTGGATAGTTCCATCTGTGCCACTGATTTAGTCTGGATTTTAATTCCAGTTTGTCTACAAATTAATAATTGATGTGTTGGATTCACGTCTCCATCTCAACCAAAAAGTTAAAGAATAGGACTAAATCAAAACAAACTTTAAATGTACTTTAAATAATGTTTGATTTGATTTTGTCCTATTCTTTCATTTAGATTTTTGGTTGAGATGGAGATGTGAATCCAACATATTAATTTGTAGACAAACTGGAATTAAAGCCAGACTAAGTCAGTGGCACAGATGGAACTATCCAAGCAGAAGAACCATCTCCTTCAAATGTTGATATTTGGTTGTCTATTCTGGGTTGAATTTAAACAGTAGTTGTTGATGACTTTGTAAATGTTATATGCCTAAATGCTGTAGCATCACTGATGATATATGACTTACAAAGTATGGTCACATTTCATTTACTCTGTTAAACCTACACTTTGGAATGACTTCGATAGCAACAGTGAATCTATTTAGTAAATGTAGATCTCGCAACTATCATTCTCACAATATCACATTGGTAATAATCAGTGACGAATATCATAGCTGGGCTTGGTTAATACCCTGGATGGGAGATCAAAGGGTAGCTGTGGATATATGCATTCTCCTGTAGGAGTTTCTGTCCAGCTTATATATATTTTTTCTGATAGTGGATATAACATTGAAGATACAAATTCAACATCATTTATACAATATTTTTCTTTGTTGAAATGTGGTTACCATGATGACATAATCATGTGGATAACATTTCACCCTCAAAACAGTTGACTTTTTTCAAATCCAATGTATTTTCCACACAGATTCCACATCACAATACGTTAACTAATTACATTGAAAGAATGTTGATTCAACCAGTTAGTGCCTAGTTGGTGTTGCCCAGGCTAGAAAAATATAAATATGATTCAAACATATTTAACTTGGTAACTGTCATAAATATACATTTCATACTGGATCACAGGAAGATTGAACTATTTCGTGTATATCTAAATACACCTGAAAGATTGCCTACTCTGCCTGTGTCTTGGAGTCTGCTAGCACTTTATTATCCCCCTTCCTGCAGCAGGGGAGCAGCTGTCTGAAGCGGGACATGTAGAACAAGGGTCCAATGTACAGGCCGAAGTTGGGGAAGGCCAGGAGCAACTGGAGGATGCAGCAGTGTATGCGGTTAGCCACTTGGTCCTCCTTCTCTGGGTGCCACACGGACATGAAGGGCACCAGGGCCACTAGAGGAGTGTAGGCCACCACCGAGGGCACCAGGATGAGCAAGATGTTCTTCCGAGCTCTCCTCAAAAGGTTCATGCTGTCCCCTGACCCCTCCCCAGTCCCACTCTGGCACAACACCCACACGATGCCCACCAGACACAGCAGCATGATCAGGAACAGGACTGAAATGGTGATGGCCAAGTACAGAGCTATGGAGAACACCCCCTGGAAGTAGGCCAGCAGCATCACCACCAGGGTGAGGAGCCAGGCCAGGGCACACACCCCAGTGTGGTACTTCCATTTCCCCAGTCGCATGTAGGCCACGGGCCGCGCTGCCACTAGATAGTGCTCCACACACATGCAGGCCAGAAGGAGAGGACAGCCGAAGATGTTGAGGGCCGAGATGGCTCTGGCCGCTGAGAGCATCTGTTTGGACGTGTCGTGGTGCATGGCACTGTAGATGTCCATGGGCAGGCAGAGGCAGTATAGAATGTCCAGGATGGACAAGTTGAGGACCAGGACCTCGGAGGCTGATAGGGCCTTCTTGCTGCTCATCAACATCCACAGCAGGCCCAGGTTGGCTGGGAGACCCGTAAGCAGAATGAAGATCTTGATGCTCAACCAGACAGTGGAATTGCCAAGTATGCGACACTGGTGCATCACCTCGTCCATGCTCATGCTGAGGAATGACCAGAAAAACTCGCCAAATGGTGACATGCCCCAACTATTGGTGCCATTGGTGTTTTGGCCCCAGCAAAAGGAAGAGTTGTTGCATGCTGTACCAGAGGAAGTGCTATTGTTGACCATGGTGTTTCTTCTGAGGAGAATGATCAGAATACCCTGTAGGGGACAAAGCAAATCCCTATTTACATATGCTGAATATGTATCAGGCAAAGTATCACCAACCATTCAAAGTGAATGGGGGAAACGCCTGTACAATGGGTTATCCTTGAACTAGCTTCAAAATCACTGAATCTGAAGTTAGGAATCTGTAAGGTGTACTCATCAATAATTTTGACATTAAAGTATCTAACATTAAAGTCTCGACTCAAAAAAGTGAGATTCAACAAATAAGATTTATCATTCTGACATTGACACATGAGATTATATCTCATCATGTAAAATAAATACAACCACATATCACAGTCAAATATAGAGGATACGAATATTCCATTGCAGCTAAACAATAGATATAAACGTCTTGCAACAAAACCCATTTTAATACACATCTAAAATCTATGATAAAAAAAAATCTTAGGACAGTAATATTTTACACACACATGAAGGAAGCAATAATTTATTATGAAAAAACACAAATGTGAAACATTTGTGGATATAGCATTTTGAAACTAAACTCTTTACATCTATCTAATTTCAAGGGCAACCTTCAAGCCATTTACCAATATAATTGCAAGGTTCTTGTCTTCTTGATGTCAAAGTAGTTGCTCTCGTTGCATCACAATTACAAAATAAGGTCATATAAATTAGTACTTTATGCATCCCATTTGTTTGCACCAGCTAATACATACAACTTCCTTCCCCCTTTGGGGATTAATAAAGTACTATCTTATCTTGTATTTGAAATGAACAGTATAAAATCAGTATAACTCAGTATAAAATCTGCAGTAGACAAATGAAAGCTGAAAGTGAACCAACCTGATCAGAGAGACAGAGGATGGTGTGGAGGACGAGGATGACTCTGAGATGTAGCTACAGTGTTAGTCTGTTTCTACCCCTCCTCGCCCTATACATTTGTCAGAGGGAGGGGGGGGGGGGGGGGTAGAGAGAGAAAGAGCGAGAGAGAAAGAGAGATAGATGGATAATGACAACAAGAGAGAGAGAGATTAATGAGTTTGCATATACCTGTGATGGTCCAGTGGGAAAAGGGAAGGTGCTATAGACCTAGGCCACGGCAGGAATAGGGCATTCCTTCCCTTCTGTTTTGTGTTCTGAGTCTGACTAAAACTACAACATGCAAATTTTCCCGAAAAGCTATACAAACATGATGTTTGTTGGTCATTTCATACCAAGAAGAGCATTTCTGAACAACTCTCGTTGTTCTTCCTTCACCTTACTTTATCTGCCTTGTGGCTTCTATCAGAATATTCTGTTGTAACTGCAAGGGGACCAGCATAATACCACAGAACACAAAGGGATGCTGGATATTGTATTGATCAACATTCCTTGTGTTTGTCTATGGAAGTGTAGACCATAGACAAACACAAGAGATGGTTTGTTAGCTGATGATGGCCCATTATTACCCATTGTACTGTTGGCCTGAACCTTGGTTCTGCTGTAGGCAAGTTGTTTTTCACTATGTTGGCATTCATTCACACTTACCTAAATTCTGACATGCATGCAGTTTACATGTGAATAGCCCAACCCTACACTGTAACGGAAAACTGTAATTTCAACGGTAACTTTTTGTATTATCGACAGTAAAATACTCTGGAACGTTTTACTGCAGCATACTGTAAATGATTGTGTATTGTGGGAAAATGTTGTAATCATGTAGTTTTTCAAAGGTATCTGTAATATGATAATTGTTTTTTAAAATGCTGTTAACAGACTACAGTTACAGTTTTTTTGTAATTAGTTACATGATTACATATAATCCGTTACCCCCCAAACCTGCACCCCACAGATCCGTACCGTATCTTTGGAGCACCAAAGGTAGTGGGTGCATAGTTAAGTTGTTTCTGGCTCATTAACTTATTTTGAGGCGTGCCTTGCACCCGTGAGTGAGAATGTACTCCCAGAAGCCGTCTGAGACAGTGCTTGGTGAATGTTTGTAATTTGTTCAGTGTATTAGTGGTGGTTCTACCTGTTTCAGATCCGTACAGAAGAATGGATTTCACATTTGAGTTGAAGGTTTTAAGTTTTGTCTTAAGTGAGATGTTCTTGATCTTATTTAGGTTGTTGAATGCTATTCCTGCTTTACCAAGTCTTGCTTTGAAATCTTCCTCAGTCCCTCAACCCACAGTTGTCACACTACCTAGTTAGGCCTTCAGAAAGTATTCATACCCCTTGACTTTTTAAAAACAATTTCTTGTGTTAAAGTCTGAACTTAAAATGTATTAAATTGAGACTTTCTGTCACTGGCCTACGCACAATACCCCATAATTTCAAAGTGGAATTTTTACAAATTAATCAAAAAATGAAGTCAATAAGTATTCAACCACTTTTATGGTAAGCTTAAATAAGTTCAGGAGTACATTTTTTAAAAACAAGTCACATAAAAAGTTAGACTCACTCGGTGTGCAATAATAGTATTTAAATGTCTTAGATGTAAAGTCCCCTGTTTTGGGGACCTGTGTGGTTCTGGTACCAGTTCCAACAGACATTTTTGCATATAAAATCAATATGTGGACACCATAGATCGAAATGGCTTGCGCACTGAGCGGTAGCCCTGATTCTCACGGACACAGGAGTATGTATTTTCTGCCTATGTGAAGCAGGATGTAAAATCTGACACCACTTGAAGCTGGGCTGTCCCTCCTACCTCTTCATTTGCTCTTCCGTCCATCAACTCCTGGCTGAAACGTACGTCACAGCCACGAACGACGCATATGCCTGGAATCCTTACACCGTAACGCAGCAGGAGAGGGCGGTTTCGTTGCTGTAGCACATTCAGAGATAATTCATAGATTTTAAACCAAAAAAACTTTCTGACAGACAATATTAATATGAGATAAAAGGCGAGTACCTGACGAGTTCAGGAAGCCAAGCTCTGTGAGATGTTCACAGCGATGGGGGTAGACGTTCTGATCACGAGAGACCTTTAGAAAATATGCACATTTTCTCTAACACTAAATATACAAATATGTATTTTACAGTTATAAGGAAGGTGAAATGTAAACGTTATTCATTTTATAAATGGCATTAATACATGTCGCATATCAGTTTGCAGTTGTTTCATCCTAGCTCAGTGCTTTCTGTGGTGGTGGGGCAGTCAGCGGGCAATACAGAGCATAGGGGTTGGTAATGTTCTCCAGCTGCGCCTGTATTGGCTCAGTGTTCTGTCACTCATGGGGACACTGTCACCGCAAAATCTACAGGGAGAGCTCAGATATTCAAGCCATAGATTTACATTGGAAGTGCCCATCCATGAAGGCGCAAGGTCATTGCGCAAAAGATAGTGTCAAATCACGTTATATCTACCGTAGCTTTGATTGGACTGATCAACGTCAACAGCATAATTTTCAAAATCTTAGCTAGCAAGCTAGAAAAGCAGTCATCATCATGAATCAAGTCAACAACCTACTGGCAAATCATTTTCAATCCTTGTCAAATGAAGAGAAATTATAGATCAAACGTATCGGTGCTCATCGGCCATTGGACATAAGTTGGAAATCGCAAATTCAACAATGAGTGGTTTGGAAGGAATCAGTGGCTAACTGCAAGCTTTTCAAAGCAATCACAAGCCTGCTATTCAGTGGAGAGGGTGTGTGTCACGTCCTGACCAATATTTAGGTATTATTTCTATTATATTTGGTCAGGACGTGGCAGAGGTATATTTGTTTTGTATTATGGGGTTTTGTGTGTGGTGTACCCCCGGTGTATTAGTTTGGTATAGGTTCTAGGTTTGTTTTTCTATGTGTAGTTTTGGGTGCTGGACTCTCAATTGGAGGCAGGTGTTTCTAGTTGCCTCTGATTGGGAGTCCCATAAGTAGGTGTGTGTTTGTTTGGTTTTCGTGGGTAGTTGTTTTTGCACTGCGTGTTGTGTGCCTGCAAAACTGTTCCTGTCGTGTATATTGTTTTCCAGTGGATGCGTTGCTCCTTTTTTGAATTAAAACATGAGCATCCATATTCCCGCTGCAGTTTGGTCTATTCAACACGGCTCTTTTTGTGACAGAACTACCCACCACCAAAGGACCAAGCAGCGGAGAAGAGGACAGAGGCAAGTGAGGGAGGAATGTTGGAGGCAGCCCCAATAATTTTTTAGGGGGGGGCACAAGGGCTATTTGGCGGGGCGAGATTACAGCCCCAGGCCAGCTCCCCGTACCCTTGTAGGGCAGACTGGACAGGTCCCGTGCTTTGGGGTTGGGGCTGTGGTGAGGCCTGGGATTTTCAGGCCGGTAGGCAAGGTACAAGCGCCCCGCATGTGCCAGGGCGAAGTAGGCATCGAGCCGGAAGGGGTGATGCCAACCCTGCGCTCAAGACCGCCAGTGCGCCCTTTCGGTCCGGTGTTTCCCGCCAGACGCACTAGCATGGAGGTGCGTGTCTCCAGGCTGGCACGTCCTATACCAGCCCCACGCATCAGGAGTCTAGTGTGTCAACCCAGCCTCGCCAGTCAACAGTCACCAGAGCTGCCCGCCAGTCAACAGTCGTCAGAGCTGCCCGCCAGTCAACAGTCGTCAGAGCTGCCCGCCAGTCAACAGTCGTCAGAGCTGCCCGCCAGTCAACAGTCGTCAGAGCTGCCCGCCAGTCAACAGTCGTCAGAGCTGCCCGCCAGTCAACAGTCGTCAGAGAGGTCAGACTGCCCTGAACTGCCGGAGAGGCCAGACTGCCCTGAACTGCCGGAGTGGCCAAACTGCCCTGAACTGCCGGAGTGGCCAGACTGCCCTGAACTGCCGGAGTGGCCAGACTGCCCTGAACTGCCAGAGTGGCCAGACTGCCCTGAACTGCCAGACTGGCCAGACTGCCCTGAACTGCCAGAGTGGCCAGACTGCCCTGAACTGCCAGAGTGGCCAGACTGCCCTGAACTGCCAGAGTGGCCAGACTGCCCTGAACTGCCAGAGTGGCCAGACTGCCCTGAACTGCCAGGGTGGCCAGACTGCCCTGAACTGCCAGGGTGGCCAGACTGCCCTGAACTGCCAGGGTGGCCAGACTGCCCTGAACTGCCAGGGTGGCCAGACTGCCCTGAACTGCCAGGGTGGCCAGACTGCCCTGAACTGCCAGGGTGGCCAGACTGCCCGGTTCTGCCAGAGTGGCCAGACTGCCCGGTTCTGCCAGAGTGGCCAGACTGCCCGGTTCTGCCAGAGTGGCCAGACTGCCCGGTTCTGCCAGAGGTGCCCGCCTGCCCGGATCTGCCAGGGTGCCCTGCCTGTCAGGATCGGCCAGAGTGGCCCTCCTGTCCTCCGGCCCAGCCCGAGTGGCCCTCCTGTCCTCCGGCCCAGCCCGAGGGGCCCTCCTGCCCTCCGGCCCAGCCCGAGGGGCCCTCCTGCCCTCCGGCCCAGCCCGAGGGGCCCTCCTGCTCTCCGGCCCAGCCCGAGGGGCCCTCCTGCTCTCCGGCCCAGCCCGAGGGGCCCTCCTGCTCTCCGGCCCAGCCCGAGGGGCCCTCCTGCTCTCCGGCCCAGCCCGAGGGGCCCTCCTGCTCTCCGGCCCAGCCCGAGGGGCCCTCCTGCTCTCCGGCCCAGCCCGAGGGGCCCTCCTGCTCTCCGGCCCAGCCCGAGGGGCCCTCCTGCTCTCCGGCCCAGCCCGAGGGGCCCTCCTGTCCCCCGGCCCAGCCCGAGGGGCCCTCCTGTCCCCCGGCCCAGCCCGAGGGGCCCTCCTGTCCCCCGGCCCAGCCCGAGGGGCCCTCCTGTCCTCCTGTCCTCCGGCCCGGCCCGAGGGGTCCGTCTGCCTGGCGCAGCTATCGGCTCCACCGAAGTGGGCGACGCCGAGGGTGGAGCAGGGTCCACGTCCTGCACCGGAGCCACCTCCAGGATAGGTGGGTTGGGGAGGGAGGGTGTAGCACAGTGCCGTCGTTGACGGCAGCCACCCTCCCTTCCCTCCCTTATTGTTTAGGGGGTATTGCTTTTTGGTTTTGTTGGGGTAATGGGGATTTTTTGTGTTTTCTTTTAAGGTGCATTCCGGGGTCTGCACCTTTAGGGGGGGGGTAATGTCACGTCCTGACCAATATTTAGGTATTATTTCTATTATATTTGGTCAGGACGTGGCAGAGGTATATTTGTTTTGTATTATGGGGTTTTGTGTGTGGTGTAGTGGGGTGTATTAGTTTGGTATAGGTTCTAGGTTTGTTTTTCTATGTGTAGTTTTGGGTGCTGGACTCTCAATTGGAGGCAGGTGTTTCTAGTTGCCTCTGATTGGGAGTCCCATAAGTAGGTGTGTGTTCGTTTGGTTTTCGTGGGTAGTTGTTTTTGCACTGCATGTTGTGTGCCTGCAAAACTGTTCCTGTCGTGTATATTGTTTTCCAGTGGATGCGTTGCTCCTTTTTTGAATTAAAACATGAGCATCCATATTCCCGCTGCAGTTTGGTCTATTCAACACGGCTCTTTTTGTGACAGTGTGTGGTCCAAGTCTGAATTTAAGGGTCTCTTTTCCAAGCTTAAAAGGATAAACATTTACATGCAACACCATGGGCCAGAAAAGGTTGAATACATTGGCCATGCTGTCAATCCAGCATGACTTCTGCCACGTTCAAAACAACTTGAAACTCTGAACTGGGAAATTTCAGAATTCAGTGAGTTCAAGACAACTGTGAACTCTGAAAAAACGAGCTCCGACTGGGAAAATACGTTTTTAACGGTCATCCATTTCGGATTTCCAAGGCGGGAACTCGGGCCTCTTATTAGAGCTCCGACCTAAAGATCACTGACGTCATGATTCTTCATTGTTTTCATCCGAGTTCCCAGTTGTCTTGAAAGCTGTCACGCCGGGATAAAGGATTTGGATACAGGCGCAGGAATACACAATAGGGGTTTTTAATACACCCAAAACAAACACGTACACAAAAACACTGGGCTGTGTCCAAACGAGAGTGAGGGTAAACCTCGTTGAATGACACGGGACGATACCAGTAATAGACAATATATAAAGGAAGCAGCATAACAGCTGCAACACCGCATAGGTACTCACACGACCAACGGACATGGGAACAATAACCGACAAAGACAGAGGGAACAGAGGGCACTTATATATAACATACTAATCAGGGGAAATGGGAACCAGGTGTGTGTAATCAGACAAGACAGTCCGGGGTTAATGATAATGAATCCCGTTCAGTCAAGCCTAGAAAGCCGGTGACCTAGACCTCTGGAACTGGTGAACAGAATGAGCAGCAGTACCGGGGGGGATCCGTGACAAAAGCACCATAAATCCAGAGAACGCCAGACTTCGATGACAAATGTAATATTCCAGGGAGATACAATTGAAGTCAGAGGTTTACATACACCTTAGCCAAATACATTTAAACTCAGTTTTTCACAATTCCTGACATTTAATCCTAGTAAAAATTCCCTGTCTTAGGTCAGTTAGGATCACCACTTTATTTTAAGAATGTGAAATGTCAGAATAATAGTAGAGAGAATGATTTATTTCAGGTTTTATTTCTTTCATCACATTCCCAGTGGGTCAGAAGTTTACATACACTAAATTAGTATTTGGTAGCGTTGCCTTTAAATTGTTTAACTTGGGTCAAACGTTTTGGGTAGCCTTCCACAAACTTCCTACAATAAGTTGGGTGAATTTTGGCCCATTCCTCCTGTCAGAACTGGTGTAACTGAGTCAGGTTTGTAGGCCTCCTTGCTCGCACACACTTTTTCAGTTCTGCCCACATATTTTCTATAGGATTGAGTTCAGGTCTTTGTGATGGCCACTCCAATACCTTGACTTTGTTGTCCTTAAGCCATTTTGCCACAACTTTGGAAGAATGCTTGGGGTCATTGTCCATTTGGGAGACCCATTTGCGACCAAGCTTTACCTTCATGACTGATGTCTTGAGATGTTGCTTCAATACATCCACATCATTTTCCTACCTCATGATTCCATCTATTTTGTGAAGTGCACCAGTCCCTCCTGCAGCAAAGCACCCCCACATTATGATGCTGCCACCCCCATGCTTCACGGTTGGGACGTGGTTCTTCAGCTTGCAAGGCTCCACCTTTTTCCTCCAAACATAACGATGGTCATTATGGCCAAACAGTTATATTTTTGTTTCATCAGACCAGAGGACATTTCCCCAAAAAGTACAATCTTTGTCCCCATGAGCAGTTGCAAAGCATAGTCTGGATTTTTTATGGCAGTTTCGGAGAAGTGGCTTCTTCCGTGTTGAGCGGCCTTTGAGGTTATGTCGATATAGGACTCGTTTTACTGTGGATATAAATACTTTTGTACCGGTTTCCTCCAGCATCTTCGCAAGGTCCTTTGCTGTTGTTCTGGGACTGACTTGCACTTTTCGCACCAAAATACATTCATCTCTAGGAGACAGAACGCGTCTCCTTCCTTAGCGGTATGATTGCTGCGTGGTCCCATGGTGTTTATACTTGCATACTATTGTTTGTACAGATGAACGTGGTACCTTCAGGCATTTGGAAATTGCTCCCAAGGGAGAACCAGACTTGTGGAGGTCTACAATTTTTTAACGGAGGTCTTGGCTGATTTCTTTTGATTTTCCCATGATGTCAAGCAAAGAGGACCTGAGTTTGAAGGTAGACCTTGAAATACATCCACAGGTACACCTCCAATTGACTCAGATGATGTCAATTAGTCTATCAGAAGCTTCTAAAGCCATCACATCATTTTCTGGAATTTTCCAAGCTGTTTAAAGGCCCAGTCGACTTAGTGTATGTAAACTTCTGACCCACTGGAATTGTGATACAGTGAATTATAAGTGAAATAATCTGTCCTGTAAACAATTGTTGTAAAAATGACTTTTGTCATGCACAAAGTAGATGTCCTAACCGACTTGCCAAAACTATAGTTTGTAACAAGAAATTTGTGGAGTGGTTGAAAAACAAGTTTTAATGACTCCAACCTATGTGTATGTAAACTTCCGATTTCAACTAAAAGTACTGAATCTGAAAGGGGAATTACTATCAGAACCCAAATTAATCAAAGATTTTCTCACTTCTAGAAACTGTACACCTCTGATTGAACATCGACACCAAGCAAGATTAAGTCCTTTCTAAAAGAATGAAGAACTTTTCGTCTCAGAGGAAGCCACCTTGCTGGGAGCCCAAATCTCTCTCAATGAACTCAAAAGGGCATTGAATAGAATATAGGCAAATCACCTGGATGGGACGGTATTCCTTCCTACAGTGTTCTCACTATCGCCAACTATTTTTTGAAAAACGCATATTAAACTTTTCTAAAAAACAGACCAAAGTGGATTTCTTAAAAAGTTTTTATACTCGGATAACCTCCAACTATAAAATATCTTATATGCTTCACCAGAAATAACAGGTCCTTGAGCTATATTATGTATCCATGCAGATTAAGCTTTTGATAGACTAGAATATTCATATCTCTGGTCTGTCTGGGAACATATGGGAATTGTCTCCAATATCATTAATATGATTAAAATACTATATGCCAATCCCTTAGCCATTGTTATTAACAGGCAATATCTGCTCTTCTCCGTTCAGAAGCAGCAGACAAGGTGATCCATTTTCTCCTTTGCTTTTCTTATCCATGTAACCCCTGGCCATTGCAATTCATCAATCGAACAAAATAACACCAATTTCCCAAAGGGCTGCTGATCACTTCATCTCATTATATGCAGACGATATTTTACTATATCTAGACAATGTATCTCAATCACTCCCAAATACATTGAAGATCATAGATAAATTCAGTTTCTCTCAAGCTATAACATTTATCTAAATGTATATGGTCCTGGATAAAATAAACACATTTACAAAGAGGGAAAGATGGAGGACTATCAGTACCAATTTTTTTATTGTATTTCCTGGGGTTATATTTGTATGCATTTATTTCGTTTTTTTGTTCCTGTAACACCCCCTCAAAAAGAAGACAAAACTAAATAAAAAGTTGGTCACCCCAAAAATAATATGATTATTTGGCGTATTCAACAGATCTTGATGAGATGTAATTTTAAGCGATTGGAGCGCCCTTCGTGGTGCCAAAAGGACAGTGCCAGGATCGCGCAATGATTAAGTTGAACCAACCTGTGGTGCTGAAAGATAGCTCTGCAATTCGGCTAGATCAGGAACAAACAATAAATTGCAGTAGGCCTATAACCTAATAAGCCTACGACTATGTGGTATAGCTATTTGTAGATTGTAGCCTAATGTAAATACAAAAACATATAGCTTAGTATCCTTGTACTGTTGTGAGGAGATCTTTATTGCGAGTAGGCATTTCATTGTATTGTGTAGCTTACATCAATAAATACACTTTGATTTAATTAGCTTGAACACATGGTTACAATATACCCTATTACAGAATAAAAGAAAACAGAGGTGAACTATCAATTCATAAAATGTATTTGCATAGATTAAACAGGCTATCAAGTAAATTGACCAAGTAGTGAACATAAATCATTACTACTTAGAATTGCAGGAAATTCACTTTAAAACAGCCATAGAAATCAAGCTTTTGGTATGGTGTATTCATGCATCTCAAGAAACTATAACCTAAATGCATTATTACCTCCAACTTGGCCTAATTCCAATTTCCAATTGCCCACCATAAAATACCAAGCTAGAACAGGCCCTGCGTCTCAACCAATAGCCAGTGTAGGCTAAATATACCAAGCAGGGTTACAGCAACTTCCAGAGAGGGTCAGGCTCCTCTGGTTTGGGTGATTCTGGTTTGGGTTTCCTCGTCAGAACGGTGTCGTAACCAACTGGTAACATATCATTCTGGGTTCCATTGCGCAAGAGGGGGTCCGTGGTGTTTTATGAACATTAAGCCAGACACATGGTGAATTTAGATTTTTTTTCAATGCTCTGATTGGCCAAAGAGGTCAAGCCTCCAACGGGCCTCTGCAGTGCACACACGTACTGCCTATAGTTCTTCATCATTCTTGCCAATGCCAGAGAGAAGACAGGGAAGAAACCACCATTTACTTTCCTCTAGGCTGCTATACATATTTATTTGGTTTGTCATTCTATCATTTTTTCATGGAATTTTAGTGGTAATTAAATATAATTTATTTTGAATCTATCACAATACATTTTCCAAAAATAGTTTAACCAGATCTGTGTTCTCAAATTGAAAAAAGTGAGGGAGCGCCGCTCCTCCGCGCTCTAGCAGACCTACACCCCTGCTCCTGTTATTGGTAATGGTGAAAGGTTAGCATGTCTTGAGGGTATGATCATTGTTTAGAAACATTATATTCTCATTTCAAATAAAAGTGACTCCAAAATGACACAATACATTATTTACCATTCATTTCTATTGGGCACAAAATAATCTGAAACACAACCAAAACAAACTGGAAATGCATCCAACAAGTTTGGAAAGTCAGAAGCTTGTTGTAGGCATTGCGTGCTAGGAATATGGGACCAAATACCGACATTTTGACTACTTTATGTACAGCTGAAATCGGAAGTTTACATATACTTAGGTTGGAGTAATTAAAACTTGTTTTTCAACCACTCCACAAATTTCTTGTTAACAAACTATAGTTTTGGCAGGTCTGTTAGGACATCTACTTTGTGCATGACCAAAGTAATTTTTCCAACAATTGTTTACAGGACAGATTATTTCACTTAAAAT
The DNA here is from genome assembly GCF_965601325.2 of Salmo salar. Taxonomy (NCBI): domain Eukaryota; kingdom Metazoa; phylum Chordata; class Actinopteri; order Salmoniformes; family Salmonidae; genus Salmo; species Salmo salar. Next base: position 10,606,178 of record NC_138306.1, on the reverse strand, counting down.
TCACTGTACCACAATTCCAGTGGGTTAGAAGTTTACATACACTAAGTTGACTGTGCCTTTAAACAGCTTGGAAAATTCCAGAAAATGATGTGATGGCTTTAGAAGCTTCCGATAGGCTAATTGACTTCATTTGAGTGCATTGGAGGTGTACCTGTGGATGTATTTCAAGGCCTACCTTCAAACTCAGTGCCTCTTTGTAAGACATCATGGGAAAATCAAAAGAAATCAGCCAAGACCTCCGAAAGATATTTGTAGACCTCCACAAGTCTGGTTCTTCCTTGGGAGCAATTTCCAAATGTCTGAAGGTACCACGTTCATCTGTACAAACAATAGTACGCAAGTATAAACACCATGGGACCATGCAGCAATCATACCGCTCAGGAAGGTGACGCGTTCTGTCTCCTAGAGATGAATGTACTTTGGTGCGTGAAGTGCAAATCAATCCCAGAACAACAGCAAAGGACCTTGTGAAGATGCTGGAGGAAACAGGTACCCTGCTTTATCCCTGGTTTACATTTGCTCTTTTGCAGGTTTTACTATATAATTTCTTTCATCCTAGCCACATTTCCTCATCTGCTTGAATGCATCTCCCCAATATAAATGTGTTTTTCTACTTCCCTAATGCTCTAAACTTTTCCTTGTGCTAACTTTTACTATACCACAAGTCAGTGTAGTCTACCAGTCTAATGGTCTATCCTGCCCTCTATCCACCATTCATAGTGACAGGTGGGTAGGCCAACTAGCAATCATAACACACAAAAATTCAAAGCTGCATCAATTTTTTATATGAATCAACAAGAACAAATAGGAATAGCTGATAGGCAGCGTAGAGGCCAGGTGCATCATTCACATGAAAGAACAATGCAATGAATAATTTCATTCTTGTTTTCAAGTGAGTACAACATTCTATCCTAGGCTGAAGTGAAAATGTCATTTGAATGATGGCACAAAAGCCCTGTGACTTGAATGTTTCATTTGATTTCGATCAGTTGTGGATCCACTCTCAACAGTTTATAAGGTCCAGAAAGGCACAGTAGCAGGCCAGTCTGGCTGTATTTTTACTTCTGATACTGAATGCACGGTCTGTTGCAGATCATCATTCTCCCAAGTCGTCCTATAATAATGTTGCCACATATGCTCCCGGCAGGCCCAGATGTTCGATTGGGTTCAGGTCTGGGCTCTGGCTGGGCCACTTTAGGACATTCAGAGACTTGTCCCGAAGCCACTCCTGCGTTCTGTGCTTAGGGTCATTGTCCTGTTGGAAGGGAAACCTTCGCCCCAGTCTGAGGTCCTGAGCACTCTGGAGCAGGCTTTCATCAAAAATCTCTCTGTACTTTGCTCCGTTCAGCTTTCCCTCTATCCTGACTAGTCTCCTGGTCCCTTCATCTGAAAAATCTCCCCACAGCATGATGCTGACACCACCATGCTTCACCGTAGGGATGGTGCCAGGTTTCCTCCAGACGTGATGCTTGTCATTCAGGCCAAAGAGTTTGATGTTGTTTTTCATGATCTAAGAGTCTTTATGTGCCTTTTGGCTAACTAACTGGCTGTCATGTGCCTTTTACTGAGGAGTGGCTTCCATCTGGCCACTCTACAATAAAGGCCTGATTGGTGGAGTGCTGCAGAGATGGTTGTCCTTCTGGAAGGTTCTCCCATATCGCCAGAGTGAACTTCCTGACCAAGGCCCTTCTCCGCCGATTGCTCAGTTTGGCCGGGCGGCCAGCTCTAGGAAGAATCTTGGTGGTTCCAAACTTCTTCCATTTAAGAATGATAAAGGCCACTGTCTTCTTGGGGACCTTCAATACTGCAGACATTTATTGGTACCATTCCCCAGATCTGTGCCTCGACACAATCCTGTCTCGGCACTCTATGGACAATTCCTTCGACCTCATGGCTTGGTTTTAGCTCTGACATGCACTGTCAACTGTGGGACCTTATATAGACAGGTGTGTGCCTTTCCAAATCATGTCCAATCAATGGAATTGACCACAGGTGGACTCCAGTCAAGTTGTAGAAACATCTCAAGATGATCAATGGAAACAGGATACACCTGAGTTCAATTTTGAGTCTCATAGCAAACGGTCTGAACACTTTTGTGTTTCTGTTTTTTATGTTTCATACATTTGCAAAACCTGTTTTCGCTTTGTCAATATGGGGTATTATGTGTAGATTGATGAAAAATATTTAATCCATTTTAGAATAAGGCTGTAACTGGTTCTGGATAAAGTCAAGGGGCTTGAATACTTTCCAAATGCACTGTGATTACAGCATCCTCAAAATGGCTTGGAATTAACCAGGTTTCCATCCAACCTTTGTATGTGAGTAAAGTAGCCTACATGTCTGATAAGAAATGTCACCAAAGCATGCAGTCTATTAGTCTACATATGAAATAAGTTATGAGGAACTTCACAGGGCGGTGAAAGTGCAAAGTGATGAGGTTGCAGTGGCGACCTGTCATTCAGGGCATTTGTTTTGAGACCCACATTTTTTGGTGGGGGGGCTTGCCTGTTTTGCATGTAATTTTGGCATTAATTCTTGTCACATGAGTTTGTAAACAATGTAAAAAAAATATATACATCATTGAGTTAATAAAGCTGCATACAAACATGGTCTCTTTTTTAGTTTTCTTGAATAAGGCAGATCCAAACTGCAGGTGTTTCAGCCTAGCTCAGTGCTTTCTGTGGTGGTGGGGCAAGTCAGCAGAAAATATGGAGCGTTGCGCCGTGATTGGCTCAGTGTTCTGTCACTCATGGGGACACAACGTCACCGCCAACTCTAAGGGAAGACCTTGAAAATTCTAGCCCCTTGGGTGCTGCCATAGTTACATTAGCAGTGCCCATCCAAGAAGGCTCAAGGTCATTGGTCACACATAAAATGACATCAAATCATATGTACAGTAGCTTTGATTGGACTGATCATGTCAACATCATACTTTCAAAATCTTAGCTAGCAGTCATCATGAATCAAGTCGACAATCTACTGGCAAATCCTTTTTAATCCTTGTCATGTGAAGAGAAACTATAGATAAAACGTATCGGTGCTCATCAGCCACTGGACATTACAAAATAAGTTGGAAATTGCAAATTCAACAATGAGTGGTTTGGAAGGAATCAGTGACAGTGGCTGTGTGGTCCCAAATCTGGGATTAAGGGTCTCTTTTCCAAGTTTAAAATGATAAACATTCAACATTGGCCATGCTGTCAATGAAGCATGATTTGTGTTGCGTTCAAAACAACTGTTAACTCGGAACTGGGAAAACTTGACTTCCCTGAGTTCAAGACAACTGGGAAGTCGGGAATAAACAAGCTCCGACTAGGAAAATACATTTTGAATGTTCATCCAACTCGGAATTGTAAATACGGCCTCTTTCTAGAGCTACGACCTGAAGATAAATGACGTCATCATGATTCAACCTTGTTTTTTTCCCCGAGTTCCCAGTTGTTTTGAAAGCACCATAAATTCAGAGAATGCCATACATACTTTGATGACAAAATTTGCCCACGAAGGAAAGCTGCACCACCTTCCTGTTCAAGTGAGCACAGCACAAGGTGAGCCCAAAAATGTATGCTGCTGCATAAATTATGTAATATGCCAGGGAGATATGTATACTGTAGCTAAAAAAGTAATACCAAGTGTATGTTGTGTAGTAAGATGTTAGTAGCCCATGTGCCTTAGTCTATTTACCCCTCTTATGTAGCTTATAACTTGTTTTAGAGAAATGTAATCATCAAATATTGTAAGAGCTTTCATTGTCTGCTTATATGCCCCCTTTATTTTTTCCTACAGTTCTGACTTGGTGTACAGGGAGAACACTAAGACTGGCCCATGTTCTGAATTCTGTCGCTGTACATTTAAGTGCTAAACAAAGTTATATTGAATACATCCATCGTTGCTCGCTCATTAATGTCTTAATCAAAATTACGGATTGCCTCTTATCCGCTTGTCGTCCCCTTATGCCATAGTTTGTATATCTCAATTGTCATTAGAAACCACATTTGTTTAAGCAAGTCAGCCATATCAGCCGTTTTTTTAAAAGGCAGTAAATAAGGCTGAATGAACTGTTTTGCTGCCAGACAAGGATCAGCTGAAAGCCAGGTGTAGCAGTGGTGGGACTGCTGTTGGACTGCTTGTTCCTTTCAATAAATATCGAGGGTCTTATTCTGGTGACCTGATGATCGATGCTTGGCTGCCATTTGACAAATAAAAATAATTTTGCACTTTTGTCCATATGAATTTCATCATGTAGTAGGCTATACTATACCTGCATTGTATCTGCAAGCTGTTGGCTACAGTGCACATGCCAATACCAGAGTAGGCACATTCGCTATAACTTCGCAACATTTTTTATGACTACACCATCAGTACGCCTAGAGTTGAAAATGTGATGGAAACCCATTTAACTTGTATTTATTATTCGGTACATGGGAATTTAACCTCAAAGGTATTTTTTATGTGCACTACATATTTACGCACAGACCTTTAACTGCAACACCTGGACAAAAGGAATACCTATGTGAGAATGCTATTCATTGACTACAGCTCAGCGTTCAACACCATAGTGCCCTCAAAGCTCATCAATAAGCTAAGGACCCTGGGAGTAAACACCTCCCTCCGCAACTGGATCCTGGACTTCCTGACGGGCCACCCCCAGGACGCTCATCCTCAATACAGAGACCCCTCAGGGGTGCGTGTTCAGTCCCTTCCTTTACTCCCTGTTCACTCATGACTGCACAGCTACATGACATGTAGTGTGAAGTCACCCAGGTACATTTGGGCAAAGGCGACATTTACATTTCATTTTTCTGCAAGAATATCGTCAAAGCTGTATACTTGGACTTTGATTCAGCTTTTCCAGTATTTGTAGCCATATTGTAAGTTCAACATTTGCAAAACACCCAGTTTTCATAACTCTCCATATTCTTGTAATAGCCTTTCAAACTAAGGATTTCATGGTTAATTGGAGGTAAGAATAATTCTGCTCATTTATGAACTACACATTGACACATCCAGCCCAAAGCTGGAGGTTTAAAAATGTGTAGTCGCCAAAGTTACGGAGCATGTCTTTAAGTACGCATCACTCAGAGAAGAAAGACCATAGCAATATAAAGTCTAAATGGAACATGCAGGTCATGCGGTTATCAAGAGAGCCTCAAAGCTAAATCAACCAACCAACGAACCAACCAATCAATGAACCCATCCATCAAGTCATCCATGTATCGCAGATGGCTTGAATAAACCAATCAATCAACCAACCAAACTATCTATTGCAGAGGACACTAGATCCCATTCCATGCAGCCCTTCACTCACCAATAGCTTCGCATTGTTACATTTGGGAGGCGCACGGCGATGCAGTACGGAGCTGGATTTTTGCCTCCGCAAGAGCCTCCGCAATTGCTTCAAACCCTCCATACGGAGCCTCAAGATCACACTGCCAGAGCAAGCATAAATTGGCTTTAATACTTCACACAGCAGTGAAATAATAAAATGTGACATTTCTGCACAACTTAATGATTGGAGGAAGTCATTTGAAGACCAAAGGGTGTTTACCATGTAAACATTGGAGACAAAGACTAATGCAGGTTGTTGACATTATGGAAGAGTACTTGAAATCCAATAGGTTTAGGTATTCTGGCAACACACCAAGAACACAACAGCTATGTCCCCATCTGAATTAGGACAAGGGACTAATGTCTAAAGTGGCATGAAACAGGTCTTGTAAATAGATAGGGTATAGAAAACTTGTCAGTGCCCTGAACACCACTGTAGTTTCATCCAATTAAACTACTAATTTCCAAGCAACTGCAAAAGGAAAGATGGCGATGTATTCTTAATCCAAGGTTGAGTGCATTTTCAAAACAGAGATCGGAAAGGTGTATATCCAAATGAAAAATAAAATATGTTTCAACTGTTGTTTTACAACATAATGAAAACAACAGTATAAATACATACCGTTGTTAGTCATTTGCGAAAAGACAACACATGTAACAGTGTAAACCATATACAAGACCGGATGAGTGAAAGAGTTGGGCATTTCACTACATGGGCCGGAACTCCCTCTATAGTTTCCTTCCTGGCCTAGATACAGACAGTGCACAATTCAGAATGTTGGAAGCAAGCAAAATATTGTATTAAATAAACAGTCACCCAAATTGAAATATCATTGATATTTTGGAGGATTTTTTTTGTTTACATTTTGTTTTTGCCAAAACGGTCAAAGGAAGTCTTACAGGACAGTGTATGAGTGTGCACACATTTCCTCTAACAGGGTACGAAATATATATATATATATGAAATGGAAAAGAATGCTTCCCTCAATAGGAAAATCTCAGAGCAAAGTAACACATTATACTCCAGTACTGAGTACATAATTAAAGGCTATACTTTTATTTTGATTCAGGAAGATAGAGTTTTCTTTTCACATTTTCAATTTGAAAAGGGTATTATTGTGACAGAGCATTAAGACAAAACATTTTACAGCACTTTTGTAATTTACTACCAAATTGATATCTGGCTAGATCTTGATAAAAGTAGTTGTTTGTTTTTAACTTAAATCAATCAACATTTAATGCTTGTGTGTGATTCAGGAAAAAGTTATAGTTGAAATAAAAACATCATATTTTTACTTTACAAATTAAACTCACCTTGCCAGTCTTTACAAAAAAAACCTTAGCAAGGAGGAATGACTTATTTAAATGAAAGACAATATGGTACAAGAAATTACAAAAATAATAATTTTAAATCCTTTTTACATTATTTTCTCTTCATATCTCTTCTTATAGGGCTTTGATAAGCTTGCTTCAGTTAACAAATTATCCAATAACTGAATCCAAAATACTCATTCTGGTATGTGGACATTGCAAAGTCTCTGTATGAATGATATTGTTCACTATGATATGAAAGTGACTTTGCAGCCGTTTTGAGGGGGTTCTCTGTAATGTCCATTGTGACCATTAGAGAAGACCTCCTGTCTCTGTGTGGGTCTGGGGGACTGAGGAGAATCAAGAGTCCCAAACTCCTGCCCTTGTAATCTGGGAAGTTCGCTTTCTGTGTTGAATCCCAGGATCTCAATTATTGAATGAGGCAAATCCTGAAAGGAAAGAAAATAAGAATATGTAGATTATATACAACCAAGACATAACCAATATGTAAATCTGGACCTGCATAGTTTATTTTAATTGACTCTTATGGACTTTCAATTGAAAGTACAAAATGACATCCTTGACCATACCTTACAACTTCTGATCTGCATACAGAAAGCCTCTGATTTGTGAAGGATTTCTTCAATGTCCAGTTTCATTGAGAGTTCATTGATGTGCTGGATTAACATACAAAACAATGACATTTAAAACTAATTCACTTGGAAAACACTCCCAACAACCGTTCTTGAAAATGTCTGATATTTTTCAACTGACCAACCAGTCAATCTGCAAATGACTGCTGTTACCTTGAGGATCTCATTGAAGCCATAGTTTTCCTCCATGATTTTCCGTTTCTCTGAGTCTAGAATGGCACAGCACACCAGCAAATGGAAGTTTTGGCAGGGCAAGCCAGTCCACATGACCTAAGCAGAACCAGGAAGTCTTATTAACAAGACCTATCAGAATATGAAGATAAATCATGAACTCAAAAATAAAAAAAGTGATAAAATCATCACCTTGAGTCATTAATCAAATCTCATAGGCGAGAGACTGACATTGATTTCCCCCTAAATGATGAGACACTTATGCTAACAGGTCAAAGGTATATGGACAGAACAGAACTCACCTCCCACATACGAAGAACATCTGGATAACTGAGCTCCCTCTTGAAGCGGATCAGCAACCACCGGAAACAGAAATACAGGTAACCTGAATCCTGCGACTCTGGAGGAACCAAAACACACGAGGCAAAATCAGAAAGGAATATTGTTGAACTTGTATTTACAGTTCCTTCAGAAATTATTCACACGCCTTGATTTTTTTCACATTTTGTTGTGTTACAGCCTGAATTGAAAAAGGATTCAATTTAGATATTTTTTGACACTGGCCTACACAATGTCAAAGTGGAATTATGTTCATCAACATTTCTACAAATTCATTAAATGTGAAAAGCTGAAATGTTTTGAGTCAATAAGTATTCAACCCCTTTTTTATGGAAAGCCTAAATAAGTTAAGGAGTAAAAATGTGCTTAACAAGTCACAAGTTGCACGGACTCACTGTACAATAATAATGTTTAACATAATTCTGAATGACTACCTCATCTTTGTACCCCACATATAAAATTATCTGTAAGGTCCCTCAGTTGAGCAGTGGATTTCAAACAGATGCAACCACAAAGACCAGGGAGGTTTTCCAATTCCTCGCAAAGAAGGTCACCTATTGGTAGATGGGTACATTTTTAAAAGAAAAGCAGACATTGAATATCCCTTTGAACGTGGTGAAGTTACTAATTACACTTTGGGTGGTGTATTAATACACCCAGTCACTAAAAAGATACAGGTGTCCTTCCTAACTTAGTTGCCGGTTAGGAAGGAAACCACTCAGGGATTTCACCATGAGGCCAATGGTGACTTTAAAATAGTTAAAGTTTAATGGCTGTGATAGGAGAAAACTGAGGATGGATCAACAACATTGTAGTTACTCCACAATACTAACCTAAATTGGCAGAGTGAAAAGAAGGAAACCTGTACAGAACACAAATATTCCAAAACATGCATCCTGTTCAGCGCCAAAAATTTACTTTTTGATCCATCAGCCACTGTGGCAGGTAGATTACAAAATCTACCATCCACGCAGAATTTTACCAGCCAAAATATTTTTCTCCCACTAAAATTACACCAGCAAAAACACTAAAGAACAGATCAGCATGCTTTGTATAATGTTTCTAAAACAATACATGTATTACTAGTAAGAAGTAATATGTTATATTGTTTAATTACATTTTTGTGACCCAAGTCTTTTAACCAAAATATCACTGATGAGACAAATTTTCACCTGCCCCTTTAAGGGTGGGATGTTGCCATTGGTAACATGACTTTAGTCATGTTTGTGCCTGTGAGATTGAGTCTGAGTAGTAGAAGCGTTTTCTTCTCTTCCATAGCAGTTGAAACTCAAACATTGAAAAACAACCTAGCTTGTGAACAAAACAAAATAAATAGCAGAGAAACACAAGGACAAAATCTAACTTCAGTAGTAGACTAAGTTAATTAGACCAACTTTATGCCTGTGTGCAGCACTTCCAACAATGAATCTTTCACTCAGCTCTTCACGTGCGCACGGCCCCCAGCCAGGCAGCACGAGATGGGATAGGCAACATAGGAATCGTAGTTCTTTTGACTTTGTGCAAATAATTTATCAGCTATGAAACCAAATACTTTGAAAACATCCACAGCGGCATTTATTTTACTATAAGATGTGCTCATACTTGACTATTTCTAGTCACAAATGTGAGTGAAATGCTCACACTGCGGAGCCCTGAGCACCCGCCAACATGGCTGGTGAAATAGACATCTTACCCCTCAGTGCCAAAACCTACCCGCATTTGGCAGGTGACAGGTGTTCATTTTAGGGCCTGACCCTGTTTGCAACAAAGCTCTAAAGTACTACTGCAAAAAATGTGGAAAAGCAATTCACTTTTGGTCCTGAATACAAAGTGTTATGTTTGAGGCAAATCCAATACAACACATTACTAAGTACCACTCTCTATATTTTCAAGCATAGTGGTGGTTACATCATTTTATGGGTATGCTTGTAATTGTTAAGGACTGGGGAGTTAAGATTTAAAAAACTTAAACTGAAGGGAGCTAAGCACAGACAAAATCCTAGAGGAAAACCTGGTTCAGTCTGCTATCCACCAGACACTGGGAAATGAATTCAACTTTCAGCAGGACAACCTTTCACAAGGCCAAACCTACATTGGCGTTTCTTACCAAGAAGACAGTGAATGTTCCTGAGTGGTCGAATTAGAGTTTTGACTTAAATCTACTTGAAAATCTACGGTAACACCTGAAAATAGTTGTCTAACAATGATCAACAACCAATTGGACAGAGCTTGAAGAATTTTAAAAATAAATGGGTAAATGTTGCACAATCCAGGTGTGGAAAGCTCTGACACTTACCCAGAAAAACTCACAGCTGTAATCGCTGCCAAAGGTGCTTCTACAAAGTACTGACTCAGGGGTGTGAATACTTACGTAAATGAGATATCTATATATATTTTATTACCCCCCTTTTTTCGTGATTACGATCTTGTCTCATCTCTCCCAACGGGCTCGGGAGAGGCGAAGGTCGAGTCATGCATCCTCTGAAACATGACCCGCAAAACCATCTTATCACCCGCTCGCTTAACCTGGAAGCCAGCCGCACCAACGTGTCAAAGGAAACACCGTTCAACTGATGACCGAAGTCATCCTGCTGGTGCCCGGCCCGCCACAAGGAGTCGCAAGAGCCAAGTAAAGCCCCCCCCCAGCCAAACCCTAACCTAACCAGCTGGGCCAATTATGTGCCGCCCTATGGGACTCCCGGTCACAGCCGGTAATGACACAGCCTGGGATCGAGCCCAAGGCTGTAGCGATGCCGCAACACTGCGATGCACTGCCAAAGACCGCTGCGCCACTCGGGAGGCCCCCTGAATTTCATTTTCAATACATTTGCAAAAATGTCTAAAAACATGTTTTCACTTTGTCATTATGTGTGTGTTAAATCATCAATTTAATCCATTTTGAATTAAGTCTGTAACAAATTGTGGAAAAAGGGGTATGAATACTTACTGAAGGCACTGTATATGCAAGACTGCTGTATTGATTGATAATCTAAAATGACATTTCATTTACTTCTCAGGATTTGCCAAAATCTTTACAGCTTAGTACGCAAATGATAATGATTTTTTTATAAAGTATGCTTTTCGAAGCTGAACATGAAGAGGTGAATGATAGAGGGAAGGCAGGTGGTGTGGCGTACCGAGGTAGTTCCAGAAGGCCAGATCCAGCAGCCTCAACAGAGTACTGAGCTGGATCAGTTGTGTCTTCATGCCCTGCATCTGCTCCTCAAAGTTCTGGTGCTGCACACGCCCAAAACACCACATACACACGGAGACAGACGCACAAGTCGGGTCAGAAAAACAGCACACTCGGGCATATCAAAGTAAACAAGTCAAAACACACACACACAAAAACAGCACTAGACAAAACAATGCTACATTTCTTACCATATGATCCATGAAGGAGACAAAACACCAGAAGGCATCCACCTCATTCTCCATCACATACAGGATCGGGGAGAGGAGGTCACTCATTCCCTGGACATACCCTGGAGACGAGTACAATTCCCATAACATTAATTATAAGGTGAGCATGACAAATCCCACTGATATGCAGTTATCAGCCGTGACTGCCGAATTAGCTATGTTACTACGGGTGAACAGCAACAATTTCATAATTATCTTCAATAAGAGACGTCAATAGAATCTATGCCAATCAGATATAAATGATGATATCTGCTGTACGACTTGGCAATAATGCTATGACTTACCCAGATCAAAATCATACATGCAATACGTCATCAGGATGTCGTGGAGTAACACCAGGCCTGGGTTGTCCATGCCCTCATAGAACCTGTTGGTTCGGTCTGTTCTGTTCACGTCCTTCTCTGAGAAGACAAGACATTCACAGATAAATAAACAACCATATTAAGCCTATTTCAGAAAGGATACGCCAAACAGAGGCATTTCAGATGCTTCCTCAAAGCTGAATATTCTCAAATCAAACTACAGTAAAACCAATGCAGTAAGAGTTAAAACAAACAGTGCATTCATAAAGTATTCAGACCCCTTCTCTTTTACCACATTTTGTCACGTTACAGTCTTATTCTAAAATCTAAATCTAAAATTTATTTTTTTCTCCTCACCAATCTACACAATACCCCATAATGACAAAGCAAAAACCGGTTTAGACATTTTGAAAATGTATAAAAAAATAAAAAATACCTTATTTACATAAGTATTCAGACCGTTTGCTATGAGACGTTTCTACAAATTGATTGGAATCCACCTGTGGTCAATTCAATTGATTAGACATGACTTGATCCCACAGTTGACAGTGCATGTCAGAGCAAAAACCAAGCAATGAGGTTCAAGGAATTGTTCTCAGAGTTCCGAGACAGGATTGTGTCAAGGCATCATGCTGTGAAGATGTTTCTCAGCAGCAGGGACTGGGAGACTCATCAGGTTCGAGGGAAAGATGAACAAAGCAAAGTACAAAGAGATCCTTTATGAAAACCTGCTCCAGAGCACTCAGGACCTCAGACTGGGGTGAAGGTTCACCTTCCAACAGGACAACAACCGTAAGTACACAGCCAAGACAACGCAGGAGTTGCTTCAGGACAAGTCTCTGAATGTCCTTGGGTGGCCCAGCCAGAGCCCGGACTTGAACGCGATCAAACATCTCTGGAGACCTGAAAATAGCTATGTAGCGACGCTCCCCATCCAACCTGACAGAGCTTGAGAGGATCTGCAGAGAAGAATGGGTGAAACTCCCCAAAACCAGGTGTGCCAAGCTTCTAGCATCATACCCAAAAAGACTCAAAGCTGTAATCGCTGCCAAAGGTGATTCAACAAAGTACTGGGTAGAGGGTCTGAATACTTATGCAAATTTGATATTCCGGAATTTGCTTAAATGTCTAAAAACCTGTTTTTGCCTTGTTGTTATGGGGGATTGTGTGTAGATGAGGGGAAAAAAAAGTTTAATCCATTTTAAAATAACGCTGTAACGTAACAAAATGTGGGAAAAAGTCAAGGGGTCTGAATACTTTACGAAGGCACTGTAGGTTATTACTTTTGTACAAACAAATGTAATATAGAAAACGTGTTGTATTCGCAAATGCAACAGCAAACAATATAGGTGATCAACAACCATTGTATTTAAAAGTGCAACTGCAAACTAAGCTGAATACAGTAATGGATATCAGTTAACAGATCGTTTATTATGTAGGTAGTAATGTTTTAACAAGGCAACATGCCGACTATGAACATATACTTGGATATTTTAATAAATATTTAGTCTCCTCTCACAATAACTAGTCAATTTCTTTGATCTAGAATCTAGCTAATAAATCAACTTGCTGTTAGGGTTTAAGGTAGAAACTCCGGATAGCTTCCGCAACGGTGCCAATAATGATTGCGCAGGACACTGTTTCCATAGGTCAGGTTGATTAGTAATCCATTATTTTTCTGGGTAAGTAGCATGGGTCTGAATTTGGTAAAAATCTGGTAGTAGACGTAGTGATGTTGCTCCTGCCATGATGCCCTTATCCCGGCAATTGATGTGCTTTTGGCTTTTTTTTATTTTATTTTTTAGCAACAACTCGTGTCTTAGGTTGGTGGACCTAGGAGCAAAAGAAGTCTTCCCTGCTGCTATTACACCAAACTTTCGACAGTACTCACAGAACATTTTGCTGCTAGTTTTGTCCCTCAATCACTTGAAATCGTGAAGAAACCCCTCAGACATGAACACTGAACAAAAATATAAATGCAACATGTACCCTGAGTCAAGATCACTTTGAGTCAAAATGCAAGCTGAGATCTACCACTCAGATTTTTTTTTACTTAACTATACAAAATATAAGCATACCCAACTAATTAAAAACCATTCTGTAGCAATGAGGTTTGTGCAGTAGGCTACAGGCCCAATACATTATCACTGCATATTGGCGTTGCTTAAATTGCCTTGCCAATGTAGCTCTTCTCAGATCATTTTTAAATTATATTTAAAACATTTAGGTTTCTGATCACACTGGTAATAGATACTTTGCTGTATTACTTGTGAGGCACAGCTAAGTGGGCATAATATTTTTTTTTTTTTATTTATTTTTTTACTGGACTGATGCCTTGTATCCGATGGTCAGTCTGGGGGGAGGGGAGCAGAAGTGAGGCTGTCCCTCATCCGACTAACCGTGATTCACCCTCCGCTGAGAAAAGGAACAGTCTTCCAGCTTACGGGAGAAACTCAAGTCGCACTGCATTATTTCTGCCTCATGCACTAATTAATGTTGTTACTCCTATGACTAGAGAAAGTGAGATATTATGAAAAAGACAAGCCGTTAATAATAACTCATGCGAATATTGCTTATGAAGGTGTTGAACAAAGTGTTGACAGCTGTGAATTTCCACTTAAACATGAACTTGCACATAAAAACAGAAGCTTTTTGCTGTAGTCGTTGAGTATAGTTATGGTTTTAAAAAAGTTTTGAAATCTCAGTGTCAACTTTTGCCGTGTGTTCAATGCGTCTTCTTACAGCCTATGGCTCAAGGAAACGGTGTCAATGTGGTAATCTAAGCTACTTGATTGGCCAGCGGGAAGGCTTATAGGTGCGCTTCATTTGCTCTCTGGGCCTGCAGTGTAGGAGGAGTTCTCCCTTCAGACACATGAAATTGTTCAAAATGGGAAGGGAAAAAAACAGAAAAAAAAACGTTGTCTTCCCAGCGCTCGTTCTGCTGAAACACGTGTACGTCCCACCAACAGCAAAAAAATGTATATAATGTACAATGGATATTAGACCAGAGGAAATCTGTCCTTTGGTTTGACGAGTCCAAATTTGAGATTTTTGGTTCCAACTGCTGTCTTTGTGAGACGCAGAGTAGGTGAATGGATGATCTCCGCATGCGTGGTTCTCACCGTGAAGCATGGAGGTGGTGTGACGGTGCTTTTCTGGTGACACTGTCAGTGATTTATTTACAATTCAAGGCACATTTAACCAGCATTGCTACCACAGCATTCTGCAGCGACACGCCATCCCATCTGGTTTGCGCTTAGTGGGACTATCATTTGTATTTCAACAGGACAATGACCCAACACACCTCCAGGTTGTGTAAGGGCTATTTGACCAAGGAGGAGCGTGCTACATCAGATCTGGCCTCCACAATCATCCGACCCAAACCCAATTGAGATGGTTTGGACCGCAGAGTGAAGGAAAAGCAGCCAACAGGTGCTCAGCATATGTGGGAACTCCTTGAAGACTGTTGGAAAAGCATTCCAGGTGAAGCTGGTTGAGAGAATGCCAAGCGTGTGCAAAGCTGTCATCAAGGCAAAGGGTGGCTACTTTGAAGAATATATTTTGATTTGTTTAAATACTTTTTTGGTTACTACATGAGTCCATGTGTTATTTCAGTGTTGATGTCTACACTATTATTCTACAATGTAGAAAATGTAAAAAAAATGAAGAAAAACCCTTGAATGAGTTGGTGTCTTGAAACCATTGACTGGTACTGTAAATGTTTGGTGATGGACAAGGAATGCCTTGGAGATCGACCAGTGGACTGGTTGGTGACCACTTATGTAA
This sequence comes from Salmo salar, assembly GCF_965601325.2. Taxonomy (NCBI): domain Eukaryota; kingdom Metazoa; phylum Chordata; class Actinopteri; order Salmoniformes; family Salmonidae; genus Salmo; species Salmo salar. The sequence goes on along the minus strand of NC_138306.1, from coordinate 10,590,865 downwards.
AGTGTTGGACCAATGTTTCATGAGCTGAAATAAAAGATCCCAGACATTTTCTATACCTATAAAAAGCTCTCCCCCATTTACTGCACAAATTTGTTTACATCCCTGTTAGTGAGCATTTCTCTTTTTCTAAGACAATCCATCCACCTGACATGTGTGGCATACGAAAAAGCTGATTAAACAGCATGATCATTACACAAGTTCACCTTGTGCTGGGGACAATAAAAGGCCACTAAAATGTGCAGTTGTGTTATAACACAATGCCACATATGTCACAAGTTGAGGGAGTGTCCAATTGTCATGCTGACTTCAGGAATGTCTACCAGAGCTGTTAACTTCTTTGGGAACAGGGGGCAGTATTGAGTAGCTTGGATGAATAAGGTTCCCAGAGTAAACTGCCTGCTACTCAGGCCCAGAAGCTAAGATATGCATATTATTAGTAGATTTGGATAGAAAACACTCTGAAGTTTCTAAAACTGTTTGAATGATGTCTGTGAGTATAACAGAACACATATGGCAGGTGAACACCTGAGAAAAATCCAACCAGGAAGTGGGAAATCTGAGGTTTGTAGTTTTTCAAGTGATTGCCTATCCAATGTAAATTTGGTCAGATTGCACTTCCTAAGGCTTCCACTAGATGTCAACAGTCTTTAGAACGTTGTTTCAGGCTTCTATTGTAAAAGGGGAGTGAATAAGAGCTGTTTGAACCAGTGGTCTGGCTGAAAGCCTTTAGCTTAGTCACGCGCACAGCCGTGAGCACGAGCTCCGTTCCCTTTCATTTCTAAAGACAAAGGAATTGTCCGGTTGGAATATTATTGAAGATTTATGATAAAGACATCCTAAAGATTGATTCTATACATCGTTTGACATGTTTCTACAAACTGTAATGCAACTTTGACTTTTCGTCTGGACTTAGTGCCTGCGCCTTGTGCATTTGGAATAGTAAACTAAACGCGCGAACAAAAAGGAGGTATTTGGGCATAAAGATGAACTTATCTAACAAAACAAACATTTATTGTGGAACTGGGATTCCTGGGAGTGCATTCCGATGAAGATCATCAAAGGTAAGTGAATATTTATAACACAATTTCTGACTTTTGTTGACTCCACAACATGGCGGGTATCTGTATGGCTTGTTTTGGTGGCTGAGCGCTGTACTCAGATTATCGCACGGTGTGCTGTCACCGTAAAGCTTTTTTGAAATCTGACACAGCGGTTGCTGTTTATCTATAATCCTATGCATAACACTTGTATCTTTCATCAAAGTTTATGATGAGTATTTCTGCAAAATCACCGGATGTTTTGTAGGCAAAACATTACTGAACATAACGTAATAATATAAACTGAGATTTTGGGATATAAATATGAACTTTATCGAACAAAACATACATGTATTGTGTAAAATGAAGTTCTATGAGTGCCATCTGATGAAGATCAAAGGTTAGTGATACATTTTATATCTATTTCTGCTTTTTGGGACTCCTCTCTTTGGCTAGAAAATGGCTGTATGTTGTTTTGTGACTAGGCGCTGACCTAACAATCGTATTGTATGCTTTCACCGAAAAGCCTTTTTGAAATCAGACACTGTGGCTGGATTAACAAGAAGTTTCTTTAAAATGGTGTATAATACTTGTATGTTTGAGGAATTGTAATTATGAGATTTCTGTTGTTTTGAATTTGGCGCCCTGCAATTTCACTGGCTGTTGTCGAGGTGGGACGCTAGCGAGACAACAGAATTGAATGTTAATTTCTCTACCATAAGCCGCATTGTGTTACTTTACAGAATTTTGCAGTACGTCCAACCCGGCATCAACTGCAGACCATGTGCAACCACACCAGCACAGGACCTCCACATCCGGCTTCTTCACCTGCGGAATCGTCTGAGACCAGTCACCCGGACAGCTGATGAAACTGTTGGTTTGCACAACCGAAAAAGTTATGCACAAACTGTCAGAAAGCGTCTCAGGGAAGCTCATCTGTGTGCTCATCGTCCTCACGAGGGTCTTGACCGGACTGCAGTTTGGCGTCACAGCTGACTTCAATGGTGTCATGTGGGCGAGCGGTTTGCTGATGTCAAACAGAGTGCCCCAAGGAGGCGGTGGGGTTATGGTACAGGCAGGCATAAGCTACAGACAATGAACACAATTGCATTTTATCGATGGCAATTTGAATGCAGAGATACCACGACGAGATCCTGAGGCCCATTATCGTGCTATTCATCTGCCGCTATCACCTCATGTTTCTGCATGATAATGCAGAGGCCCATGTCACAAGGATCTGGACACAATTCCTGGATGCTGAAAATGTCCCAGTTCTTCCATTGCCTTTATACTCAGAGATATATATTAATAAGATAGATAGATATAAAGGCAGATATAAATAAGTAAATATATAAATAAATAAATAAATACATATCTCCAGCATTTTTGCACAGCCATTGAAGAGTGTGACAATATTCCACAGGCCACAGTCAATATCCTGATCAACTCTATGCTAAGGAGATTTGTCGCACGGCATGAAGCAAATGGTGGTCACACCAGATAGTGACTGGTTTTCTGATCCACGCCCCTACTTTTTATTTAATAAGTCATCTGTGACCAACAGATTCATATCTGTATTCCCAGTCATGTGAATTCCATAGATTAGGGCCTAATGAATTTATTTCAATAGACTGATTTCCTTATATGAACTGCAACAACGTGAAATTGTTGCATGTTGCACATAAGATTTTTGTTCAGTGTAGATCTTTTTCCAGAGGTCGATCGGAAGCAGCATCTCCTATAGCAGCATCTTCCGGTCGGTAATTTTCATCATTCGTTTTTTGTTAGAGAAAGCTTAAAATTAAATGACGTAAATGTAAAATCCGCTGCGTTTCATTGTTGTTGTTTAGCTTGCTAGCTAATGCCATTACTTAGCTGACAAAAAGGGGCGGCACAGTTCTGGAGGGAAGGTTTGCGTAAAAAGGATTGGTTGTGCCTGGCCTGCGATTGGTTTAATTAGCTACGTTTAAGAATTTGTAGCATTATGATTGGTTATGATTTGTAAACAATGTATCAGCCTGTCTTGTTTGAGCAGTGAAGAGAAGAGAATTGGGGAGAAATATTGTTATGCATTGAGTTTATTTTTATTCGATAATTATTTTGTTGTACGGTGCTACCAAAATAAAAATACTGGTCGCACAGAAAAATGTTTAGTCAAGTGCAACCAAATTAGTAATGTATGTACTGTTATCTCCAGCTGGAACAGCCTGATAAGACAGCAGGGTGAATGGGATCGACATTTACCTATCAGGCTCCTGAAGTCTCTCAACCTGGAGTTCCTCCTCTCCTGCTCCTCACTCACAGACTTCCACTGGAGCTTCATCCTGAAGTACTCATCCCTTATTCACCAGGGAGAAAACAACATGGAAACATCTCACTAGGACACTTGACTCATATTTCACTCACATAACCAGCATAGGCTAAACAAAGGAAAATGGCAACAATGGCTGATCATCATTGTAAGACCACATTGGCCACTTTGATTAGTGGTGATAATACATTTGTTATAATAAAAACAGCTGTTTCAAATGTCTGTCTGTCTGTCTGTCTGTGTAAAGCACACATACGTTTTCCTCCTCTGTAGGCCTTTCCTCTCCTCGTAGGTGCTGTCCCAGGGGTAATACCCCAGCAGAAACTTCCAGGCCTCTTTCCTCACCGCATGGCACAAGCCCTGCAGGATCAAGACATCATTTAGAAGAATGACTTTACCCAGAATTGATAGTTACCACAAACGAATATACACAGAGGGCCAGTTTCCCGGATACAGATTATATGAAGCCTAGTCCGGGACTAAAAAGCATGTCAGTTCAATAGAGATTCTCCATTGAAAGGTAACTTTAGTCCAGAACTAGGCTTAATCTCTGTCTGGGAAACAAGCCCAGAGAGTTTCACTGGAGAAGGTGCTTTACCAGGTCCTCTTAGTCTCTCCATAAATTCAACATACCCCTTTGAATATTATTTTCTTGAGGTGAGGGACATTTTTCATCCTTCCTCCCTTCTCCTGGTGCTCAGCCCAGTCCTCTGCAGACAGTGGCTGCCTCCTCGTCACCTCTGGCCTTGCTCCCAGGTCGATCTGAGACAAACAAATCCCTAACCAATAAGATCATGCACTCTTCTGCACTGTAAGCATGTTAAAAGACAAACTCCAGCTGAAGACAGATACCACTGCCAAAGAATCCATTCATAGGCACTAGACCAGGGTTGGCCAAGCCTCCTCCTGAAGAGTTACTGGGTGTCCAGACTTGATTCTACTCTGCTCTAACTAGGCTGGACAATAGAACGAGTCAAAATTCACCCAAGGCTGAAAAATTAACATTGGCTGAGCTGGAACACTAGCGCGATGCCATAGCAAATGAGTTGAAAGGAACTGTCGCTGAGCCTCTTCTGACTGGAGTGACAAACATTTCAACCTTTTTATTTTACCACTACAATCAGTTTGTAGGACAAAACTGAAAAATAACAACTCATGTAGGAAGTAAACATCCGCTCATCGATCGTGTCGAGTGTGCTCATGTCTTTTTCCACATTTTTGTTACGTTACCGCCTTATTCTACAATACCCCATAATGACAAAGCATGAACAGGTTTAGACACATTTTTGGTAATTTAATTTACATTTTTGTAATTTAATTTTGCTAAAAATAAAAACATGCAATATCACATTTACATAAGTATTCAGACCCTCTACTCAGTACTTTGATGAAGCACCTTTGGCAGCGATTACAGCATCGAGTCTCCTTGGGTATGAAGCTACAACCTTGGAACACCTGTATTTGGGGAGTTTCTCCCATTCTCCTCTGCAGATCCTCTCAAGCTCTGTCAGGTTGGATGGAAAGCGTCGCTGCACAGCTATTTTCAGGTCTCTCCAGAGATGTTCGATCGAGTTCAAGTCCGGGCTCTGGCTGGGCTACTCAAGGACATTCTGAGACTTGAGCCAAAGCCACTCCTGCGTCGTCTTGGCTGTGTGTTTAGGGTTGTTGTCCTGTTGGAAGGTAAACCTTCGCCCCAGTCTGAGGTCCTGAGCACTCTGGAGCAGGTTTTCATTAAGGATCTCTGTACTTTGCTCCTTTCAGCTTTCCCTCGATCCTGACAAGTGTCCCAGTCCCTGCAGCTGAAAAATATCCTCACAGCATGATGCTGCCACCACCATGCTTCACCGTAGGCGAGTTGGTGCCACCGTGCTAAAGAGAACTAATAGGAGCTGGCAGGGTGAAAAATGCCCTAAAATAAAGGACCGTTTTTTTCACGACAACTTAACTACAGCAAGCAGCTGGGACATACGGTAATATTATGAAAATGGGCTCCATGGTAGATACAATGAACTAGTTATCAGAAAAAGGGCATTTGGTCCCAGTCTACTCTAACACACCTCACAACAACAGCCCTACTGTACTACATCTGGAACAAAGCCTGCACACTCAATAGCTGTCCAAGCTGGTCGGTTGGCCTGTTACTTCCCTTTCAGACCCCCACAGCATCTTGGGATGCCAGGGCTCATGGCCAGAGGTGCTGTTATGTCACACTCTCCATCCACTCACCCTGGTGATGACCTCGAAGCCCGGCTCCTCCTGCTGGTTGATCTCCAGGCCAGGGATGACCTCTCCCAGTCCCAGGATGTCTAGGTCAGCCATCTCCTCCGGGGGCCGCTGCTGCTGCTCCAGCTCTGAGCCACGGAACGCATCGAAGATGTAGTTGGTGACCTTGGAGAAGCCCCCCAGGGTCGTCACGTACGGATCATTCTTGAGCTTCTGTAAGGGAAAACATGTCTTATGACGGCAAAAATTAACTTTTTTCCCCCTTGTAGATGTACGTGCTCGTTTCACAACCAGTCATTCTGGTTAACCAGGCTAGGTAAGTGCCATATGTATGACTATGACAACTAATTGCATGACAATAGTAGCCTCTTACAGTAACAAGGCCGTAGTTGTTGTCATCAAGAAGGTTCTCGAAGGACTGAGACAGAGCTCTGTTGGGAGTGCTGACCAGCAGGCAGGTTTCATCATCTGGGGCCCTGAAAACATACGAGGAAATGATGTATATTAGAGATCCGGACCCTACGAGTGAGCATGCATTTCAGACAAAGGTGTTCATATCAAGGCTCTATGAGGGGAAGAGACGCAACAAGACAATGCATAATCCTCAGAAACATTAAAGTGTGCTCTCTCCTTCATGCAAAGCAGGTAAAGCACCCTGATAGCGTCAATATCCAAATTCAATCATATTTCTTAAAGGGTTAACAGTCACAAAAACACAATATTTATTGGAAGACATGGTACAGGGCAAGATATCATTCATTGCCTATTCTCCGTTCTAACCAGATGCCTGGCTGAAAATGGCCGGCCAGCACTTAAAGGTGGGTGCACTATGCAGAAATCGCTCCGCCATTTCCTGGTTGCAAAACTTTGAATAATTCGCCTGATTTCAGTTTGACACAAAACAAAGTATAGTGTAGAGAATCATTTTACCATGTAAATCTCTGTTTAATATATTTTCCATAAGCAAAAATATTGTATTTTCAGCTGGTGTACAAAACTGAAAGTAAAAGATGCAAAAACAAAACTTAAGAATGGGAAGCATAGAAATAGCACACACAGAGCAGATCTACCGACTTGCTTTCAATCAGGACAGACCTATAACTATAATTTCTATGTGAATTTTGTTGGGTCGCCTAAAAAGTTAAATATTGCAGCTTTAATTGAAAATAGTCATTATGAAAGGCCTTGATAAGAACTTCAACAGCTATATGCGCTGACTGAAAGAGGAGCACAGTACCTCTATAGGGGGAATTATATGATGTGATATTTGGCTCAAACAGAAAGCCCAGCTCTCTCATGGAGGAGAAACTGCCCACTAACCAGTCAGGCAGAAGATGGGATAGGGAGAGGAAAACCAAGTGTTTGCTATCAATCTAATTTTATTTGTCACATGCACCGAATACAACAGGTGTAGACCTTACAGTGAAACGCTTACTTACAAGCCCTTAACCAACAAAGCGGTTAAGAAAAAAATAAAATAAAACTAACAAATAATTCAAAAGCAGCAGTAAAATAACAATAGCGAGGCTATATACAGGGGGTACCGGTACAGAGTCAATGTGCGGGGGCACCGGTTAGTCAAGGATGTGTGGGGGCACCGGTTAGTAGACATTATGCAAATCACTAGCATATTAGATAAGAAACCACATGAAAAAGCCAAGTGTTTCAGGTGGTGAAAACCCCCTCTATTGAGCCAAAACATAGAATTCCTTAACTACCCATCTTCTATCTACCAATTAATTCCAGAGTGGTATACAACAAAGCATACTAGATCTACTCAGGCTTTTATAAATCTAGTCAGCTTCAGTTAGCTTCACACTCCAGGTCAGACGTTATGCGTACTATGACGGTGGATATTGCTCAGACAGTATCCGCCTGCTGCTAACTCTAGCAGGCTTGTAACGGTGGGTGCATGTCACACATGGCTAGTCGAACACCAAATTCTTCTGTGAGACAATGCTGAAACATCAAATCAAATGTTATGTCACATGCAGTGAATACAACAGGTGTAGACCATACTGTGAAATGCTTACTTAACCAACAATGCAGTTCAAGAAATAGAGTTATGAAAATACTTACTAAATCAAATAACGAGGCTATATACAGGGGGTACGAGTACTGAGTCAATCAGCGGGGGTACATGTTAGCACAGGTAATTTGTAGATGTAGGTAGGGACTAAAGATAAACAGCGAGTAGCAGCAGTGTAAAAACAAAGTCAATGTAAATAATCCGGGGGGCCATTTGATTAATTGTTCAGCAGTCTTATGGCTTGGGGTAGAAGCTGTTAAGGAGCCTTTTGGACCTAGACTTGGCACTCAGGTACTGCTTGCTGTGCGGTAGCAGCGAGAAGAGTCTATGACTTGGGTGACTGGAGTATTTGACAATTTGTTGGGCCTTCCTCTGACACCTCCTGGTATAGAGTTCCAGGATGGCAGGAAGCTTGGCTCGACTGACATACTGGGCCGTATACACTATCCTCTGTAGCGCCTTACGGTCAGATGCCGAGCAGTTGCCATACCAGGGGGTGATGCAACCGGTCAGGATGCTCTCAATGGTGCAGCTGTAGAACTTTGAGGATCTGGGGACCCATGCCAAATCTTTTCAGTCTCCTGAGGGGGAAAAGGCATTGTTGTGCCCTCGTCACGACTGCCTTGGTGTGTTTAGACCATGATAGTTGGTTGGGGATGTGGACACCAAGGAACTTGAAACTCGCGACCCGCTCCACTGCAGCCCTGTCGGTGTTAATGGGGACCTGTTTGACCCTCCTTTTCCTGTAGTCCACAATCAGCTCACATTGAGGGAGGTTGTTGTCCTGGCACCACAATGCCAGGTCCTGATCTCCTCCCTATAGGCTGTCTCATCATTGTCAGTGATCAGGCCTACCACTGTTGTGTCATCAGCAAACTTGGTGTTGGAATCGTGCTTGGCCACGCAGTCGTGGGTGAACAGCTAGTAAAGGAGGGGACTAAGCACACACTCCTGAGGGGCCCCAGTGTTGAGGATCAGCATAGCAGATTTTTTGTTGCCTACCCTCACCACCTGGGGGCGGCCTGTCAGGAAGTCTAGGATCCAGTTGCAGAGGGAGGTGTTTAGTCCCAGGGTCCTTATCTTAGTGATGAGCTTTGTGGGCACTATGGTGTTGAACACTGAGCTGTAGTCAATGAACAGGAATCTCACATAGGTGTTCCTTTTGTCCAGGTGGGAAAGGGCATTGTGGAGTGGGCGAGTCAGTGCCACATTTACATTTGTGACTAAATCAAAATGAGAGAAACTTATCTTGCAAAATTCAGCAGGCTATGGTGGGAAATAGGTTTATAGAAGTGCAGTCTTTATTACTTATATTTAATGCCATCTTTGGAGTGCTTATCAATGCACAATCACCATTTTCCCCCCACTACTAATCGCCCCTTCTGTGGAACAGCTTGTTGCATTGTGGCCATAGACATAATCCATAGAAGGTTTTTGGAACCTCTAAATCTGGCAATTTGACTGTTAAACTCATGGGTACACTATGAGTTTAACACAAACATTAACTAATAAATTATTTAAAATCAGTCGTTTTTCACAAATGAAGGGGATGTAAACACCCTCCCTCTCACAAAGATTGTATCTGAATTCATTGGTCCTCAACTCCTGGCTCAGAGACTTCATTCAGGATTAATGGAGTTAGCCTGCCCCAGAGCAGGTTAGTTCAGAAGGATTTGTTGCCATAGAAATTTACCTACCTAAAAAAAAGGTGAGCCACTTGAACTCAGAGTTGACCAAAGTTACCTCGCCATCTCCTCAAACCCGGTACGTAGTATACCCCTCTGGTCTAATGGTGGGTATAGCGACAACAGGTCATTTTGGCATTTATCCTCCACAAATAGGATTGTATACACGGTATACAAACATACACCAGGGCTTGACATTAGATCAAATGGTCACAAGACCAGAGAGTGAAGGACAGTGCATTTTGCGACCACACATCAACCACCTTAAATCTGAGAGGTGGTCAGCATTTTGAAACTATATAACCAAACTTAATTGTTTAAGACACGGACATTTTATGAAGCATGTCTTACCTTGTTTTAAAGAAGCTTAACCTAGCCAAAATACCACCGTAGAAATGTTGAGGGAATTTTAAAACACTTCATATTGCATTGAAACCAGCATTTATCTTATGTTCTATTGATTTTCAAAATCAACATTATTTTATTGTCCAGCAGCCAAAGGCACAATCGTGGTCATATCAACAAGCCATGCTAGTTCATGCATCTTTATATCTCCCCTAACTAATCATTTTCATCTCGGGCACCACTCGCGCATGCGGTGTGCTTTTGAGAATGGCGTTTTCCCATTAAATGCATTTTGGAACATCGCGTGTAGCCCACAGCCATGTGTGCATTGCGAAATTTATAATATGAAGAAATAAAATCTTTATCAACATCTTAAGCTAAACAGTCCAAATCTGTTGCATCAGCCTCATTGCTTTTTAAAAATGTTTGATGTGCAGTGATTTTATGAATTTTGGATATGTCGTCCCAGACCCGTGTGTGTGTGTGTGTATGTGTATGTGTATGTGTGTATATATATATATATATATATATATATATATATATATATATATATATATATATATATATATATATATATATATATATATATATATAATTATTTTTTTTTTTTATCTATTTTTTATTTGAGCCCTGGAGGGAAATCTTTTATACAGACAAAAAAGGTTTTGGTTGTAAAACGTTTCAATAGATTTTATAGGCTACTAAGGGTGGCCCACCTTCCGCCACGAAAGCCTTAAAGGAGCAGTGACTTATTTTGGAAGAACATACAGTAGTAATCAACAAAATAATCATCCTGTGATTCAAATGGGCTCAGAGGGCCCTCTGCTGGAGATTCACCACACTGCGCTCACTACAGTCACATTACCAGGCCTACATAACATCGTCAGAGGTCGTTTAGCGTCCACGATTGCACTTAGAAACTAAATGTAATCATGCAATAACCATGGTATCGAATGGAATCAGAATATATTCATGTCTGATCCTGGTTCCTATACGTTTGTTTTTTACTGGCCACTTCTTCCTGACCACTTCTGCTGGCTCTTTGGTTTCTACTGTAAAGCACTTTGTGACCACTGCAGATGTAAAAAGGCTTCATAAATCAATTGGATTGATTGATCAATCGTCAAATAACAGCTTATTTTTTTCAGAACCAGTTGGACTAGTTTAGCAGACCAGAACGCTGAAGCACTCACTCAGTGATCAAGGCATATCTCCTCAAGCAGTCCAGGAAGTCTTCACTACCCCCTTGGTGGAAGTGGAGGACTGGCAGGGAGGTGGGGGGCTCCTTCAGTCTGAACATCAGGCGGGACGAGCCCTTCTCCTTCACTGTGATAGACCTCAGGTCCCACACACTGAAGGTGAAGGCCCACTTGCTTTTCTCATGCGTATGGTTCAATGCACCTGGAAGAAAGCAAAGAAATTAATCCAGTTCCATTCTGAGCTCATCTGGTGATGACCTCAACATACAATTCAAACTATGTTCAGTCCTTAATAAACCATAGTGGAAATTTACAAAAGGAAAGCCCAAACCTCGGCAAGAGATTCTCATATCAAACCCACTTCACACAATTTAGTAAACTTCTGCTGTAAGTGAACTTGTGTGTTAAGTGAAGCCATCTGAACAAAGCTCATGTTACATGTAGGAGGCATTCTTTTGGCATGCACCCAATTGTCCACCCACCCTCTCCGTTGGAGCAGGGTTTCCTCTTAGGAAAGGAGACTGCGTTGATCATGTCCCACTCAGTCTCATAGCTCTGCTGCTGCTCTACCACAGCCTGCTGAGGAGTCGACCTCTCCTCCCCGGGACACTGGGCCCACTCCATCACCGAGCTGGAATCCTGGGGGAACGGAATGGATTCACCTCGTAAATAACATGATGAATCAGGTCTTTTCCCATCATCATCATTCAAATTCTAAAAGCTTAAAACAGACGTGTGAATGGTGTGGCTAAATATAGGAATTCTTGATTTTGCTGAATCATGAAGAATATTTATGGAATGTTGGTTAATGGAAAAGTTATTGGAAGGCAGCTGTTTTAAGAGACTATCCCCATTAGCCATGGTTAACACTTTTGACAAATACACACAAATCTTCAGTAAAGTTCTGTCAGATAATATCCTTAGTTAAATGCATTACAGGTTCTTTCCAATTTACATAGCGATATACCGCACAAAGTTACTGAACAATTGGTTGGCATTTTGGTGAATTAAACATTCCAAAAGAAAATGTCAAACCTTGCCAGCACACAACATGTTGGATGGATCAACACTGTCCTCCAAGGGTTTGTATTCCACGATAGTTTCACCATCCTGGTAATCATTAAAAACACAATAAGCATACATACAAGTTCCTGGAATTCAAGAATTGAAATACAATCAACAACAACTCAGGCACTGATATCAACCTTATCAATGAGCCGTAGGAACCCAGAAACAAGGAGATCTGGCTCTTCGCCGTCTTCGTTTGAGTGTATGAAAACACCTTCATGTTCAAATAACACCTGAAGAAAAATGCAATACAGCAGGAAAATCAGCTATGGTAATAATGGGTGAATTTATGTTACATTCTACATGCTAATCTCTCTCTCTCAATACACTAGCCAACAACAGTATTTAGCTGTATAGTAACGTTAAATCCAAGAGCACTGGCCAACAACAACAAAAAACTTTAAAAAAAAGAGACCACCAGACAGCTAGCTAGGGAATCCAGAGAATTGAACTAACTGGTCAGCTAGCGGGTGAGCAAGCGAGGTAGCACCTAGACCTGCAACGAGCTAACGTTAGATGCTAACTGAGCAGTCACTTGGCCGATGTATGGTTGTTTTTTCAAACTGCAAGAGGAAACGGATAGTATCAGGTAGTTATTTACAACACACACACAGGTTCATGAAATTCAACTACCGAGATCTACTTATATGCTTCCGTGGCATTGTTGTGAGCTGGAAGATAGTTAGCTGGCTACCTAGCTAGTTTAGCAAGGAAAAACAGCTGATGGACACCACCACAAAGTGGGTCAGCTCAAGCGTTTGCATCAACATAATCTCCTTCCCCACGGTTATATTCACATTTAGTGATAGATGCATCTAAATACGAAAAAAAAAAAAAAACGGAGAATAAAGGCGCAAAGACGATATTCCAAAAGTTGTGCATTTTCAGTACCTTGGGAGGAGTATCAGCCGCCATATCGCCTGCCTGCACTCACGACGACGTTGCACAGTGCAGCTCACGTGCCTGACAGCTTCAACAACAGTGACAAGTCATCTTCCGCATTTCCGGGAAGCGCAGGCGCAGTTAGCTCAGGCGTTACCACGCAGACGTGTAACTGCTGATGGTTAATTGCAGCAACTGGAGTATGTGGTCCTGTGAAATTGGCGTTTTTTTTGTTGTTGCACAAGCAGTATTTTAGTGTGCTGGGCTTTGTGGTACAAACACAACTTTTCCCCTCGTAAATGTTTTATATGGAATAATGGGGCGATACCGTAATTACCATAGTTGGTTCTCAAAAAACATTGTCCTAGTCAGCCAAGTAGTTAGTATTAGTGGGAATCTGTTAACACAGAGAGCATTTATTGAAAGAAACAATTATACCTAGTGGGATAAAATCTTTACTACAGAATAAAGCATGTTCTGGAAAATCTCCTATTGTAAGCGATATCCCAGTGAATGGCATAGGTTTACTAGATAAGAAATTCAATAATCGGTTATTAAGGGATATTTTCTACAGGAATTCTATTCCTTTTGCTATATTTTGTTGGCCTTCATCGTTTGATGGTAACATGCTTGGCTCACTCAACATAAATTTATGGTGACCATAAATTTAAGATTATCCATAGATTTAAATGTAAAGATTATCCATAGAATCTACCTCTATAATAGCTTGATTTCTAAATACTGTATATACTCGATGTTGCCAGTGAATGCAGTTTTTGTGAACTACAAACTGAATATGAACACGTATTTTGCAATTGTTAGCATAGTGAGGTGTTCTGGACTGATGTGAAACTATTTTGGTAGCAAAATGCATACAAGTTTGACATATTATTTCACTACACTGATTCCACAATTGAACGCCAGTATGTCATAAATCTCTTTATTTTGTTAGGAAAATTGTTCAAGAAAATTTATGAAGAAAAATGCCCTTTTAAAAAAAAAATGATTTGGACAATCATTTAGAATCATTAAAACGTATGCAAAACAAAATGTCTCAAACATGTATTCGCTACACGTCTGTATTTAATTTGATATGATGTAGATTTGTTTTAACTTATTTTTCCTATTTGTTATTTCTTTGTGGAATCCCTTTGGCTGTTCTGCCTTTTTTGTTTTGCATGTCATGTGGCGGGAACAGCACCCGGAAGTAGGACAGACGGAGGTTGAGATGACGGAAGCAGAAGTGTTGTTTGAAGCTGAAAGCGTGTGAAGTACTGACAGTGAGAAATATGAGTGGACAGCAGTGAAGTCCAAGAATGGGACAAAAAAGGGCTAAAATTGTTGTGGGAAATTAGTCTGATGAACAATTGCTTGTTGGAGTACGTGTTTTGGATAAGATGTTTATTTGGGAAACCCTTTTTATGTCACAAGGATGGTGAAGAAGGCTCTGGGGCAAGTGGATGCAGTCTAAGTAACCAGGAGTGTGGTATGATATGATATCGTGTGTATCTAAAGAGCAAAAGGAGCGTGCATTGTGGCTAACAAAATTAATGACGCATGAAGTTGACAACTTTGATTTTCGGAGCAGGGCACCGGTAAAAGGTGCTGGCATAACATTAAACATTGATAATCAATATCTTAGGCAAAAAAATCAAAGAGTAGTTAATACATGTCGCTTGACTGATATGGAGAATGGGATAAAGGAGCAAAGTTGATATGTATTAGTGATGTTTAATGAAGAGTATCTAACAACCTACAGTATGTAAAGCTGGGATATATAAGATACCCCGTGAGAGCAACCCGATGCAATGCAAGAATTGCAAAAAGTTTGGCGATGTGTCAAGTATTTTCAGACAGAAGGAATATGTTATTGAAGAGTCTGTGAATGTAAAATGTTGCAACTGTGGTGGAGATCATATCCCCGAATTCCCTGAGTGCTTTGAAAGAGGTGAAAGAGGTTCAAGTGTCAATGATCTGGGCTGTACAGCAAATATCCTTTGTGGAGGCGGTGAAGAGAGTTGAAGGGGCAAGAGGCCACAGTGTTGAAGAAGATATGGCGGTGGATGCATCGCAACCAGTTGCAAATGATATACGCCAATCAAGGGATCTGGACACACATACTGTGAAGGTGGATTTTGTAGCATTTATAGCTTCAGTTATTAATTGTACTGCACAAGTGTCCAAGAAGCTGGACATCATTATATCTGCAGCCAATACGTTTTTGGGCCTCCAAGACTTGACAGCAGAAGCACTGCAAGGACTACTGTCGCCAGAAAATGTCCTGCCCTCACAGGATACTTCTAAACCTATGCCGGGACCTGATTAGAATGTTGTTAGAAAAGCAGGGTGATTTAGTTGAATTTACATTTCGTTATTGATAGTTTATATAAATGTATGGTACCAGTCAAAACTAATTCAAGGGTTTTTCTTTATTTTTACTATTTTCTACATTGTAGAATAATAGTGAAGACAATAAAACTATGAAACAACACATATGGAATCATGTAGTAACCAAAAAGGTGTTAAACAAATCAAAATATATTTTAGATTCTTCAAAGTAGCAACCCTTTGCCTTTATGATAGCTTTGCACGCTCTTGGCATTCTCTTAACCAGCTTCACCTGGAATGCTTTTCCAGGAGTCTTGAAGGAGTTCCCCCAAATGCTGAGTACTTGTTGGCTGCTTTTCCTTCACTCTGTGGTCCAACTCATCCCAACCATCTCAATTGGGTTATGGCCGTGTAATTGTGGATGCCAGGTCATCTGATGCAGCACTCCATTACTATCATTCTTGGTCAAATAGCCCTTACACAACTTGGAGGTGTGTTGCATCATTGTCCTGTTGAAAAACAAATGATAATCCCACTAAGCGCAAATCAGATGGGATGGCGTATCGCTGCAGAATGCTGCGGTAGCCATACTGGTTAAGTGTGCCTTGAATTCTAAATAAATTGGCAACAGTGTCACCAGCAAGCACCCCCACAACATCACACCTCTTCCTCCATGCTTTCCGGTGGAAACCACACATACAGAGATCAGCTGTTTACCTACTCTGCGTCTCACAAAGACACGGTGGTTGGAACCAAAAATGTCCACCGGTCTAATGTCCATTGCCCGTGTTTCTTTGCCCAAGCAAGTCTCTTCTTTTTATTGGTGTCCTCTAGTAGTGGTTTCTTTGCAGCAATTTGACCATGAAGGCCTGATTCACGCAGTCTCCTCTGAACAGTTGATGTTGAGATGTGTCTGTTCCTTGAGCTCTATGAAGCATTTATTTCAGCTGCAATTTCTAAGGCTGGTTACTCTAAAGAACTTATCCTCTGCAGCAGAGGTAACGCTGGGTCTTCCTTTCCTGTGGTGGTCCTCATGAGAGCCAGTTTCATCATAGCGCTTCATGGTTTTTCGACTGCACTTGAAGAAACTTTAAAAGTTCTTGAAATGTTCCGCATTGACTGACCTCCATGTTTTAAAGTAATAATGGACTGTTGTTTCTCTTTGCTTATTTCAGCTATTCTTGCCATAATAGGGCTATCTTCTGTATACCACCCCTACCTTGTCACAAGACAACTGATTGGCTCAAATGCATAAGAATGATAGAAATTACACAAATTAACTTTGAACAAGGCATACCTGTTAATTGAAATGCATTCCAGGTGACTACCTCATGAAGCTGGTTGAGAGAAAGCCAAGCGTGTGCAAAGCTGTCATTAAGGCAAAGGGTGGCTACTTTGAAGAATCTCAAATATAAAATTTAGCCACACATTTGGATATCATAGAATTACATGGATATATCTTATGTAAAATTTTGAAGTGCACTTCCTTAACTTTGTTTGGTATACAATATTTGTAAGGCCTTAACCATGCATTTTTCCAGACAATGTCAGGAATAAGCATGTTCCAGAAAAACTTTCCTCTCGGTGTAAGTTGGTTATGTGAATGATATATTTATTACAAGATTTCTCAAGTAAGCCCATGCCTTCCAAACTGAGTTCTGGATAAACTTTGTGATCATTACCAAAGCTAAGATGAGTTTTCATTAGTGTAGTTAGACCACTGGGAATGGCTTTGATCACAGAAATAAACTCTCTGAAAGATATTGGAAACTCTTTCAATGTTATAAATTGTTCATATGTGAGAATATTACCCTTTTTGTTGAAAACATCAAGAACAAAGTCAATATTCTTCTCATGCCAGCTGGGGTAGAACAATTATTTATTCCTTACAGTTATATCTGAATTATTCCACAAAAGAGCTTTATGTGGGGAAAAACTGTGCAGAAAACATATTTTCCAGGCCATTAAAGCTTGTTGGTGAAACCTAGCCAATTTCGCAGGTAATCTTTCAGGAATATAATTACATTATTTGGAATTAAATACCATATTGATTCAGTATTGATCAAACATCTTTTCAACCAGGCTCTGAATTCAATGAAAAAAGGGAAATCCCCTGGCCCTGATGGCCTGTCTGTTAAATTCTATAGACAGTTTTGAGAGTTACTAGAAGACCTGATTTTTAATATGTTTCAAGATTGCATTAAAAGTGGGGAAATGGTCTCCACTATGAAACAGGGCCTTATTTCATTGATTCCGAAGCCCGATAAAGACCCTTCTCTCATTGACAGTTGGAGACCAATTACTTTATTAAATATTGATTACAAATTGATTGCTCTGCTTTATGGCAAAAGATTAAAGAAAGGAATAGATACCATTATAAAAGAGACTCAAACAGGATTTATGAAGGGCTGTCACATAAGCTCTAACATTTGTTTAGTCTTGGACTTTATAGATTATTCAGATTCAATTGACTCGGATCGGTTGTCTTATTTTTGGACTTCTGTAAAGCCTTTGACACAATTGAACATGAATTTCTCTTTAGGTCTCTTAAACTTTTTGGAATTGGTGAACATTTTATCAAAGTAATTCGCATGACAGGTGGCCTGTCATGAAGTCCAGGATCTTCAAAATAGCATGGTTGGTTAAGAGCCGATAAGACGGCAGCCCTCCCCTCCGGCGCCATCCTAATTGGGGAAAGTCGTGGTATGTGTTAATTGTAGGGGTACCCATGCGGCTGGGGATCAGAGATGTGCTGTGTGAGAGAGGCAGGTTGAGGTTTCCAGGGTTAGAGTACTGCAGAAGTTGTCATATGCTGAGGCGTTAAAGAAAGTAGAGGAAGATGGGTCCACGGGGTAGTAGAACTGTACCAGTACAGAAGGATAAACCAACAAGTGATATATGTTTCAGTAAGATTTCATTTTGGGCATTTATAGCAATGGTTATCAACTGTACTGCAGGGATGGAACGTAAATCGCAGAAAATAGAGTTTGTGGTGGCACAGGCAGAGAGATATTTGGGTATGCGAGATTTGACGTCAGAAGAGTTACAGGGTGTGTTGAGTGCTGGTGTCCCATCCTGAAGTAGGACTAAATAGATTGTATATATATTGAGGTATTGTGTATATATATTATTAATAATATTTTTTATTTAAAAAAAAATGTATAATTGTGAGTGTATTGCTAGATGGTAGGGTATTTGCTTATTTTTTTTATTTACTTTTTCAAGCATAGTATAAGGGAGTTATACTCCAGTCTAGTAGGTGGCGGTAATGCAACATTTATTGGATGCCAACCGTGGTTAAACCTCACCGAAGAAGAAGAAGTCCGCATACGTGCCTTTGGAGCTCCACCCAAGCGAGGCATTTGGAGTGTTGCATAGCGTCACAAATGTACACCGGCCCCCCCTCAACTTCTGCGGTGGAACTTCCCCAGGCTTCAAGCAGAAGAAGGGAGAGAAATAGCGTAGTTAGCGTTATGTCCTTTAACGTTGGCGTAACAACACAATAATACATCCACGTTTGGAATCGCAAACACATGTTGTGCGTTTAAGTACTAGTGTAACACCTCTTTACTCTACAAAATGGATTCAAAGTCAAGCAATCGGTCTCCGACGGACGAAGGGGAGCTAGAAGACGGGGAGATCTGCGATGATGACACCGACGAAAAGGTGCTTATACAGCAGGATACAATGAGGCCTAGTAGTACGAACAACAACTCATCACGAAATACACGGAAATCGAAACCATCGGCGCGAAGTTTACCACCTCTTATGGGTAGCCAGCCGACAGATTTTCGACTCTTAATGCCATACAACCGCGGACCTCATTCGCACAGTCCGTTCCCCCCGAACCACAGACAGCAAAGCGGACCCGACCGGCCGCCGCCACTGGGCCCTCACTGTGACCAGAGCCCACGTTCCAGCTTCTGGGAACGAAGTTACACAGCTCTGGGTCGATTTAGGCACCGGTGGAAACCAGAAGATGACGGTCGCGGGGATTGGGGACGGGGAGGCTGGGGAGACGGATGTGGTGGAGGGAGAGAGACTGGTAGGGTTCCCCCCGGACGTTATGGGCCCGGAGAGAATCACAGTAACAAGAAAGAATCTCCCTCGAGAAACAAACGTATCCTTTTGGCATTCATCTCATGGCATCTGTATGATTGTAAAGTGTGTGATGCCATGTTGCTGAAGGTAAAAGCCTAACAAATGTAACTACACATTGTAACATATTTCTCTGTTTGGCTGTTGTACTAGCCTTGATTGCAGTTACCATATCGCCTCTAGCTAATAATATATCTGCCATTTTGTAACATTTGATTTTACACTGTCTTTCCCTCCCTGCTATCAAAGCTCAATTGATTGGTAGTATTTTGAGTTAGAGACAAAATACTTTGTGCTGTTGACCTGGAAATGGATTTTGGATCGAAGTACATTTTGCTATTAGTGTCAGTCTTTGTATGTCGTAATAAAACTCATTAATTGTGCCTTTCCTTCACTTCATGAATTCAGAGAAGGTAATGATGGGGAGGAATCAGGTAAGAAACAAGCAGATGATGCACCACAACGCTGCCAAAACCGAGAATGGTGTTAACGAGAGCTTTGAGGATCTGCTCACCAAGTACAAACAGATTCAGCTGGAGCTGGAATGTATTAGAAAAGAAGAGAACCTGGTTCTGAAGCCCGAAGAAGACCTGTGGGCTCTGAACGAGCCTGAGGTTTCTGCCGGTAATCCCCAGACCGAGCCATTACCCGACACTAACAGTATTCCCAATGACAGCGCTGCGGAGGAGAAGAAGGTATTTCAGGCGTTCAACCTCAAGCCTCTACGACAGAAACTCCTCACTCCTGCAGAAATTGATGCACTCAAAACGAAAACGGAAAAGAAAGATCCAGAGAAAGAGGACAGCGACGTGGAGAGTGAAAGAGGTCCAGTTGAACCAGTCGCTACCCCGTTTTCTATTCCCAAAGGTGTGTACCAAAGCCACGATACAACACAAGTCTGCAGCAATGGCTACCGTGGTGGTAATTAACTAAGGAACCATTGTGAAGCAGACTTGACTATAATCAATGATGTATTGTTTTATCAGCCACAATGTTAAGACCCTGTTTGTGTTGTCTACTGACTATTTAGGAGAAGAGGAGAAAGATGGGTTGAAGAAGGAGGCGAACAAGAAAGGGGAGAAGGACACAACAACCTGTGTGTGCTGCAGCGGCAAATCTGAGGACCCGAAGAAAGAGGGGGAGACGAAGTATTCGAAAGTGGGTTGTGCGTGCTGCAGCGAATCATCAGAGGACTCCACTCCGTCCCCTGTCAAGGTAGGCATCTGTTAAAATGAGGGCTGTCAAAGTTAACGCGCTAATCCTGCGCGACATGTTTATCGGCACACGTTTCTACACCTCGCGTAAACCTTTTTAAGCGTGCGTGTTTCCGCACTGACCTTCTTAGGCCAGAACACCACACGGAACGCAGCTACAGTCGATGCTTGGGCCTTTACGTCGCTGAAGACCATGTGCCTCTAACCCAAGTCACATAAAGTTCTGCCCAGTATTACCAGAGCTGGTTTTTTTTTCTGCCGCTGTTTGTTTGCGCATGTCGCAGGCAGTTTTAAACTACTTGTGAACATTGTTTAGCTAGTTAGTCATGGTACCTAGCTAGCAACCTGACCACTGGTTAGGCTATGCACACATTTGGATGGCACAGGAAAAATTGAAAAGGAATAGGCTACTCGAAGAGATTCTTCAAGAGTGGGGGGTGTGGGAGTATGTGTGGGAGGGTGGGAGAGTGTAGGCCTATGTGTGTAAAGTTATCTGAACACTACAGATGGTTGCAGTGCTTTCATAACATTGTTGGACAAGATTTTAAAGCTCTTTGTACTTTGTATCCGTAGAGCCAGTTATTTTTCCTATAGTCCCACTCATTTAGTATGCCTGAAGCTTTGGTACATGGTATTTTATTAGGATCCCTATTAGCTGCTGAGAAGCAGCAGCTACTCTTCCTGGGGTCCACACTAAACATTAATAGACAAGAACAGCTCAAGGACAGAGCTACATATCTAGGTCGAATAGGGGAGAGGCGTTGTGCCGTGAGGTGTTGCTTTATCTGTTTTTTTTTTTTTTAAACCAGGTTTGCTGTTCACTTGAGCATTATGAGATGGAACGGAGTGCCATGCAATAACGGCTCTATATAATACTGTACGCTTTCTTGGATTTGTTCTGGATTTGGGGGACTGTGAAAAGACCCCTGTGTGTGTTGTGCGCAAGTGTTAAACTTAAACATTGTTAAGAGGCAGTAGGCCTACTTAAACATTGTGAGCATTAACAGCTAGCTGAATATTACTGTTACTTTTGTGTTTATGGTGAAAATGCTATTCAAACATTCCGATGTAGATTATTTTGTGTTTCCATCCCTTACAATCAAAACATGGTATGTCTAACTCAATATACTGATTCTTAAATGGAAAGATCTTTCTTTATTGCAAAATTTGAGCAAATTCTAAAGTTGTGATTAATGCCATTACCTCAATTCACTAGTTTAATGGTTTGACAGCCCTAGTTAAAATGTTTTATGTCAAGGCATTAGGCTTTATCTAGTTTAAAATGGTTTAGTCACAAATGTTGACTTGAGATGTGGAAATGTCCATTGACACAATGCACACTTGCGAAAGTTGAGTTGCATTGTTGTCAAGTTAGGATCCAGGTCATCTGGCCCTTAGGCCATACCTATTTAAAATCCCATTATAATTACCCCCCCCCCCCTCTTCCTCCGCAGCCTAAAGTGAAAGGGAGCAATGAAGACGAGGAGCTGTCTGAGCTGCAGCTGCGTCTCTTGGCCTTGCAGTCAGCCAGCAGGAAGTGGCAGCAGAAAGAACAGCAGGTAATGAAGGCGAGCAAGGAGAAAATCACCAACGCCAAGCCTTCCCAGGAGAAGACCTCCAGCTCTACATCCAGCGCATCCAACCCAGCCGAAAGAGGCAGAGTCACTACCAGGTCCGCCTCCTCTGCTGCCTCGGAGAAGGCCAAAGCTCTGGCCAACAAGCCCCAGGAAAAGGCCAAGGCTGGGGCTAAGCCTCCAGTGGAGAAGAGCAAAGCTCCGGTCAAGGGGTATCCAGGGAGGAAGATGGTCAGCCCAGGTGAGGAGGGCCTTTCTGCTTAGTCAGATACAAACTGTCCTCAATGTTGGCACCAAACATTCCATGTAACTGACATTCTAATCTTGGAACATTTGGTGCCAACATGGAGTTCATTAGATTTCTAAAGCTCAAACTTGAGGGTTTTCTTAGGGTTTTCCCCCAAAATGTCCCCCCTCTTGATTCCTGTACCCCAGGCTCGGTGGCCAAGCAGGCGTTCCGGAAGCAGCAGTTGAGGACCTGGAAGCTCCAACAGCAGAGAGACCAGGATGAGCTGCGGAGACAGGAGGAGGAGGAACGCCGCAGGAGGGAGGAAGAGATCCGCAAGATCCGGGATCTGTCCAATCAGGACGAGCAGTACAACCGCTTCATGAAGCTGGTCGGGGGCTCCAAGCCGCCACTGCCGCGCAATCCGAGCAAGGTAAGAGGGAGAGAGCGAGAGTTCCTGTCCATAAACCCATCCTAGACCCTAGCCCAGGGGTGTTGAACTCACCTGCGGGCTGCATTCGGTCTTCAACGAGGTCCGGAGGGCCGCACTTAAAATCTATTACATTTCCTTGCTGTCAAAATGGCAAAATATAAATTCTCTATCCATCGCTTTGAATTGTTTTATGTTTCCTGACTATCTACCTTTCGTTTTGATAACTGTTAGCAATCAGGACATAGTAAAGAGACTATAAATGTTGGTTCATTATCATTTTTACCGTTTCAATTTAGTTTTAGTCATTTTAATGTTTAAAATTGTTTATTTTATTTTTACTCAAACCACTTGCAGTCCAGAATGCCCTAGCCCCTACTCCCTAGGCACTTCAAGTAGCTTCGAAAGGATTGGATATGAGTATGTAATATGGAGGTGGCTCTACCTTGCCTTCTGAAAAACTTGGTGAATTTTTCACCATATTGCTTTTAAGCTATCCAATCGTTACAGATCTACACAAGTGGTTATGAGGCAGGGGCCAGTGATTGGGATCTGTGTCAGAAATGTTCACTTTCCCAGATAAGAGAAAAAGACTGAGAAAATGTTGAAGTAAAAATGTCTATTTGTCCCTCTCAGTCCAGAGACAGCGACCACACTAGGAAGTCTTCTGGTAAACAGGGATTGGACACCTCAGGGAACCTTTACCAGTATGACAACTACGACGAGGTTGCCATGGATACTGACAGTGAGACCAATTCTCCGGGTGAGCAATCAGCTCACCTGCGAATGCACTCACAGCACTGTTGAACCTTTCTGAAGGTGTTATATAGAACCCATCCTACATCGTGGAAGCGATTGTATGTAGGGACATGGTCATCAATCCATGCCGCTTTTGTGATGTTTGACAGTCTTATTTCTGTCAGAATCTGATTGGCTAAAATTCTGTTCTTGTCTCTTTCCAGCGTCTTCTCCAGTACATGATCCATTTGAGGTCCCAGGATGTTTCACTCACATGCCCATGCCTTTCCCCGTGGACCCCCCTCAATACAGAATTGTACGTTCCACTCTAAACTCTAAACCATGCTTCTCTTCTAGGTGAAACTAAACGGCTTTCCTCTTTCTTTCCAGGATTTGGGTCAGTCGCGTTTCCTGTCTGTCATTCCGTCCGCGCCCCCTCCACCCTTACCCCCAATGCCCCCACCCCCGGATGAGCTAGAGCCGCCCCCCAAGCCGCCGTTCGCTGACGAGGAAGAGGAGGAGGAGATGCTGCTCAGAGAGACCTGCCTCATGTCCATGGCCAACAAGAAGGTGGTACTTCCTGCGGTACAACACTAGATGGCGCCACAGGAGCGTAAAGTGACATGAACGTGTTGTCTGTATTGTTTTAGGAGTCGGTCATACTCTAGAAAGTGAATTCAGCTCAACAGAAGATGCATATTTTTCACTCTGTTCATTTACAGGTGTTGAACAATGCTCATTTATCTCGTTACCCTGCTATATGAGATGGGCAACTCAATCATGATATTTTCCATTACTACAGCAAATAATTGTCTTTGAACAGTGGGCTTGGTGAGTCTGGCTTTAAAAATGTCTTCTTCCCCCTTAGGAGATGACCCTTGACAGCGGCCCCCCCTCTCCCTCCCCCCTGGTCAGTCTGGTTCAGCCGGTGCCCATGAGCAACCGGAGTGTGGTCAGCCTCAACACAGCACCCCAGCCACGAAACAAAAAGTTCAGCCGCGGGCATCACCACTCCAGGCTCCCACTGGTGGTAAGGACAATAACACAATGTAGATAATATACTACAGGCGAATACATGGTTGTTACTGAAGTAACCAGTAAACATGTTCATCTCAACCTCATAGTCAATTTTAGTTCCTGTTGGCTTTCCAACCAAACCTAAACAGTTTCAGGAAATCCATGTGAAAAAGCGCAGGTTTCCAAATAGTTAACGTTCTGGGGCGGCAGGTAGCCTAGCGGTTAAGAGCGTTGGGTCAGTAACCGAAAGGTCGCCGGTTCGACTCCCCAAGGCGACTAGGTGAGAAGTCTGTCGATGTGCCTTTGAGCAAGGCACTTAACCCTAATTGCTCCTGTAAGTCTCTCTGAATAATGGCGTCTGCTAAATGACTAAAATGTACATTTCTTAAAACCCACAATGTCCCGAATAGCGTTCTTTCTTTGACACTCTCAACCACACTATTCCGCATGGCATTCATTCTGTTCACCTACATTTTAAACACAGCCATGGAAGTATGTTGAAGCAACAAGTCAGTAGATTCGCAAATGAGTTTCTTCTCTGATCATCTTGCATGTGCTGAAAATATTACTTTTTGTTAAAGAACTACGTATTCTGATTTTTTTTGTTGCAGCAAAATTGTGTGAAACAGGACTTTGGAAGCCGCAGGTATCTTTGTCCTCAGTAATGCCATGTGGTGTCTTATAAGACCAATGGCTTAGAACTCGCGCTGTGATTGCTATAGGAAACACTCGTGGGTCCCTTCAGCAGGACATGTGTTCCCAATGACGCCCGGCCTCACTTATGTTCCCAGAGCCCGTGAACAGTAAGCTCATCTTCGACTGCATCCCAGGGCTCGTATTCACTAAGCGTCAAGAGTGGGAGGGCTGACATAGGATCAGTTTTGCATTTCAGATCATAATGAATAAGACGGGGGGGATCTGGTTGTAAATTGACACTCACTTTACGATGAGTTGATTTGGAGCCGTGAAGTCCGCGCCCGTTCCTCACGATGACCCATTTTTTAAATTCAGACTTTTTTTATTGTTCCCCCAGCTCCCGCGGCACAAGGCTGTGGTTGTCCAGCTCAACGGTTCAGACGACAGTGACTCGGACATGGAGACCTGCAGCAGCTCTACACAGACACAGTTTGTCTTCGGAGGACTGGAGTTCATGATTAAGGAGGCCCGCAGGTCTGCAGAGGTACGTGTGTGAGTGTGGCCCAACAGTTTAGCCTCCAGGACCTCTTTTCAATGTATATATGAATGGCAGAATTCTAATTTGAGATGCTTGCGAGTGTGCTAATTGTATATGATCTGAGGGGGACGGGCAGTTAATGTTTTTTCTTTTCTCTCTCTCTCGCTCGCTCTCTGAACGTCTAGGCAGCAAAAGCCAAACCCACGTCGGGGTCTGAGGAGAACGATCCAGTCAGAACTCCGGAGGCTCTGTCTGATGCCAAGAAGGCTGAGTATCGTCTGCTGAAAGAAGAAATAGCCAGGTATGGTTTCCCCAGAAGATGGCCTGACATAGTGATGTCGTTCTTCTTACCCAGGCGATATCGATGGATACAACCGTTCATTAACACGCATAGCTATACTAAAGGCACCAAGGTGAGGAAGGATGTTCCTTTAAAATGTGAATGGTGGCACGCTATGGGCTACGAATGGGCCTTTCATTCATTATACCCGTGGTCTTGGAATTCCTTCCAAGCCAACCTAAAACAGGACCTGGTGTCCCTGGAGGAGTTCAAAGGACAAATAGATGAACAGGTTGTTGAGACATGTAGTTGCCACTAGTTTGCGTCGCCTTATGTAAGGAAGCATGTTTTACTTCACACACATTCCTGCACGCACACACACACCCGCTGTTTGTTTGCTGGTGTATTTGTGCTGTTGCCAGTGTCCATTTTTATCTTAGTATGTATTTTTTTTATCCTGGCCCCCGTCCTCACGGGAGGCCTGTTGCCAGGCCGTCATTGTAAATAAGAATTTGATCTTAATTGACTAGCCTGGTTTATATCAAGGTTAAACTAAAAACACTGACAAAAATGTCTCACTGTTTTATTTGTTGACTGGCTGCAGTAGGGAGAAACAGAAGGTTCTGATGGACCACAGTCCCCGAGCTGTGTCCTCTCCTGCAGGCTCTGATCCCGATGTGGACTTTGCTGCCAAGGCAGCGGCCAAGCTACAGCTGACCGAGGCAGAGACCAACCTGACCAAACACAGGTGAGGCCCCCAAACACATTGGTATTTTCAGTAGTTGTCTCACATTAGAAAATCACTCGGCCTTATGGTTTCTCCCCTTTCCCTTCTCCCAGAAACCTGCTCCTGAAGGACGACGGCATCCTGAGGCAGCTCTTACAGCAGGAGCAGAAGAAGAAGGAGGCGTTGAAGGCAGCTGAGGCCAAGGTGGCCAAGCTCAAAGAACAGCTCCTGGCCTCGGAGAAGATCGTCAGCGCCAACAAGACCCTCCTCCACAGGCTCCAGGAACAGGTGTGTCGGTTAGGAAGGAACCCAGGGGAAGTGAAACGGAAAGGGAATGAAGTTTGAAGGAAACTCCTAGCTGAGAGCAATGAGTCGGCTGACTGGCGGTTTTAGTCAGTGGAAGATGAACAGTGGAGGAGGAATTGTTTCTACTGGGAATGTTGGGAAGATGCCAAGCTAAAAAGGAATGTCTCTGAAGGATATGGCCGATTTCATTCACTTCTCCTTCGCGTGTATATAGCAGCTGTGGTCATGCCTTCTCCTTGGAGGGCTAATGGGTGTGATGTCTTTCACTCTCACCACACCTGATTCAGCTAATTAAGGTTCTGATGCGTTATCATACTGGTCGTGTTTATGTTTTAGCTCTCATCTGTCATTTACACAGAGTATTCCCAACATGAGGAACACCTTCCTAATATTGAGTTGCATCCCCCTTTCCCCCTCAGAACAGTCTTAATTCGTCAGTGCATGGACTCTAGAAGGTGCCGTAAGCGTTCCACAGGGATGCTGGCCCATGTTGACTCCAATGCTTCCCGCTGTTGTCATGTTGGCTGGATGTCCTTTGGGTGGTGGACCATTCTTGATACACATGGGAAACTGTTGAGTGTGACAAACCCAGCAGCGTTGCAGTTCTTGACACACTCGAACCGGTGCGTGTCAAGAACCGGTGTGTCTCGCCTACCGTACACCGTTCAAAGGCACTTAAATATCTTGCCCATTCACCCTCTGAATGGCACACACACAATCCATGTCTCAATTGTGTCAAGGCTTAAAAATCCTTCTCATCTACACTGATTTTGAAGTGGATTTTAACAAGTGACATCAATAAGGGATGATAGCTTTCACCTGGATTCACCTGGTCAGTCTGTCATGGAAAGAGCAGGTGCTCTTAATGTTTTGTTTCTACCCTTTAACGTCTGTCATGTATGTTCCCGCCCTATAGGTTCATCGTGTTCAGCTCCGTGTGTCAGTGAAGAAGAACCACAGCTTGAAGCTGCAGAAAGAGATGGTCCAAGCCCAGGCCGCCGCAGGCCGAGAGCCAGGGGGTCAGAAACGACGCACCGACGTCAGCCATCCCTCGGTGAGCATCACAACGTACCGACCCACACTATACTCTTCTGGAGCCCTTGCTTGTTGTTTGATAAAACATAGAAATATGTTCAAGGCCTTGTCCAGTAGGGCACAACATTGTAAATTGCTTTGAAGTGGAAAATGTGTGTTATTCGCCTTGTAACACCACCTCTGTTTCGAAAGTCTTCTCCCATTTCCTTTCAACTGCACACGACCCAGCCATAAGTAAAAGCCAGTGTTCTCTAAACAGTCTCTCTTCCCTGCCTCCATTCTACAGCCGGTGAAACGTCTGCGGGTGGAAGTCTCTGTCGCCCCCCGCGGGACTGAACGCCACTTCGCCGACCTCCTGGCCCAGAAGCAGCGTCTGCAGCTGCTAGAGTCCGAGTACGCCCTAAAGATCCAGAAACTGAAGGAGGCCCAGGCCCTCCACAACCGAGGAGCCGTCCCCGAACCCCCGCCACCCCAGGCCACCTCCACCCCAATCCCCAGGGCTCGCCAGCCCAGTGCCCCTCCCACCAGCCCCTTCCCTTTGCCCCAGCCATCCCTACATGACCTCACCCAGGATAAACTCACCCTGGTCAGCAGTGAGGATATCACTGAGACTGAAGACGGCGACGTGGAATCCGCCGCTGCAGCTGTGCCCTCCGCCTCCACCCAGAGTGTTCGCAGGCGCTCTTTCAGAGAGACGGGCGCCTTCACCAAGCCTAAACTGGAGCCCGGTGGGACTGGGTTGGTCAAGGATTGCCCAGCCAAGGTGAAGGCCCCTGGGCCTGGGGAGCTGTTCTTAGGGCTGGAGGTGGAGGCCCTGCAGACGATGGACAAGCAGCAGGCCAACCTTGGAGAGCTGCTGCTCGGGGAACTACGGGCGCTAGGTGGCACTGTGGAGAAACCTCCAGCTGGGAAGGTAAAGCATAGTTTAACTGGAACCTCCACGCACTGAATTCAGATTTCCTTTTGTTGTGATTTTAAATGCTACTTAGATGGTTATGTACAGTTTCTGGACTAGCATCCAACACACACGTCCTGTCTGGAACTGTTTTCCATTCATTCTCCATGGTAAGACTGACATGTTTTAATGTTCAGGTGATAGAGGTGGATGTAGACATAATGGCTGCCCAGTCAAGCCGTGCTGAGCTAAAGCCTGTCCCATTCGGACAATATCGCAGCCCTCTCCTGGTCTTCAAGTCTTACAGGTAGGTGGCGACTTCACTGCTAGGCCTTCTCCCAATTACACATGGCTAGTGCTAAGAATGACCTTTCAATAAGAACCTCTCGCCTTTTCCTCTTCTTGTTTTTTTGCCTTTCTTCAGGTTCAGTCCGTACTTTCGGACCAAAGAGAAGTTATCACTCAGCTCTGTGTCTTACAGCAACGTTGTAGTGCCCAAAAAGTGTTTCTGCCGCTTCGACCTCACAGGCACATGCAATGACGATGACTGCAAGTGGTAAGTCGGTCTTCTTAGTGTGTGTGTGTGTAAACATGCATGTGAGTCTGTATTCATTTCTGTTTCATTATAATCACCCCACCTCATTTGGGTGATCTGATGTTGGTTTCTCCTGCTCTGTTTCTAGGCAGCATATGAGAAATTGCACTTTCAGTGGAAACCAGCTTTTCCAGGATATCCTGTCGTACAACCTGGCCTTGATTGGCTGCTCGGAGAGCAGTACTACTGATGACATCAGTGTTGCCACAGGTAACAGAACCACACTGCATCTGGCAATATTGAAATGCCATTGAGTTTAGAATTCATGGATTTGGCGATTTTTAATAATGCACGTTTTTTAATCTTGAACCTCTTATTCCATGATAAATATGTGTTTGAGGCTTTCACTGACAATGTTAGTTGTGCCAATGTTGCTTGTGTCCCTATTTTCAGAAAAGTATTTAAAAAAGCTCTTTGGGACAAACAAGGATCGCATGGGAATGGACCAGAAGGCCGTCCTACTGTTGAGCAAAGTGAATGAAAGCAAAAGACATGGTGAGATTTCCTTCCTTTTGTTTTATCTCCTATTCACTCAACAATATATTGCGAGTTTAAGGAACCTACTCCACAATAGAAGCATTCTGACTCTAGTCTAACTTGTGTTTTGTCTAGTCCCTCCCTTCACCACGTGTAAGGATCTCCGGAGGTGGAGGCCTCAGCCCACTCGCCAGGCCAGCCCAAGCGCAGGGGACGACAGCGGGGACGAGTGTGCAGACGCCAACCCTGGTCCGGTCAAATACGGTGAGTCAGTCAGTAGGTTCGCCTCCCAACAACAAACCACAACGGACGAGCAGAATTACAACTTGATCTGAAGCGCAATGTAAATGAACACAACCGGTTGAGTTTTTCTCCTGGAGAGTTTTACCTTTATCCTTTTTGCTCTTTGTCGTTTTTTTATCCTTGTCATAGACGGGTGTTCCAAGAGGAGTTTGTCTGCTGCCATGGATGTGTGTGTGACCCCAGACGACAAGCGGTACTTCATTAGTGAGACTGACGACATATCCAACTTGGAGACCAGTGTCCTGGAGAGCCCCCGCGACGCACAGCTGTGGATCAAACTGGCCTTCAAATACCTCAGCCAGAAAGAAACGTAAGTGTCTGTGTATGTATGACCCTCTACTCAGGTCATACTCGAATCTGGATCTGGTGTGTTAAATAGTTGTTGTTTTCTTGGGTGACGAATGTGTATCAGATTGATGTGTATTATACAGTACCAGTCCAAATGTTTGGACACACCTACTCATTCAATAGTTTTTCTTGATTTTTTTACTGTTTTCCACATTGTAGAATAATAGTGAAGATATAAAAAACTATGAAATAACACATATGGAATCATGTAGTAACCAAAAAAGTGTTAAACGAATCTAAATATATTTTATATTTAAGATTCTTCAAATTAGCCACCCTTTGCCTGATGACATGACAGCTTTGAACATGCTTGGCATTCTCTCAACCAGCTTCATGAGGTAGTCACCCGCAATGAATTTCAATTAACAGGTCTGCCTTGTTAATTTGTGCGATTTCTTTACTTAATGCATTTGAGCCAATCAATTGTGTTGTGACAAGGTAGGGGTGGTATATAGAAAATACCCCTATTTGGTAAAAGACCAAGCCCATATTATGGCAAGAACAGCTCAAATAAGCAAAGAGAAACGGCAGTCCACCATTATTTTAAGATGAAGGTCAGTCAATCCGGAACATTTCAAGTACTTTGAAAGTTTCTTCAAGTGCAGTCGCAAAAAAAGTCAAGCGCTATGATGAAACTGGCTCTCATGCGGACCGCCACAGGAAAGGAAGACCCAGAGTTACTTCTGCTGCAGAAAAAAAGGAAACTCATTAGAGTTACCAGCCTCAGAAATTGCAGCCCAAATAAACAGACACATCTCAACATCAACTGTTCAGAGGAGACTGCATGAACCAGGCCTTCATGGTTAAATTGCTGTAAAGAAACCATTACTAAAGGACACTAATTAGAAGAGACTTGCTTGGGCCAAGAAACCGAAGCAATGGACATTAGACTGGTGGAAATCTGTCCTTTGGTCGGAGTCCAAATTTGAGATTTTTGGTTCCAACCGCTGTGTCTTAGTGAGATGCAGAGTAGGTGAACGGACATTTTCCACATTTACATTTAAGTCATTTAGCAGACGCTCTTATCCAGAGCGACTTACAAAATGGTGCATTCACCTTATGATATCCAGTGGAACAACCACTTTACAATAGTGCATCTAAATCTTTTAAGGGGGGGGGGGGTTAGAAGGATTACTTTATCCTATCCTAGGTATTCCTTAAAGAGGTGGGGTTTCAGGTGTCTCCGGAAGGTGGTGATTGACTCCGCTGTCCTGGCGTCGTGAGGGAGCTTGTTCCACCATTGGGGTGCCAGAGCAGCGAACAGTTTTGACTGGGCTGAGCGGGAACTGTGCTTCCTCAGAGGTAGGGAGCGAGCAGGCCAGAGGTGGATGAACGCAGTGCCCTTGTTTGGGTGTAGGGCCTGATCAGAGCCTGAAGGTATGGAGGTGCCGTTCCCTTCACAGCTCCGTAGGCAATCACCATGGTCTTGTAGCGGATGCGAGCTTCAACTGGAAGCCAGTGGAGAGAGCGGAGGAGCGGGGTGACGTGAGAGAACTTGGGAAGGTTGAACACCAGACGGGCTGCGGCGTTCTGGATGAGTTGTAGGGGTTTAATGGCACAGGCAGGGAGCCCAGCCAACAGCGAGTTGCAGTAATCCAGACGGGAGATGACAAGTGCCTGGATTAGGACCTGCGCCGCTTCCTGTGTGAGGCAGGGTCGTACTGTGCGAATGTTGTAGAGCATGAACCTACAGGATCGGGTCACCGCCTTGATGTTAGTGGAGAACGACAGGGTGTTGTCCAGGATCACGCCAAGGTTCTTAGCACTCTGGGAGGAGGACACAAGGAGTTGTCAACCGTGATGGCGAGATCATGGAACGGGCAGTCCTTCCCCGGGAGGAAGAGCAGCTCCGTCTTGCCGAGGTTCAGCTTGAGCTGGTGATCCGTCATCCACACTGATATGTCTGACAGACATGCAGAGATGCGATTCGCCGCCTGGTTATCAGAAGGGGGAAAGGAGAAGATTAATTGTGTGTCGTCTGCATAGCAATGATAGGAGAGACCATGTGAGGATATGACAGAGCCAAGTGACTTGGTGTATAGCGAGAATAGGAGAGGGCCTAGAACAGAGCCCTGGGGACACCAGTGGTGAGAGCGCATGGTGCGGAGACAGATTCTCGCCACGCCACCTGGTAGGAGCGACCTGTCAGGTAGGACGCAATCCAAGCGTGGGCCGCGCCGGAGATGCCCAACTCGGAGAGGGTGGAGAGGAGGATCTGATGGTTCACAGTATCAAAGGCAGCAGATAGGTCTAGAAGGATGAGAGCAGAGGAGAGAGAGTTAGCTTTAGCAGTGCGGAGAGCCTCCGTGACACAGAGAAGAGCAGTCTCAGTTGAATGCCCAGTCTTGAAACCTGACTGATTAGGATCAAGAAGGTCATTCTGAGAGAGATAGCAGGAGAGCTGGCCAAGGACGGCACGTTCAAGAGTTTTGGAGAGAAAAGAAAGAAGGGATACTGGTCTGTAGTTGTTGACATCGACGGGATCGAGTGTAGGTTTTTTCAGAAGGGGTGCAACTCTCGCTCTCTTGAAGACGGAAGGGACGTAGCCAGCGGTCAAGGATGAGTTGATGAGCGAGGTGAGGAAGGGGAGAAGGTCTCCGGAAATGGTCTGGAGAAGAGAGGAGGGGATAGGGTCAAGTGGGCAGGTTGTTGGGCGGCCGGCCGTCACAAGACGCGAGATTTCATCTGGAGAGAGAGGGGAGAAAGAGGTCAAAGCACAGGGTAGGGCAGTGAGAGCAGGACCAGTGGTGTCGTTTGACTTAGCAAACGAGGATCGGATATCGTCAACCTTCTTTTCAAAATGGTTGACGAAGTCATCCGCAGAGAGGGAGGAGGGGGGGGGGGGGGGGGGGGGGGGGAGGATTCAGGAGGGAGGAGAAGGTAGCAAAGAGCTTCCTAGGGTTAGAGGCAGATGCTTGGAATTTAGAGTGGTAGAAAGTGGCTTTAGCAGCAGAGACAGAAGAGGAGAATGTAGAGAGGAGTGAGTGAAAGGATGCCAGGTCCGCAGGGAGGCGAGTTTTCCTCCATTTCCGCTCGGCTGCCCGGAGCCTTGTTCTGTGAGCTCGTAGTGAGTCGTCGAGCCACGGAGCAGGAGGGGAGGACCGAGCCGGCCTGGAGGATAGGGGACAGAGAAAATCAAAGGATGCAGAAAGGGAGGAGAAGGAGGGTTGAGGAGGCAGAATCAGGAGATAGGTTGGAGAAGGTTTGAGCAGAGGGAAGAGATGATAGGATGGAAGAGGAGAGAGTAGCGGGAGAGAGAGAGCGAAGGTTGGGACGGCGCAATACCATCCGAGTAGGGGCAGAGTGAGAAGTGTTGGATGAGAGCAAGAGGGAAAAGGATACAAGGTAGTGGTCGGAGATTTGGAGGGGAGTTGAAATGAGATTAGTGGAAGAACAGCATCTAGTAAAGATGAGGTCAAGCGTATTGCCTGCCTTGTGAGTGGGGGGGAAGGTGAGAGGGTGAGGTCAAAAGAGGAGAGGAGTGGAAAGAAGGAGGCAGAGAGGAATGAGTCAAAGGTAGACATGGGGAGGTTAAAGTCACCCAGAACTGTGAGAGGTGAGCCATCCTCAGGAAAGGAACTTATCAAGGCGTCAAGCTCATTGATGAACTCTCCAAGGGAACCTGGAGGGCGATAAATGATAAGGATGTTAACCTCTTGGGGCTAGGTGGGACGCTAGCGTGCCACCCGTGGTGCACTCCATCAACAGCAGGTGCATTTCAAGAGCGGCAAATTTGAATCCAAATAAATGTCAAAATTCAAATTTTTCAAAAATACAACTATGTTACACCATTTGAAAGATAAACATCTCCTTAATCTAACCACGTTTTACGATTTCAAAAAGGTTTTACGGCGAAAGCATAAATTTAGAGTATGTTAGGACAGTACATTTACAAGAGTTGTGTGTAATGTTTTGTCAAGTCAAAGACAGGGTCACCAAAACCATAAAACCAGCTAAAATGATACACTAACCTTTTACAATCTCCATCAGATGACACTCCTAGGACATTATGTTAGACAATGCATGCATTTTTAGTTCTATCAAGTTCATATTTATATACAAAAACAGCGTTTTACTATGGCATTGATGTTGAGGAAATCGTTTCCCTCCAATAACCGGCAGTCAAGTCAGCGTCACAAATTAAATAATTAAAATTAGAAAACATTGGTAAAATATTATATTGTCATTTAAAGAATTATAGATTTACATCTTTTGAACGCAATCAACTTGCCAGATTTAAAAATAACCTTACTGGGAAATCACACTTTGCAATAATCTGAGCACTGTGCCCAGAAAAATACGCGTTGCGATACAGACTAGACGTCATGTTGGGGAGATCTAAAATCGAAAATACTATGTAAATAATCCATTACCTTTGATTCTCTTCATCAGATGTCACTTCCAGGTATCACAGGTCCATAACGAATGTAGTTTTGTTCAAAAAAGCTCATCATTTATGTCCAAAAATCTCCGTCTCGTTAGCACATGATGTAAGCCAGCCGGACTTCTCGTCATGAACGAGGGGAAAAAATATATTTCCGTTCGTTCAAACATGTCAAACGTTGTATAGCATAAATCATTAGGGCCTTTTTTAACCAGAACATGAATAATATTCAAGGTGGACGAATGCATAGCCTTTTATAACGTATTGGAACGAGGGTACCCAACATGAAGTAGCGCGCCAGGTGTCTAATGGGACATCACCGTTCCATGGCTCTTGTTCGGTCAGATCTCCCTCCAGAAGACTCAAAACACTTTGTAAAGGCTGGTGACATCTAGTGGAAGCAATAGGAAGTGCCAAAATATTCCTAAACCCCTGTGTTTTTCAATGGGATAGGTTTAAAGTCAATACAACACATCAGGTATCCACTTCCTGTCAGAAAATGTCTCAGGGTTTTGCCTGCCAAATGAGTTCTGTTATACTCACAGACACCATTCAAACAGTTTTGGAAACTTTAGAGTGTTTTCTATCCATATATAATAAGTATATGCATATTCTAGTTACTGGGTAGGATTAGTAACCAGATTAAATCGGGTACATTTTTTTTATCCAGACGTGCAAATGCTGCCCCCTAGACCCAACAGGTTAAGCTTGAAAGGGCTGGTAACTGTGACAGCATGGAATTCAAATGAGGAGATAGACAGATGGGTCAGGGGAGAAAGAGAGAATGTCCACTTGGGAGAGATGAGGATTCCAGTGCCACCACCCCGCTGGCTCGATGCTCTAGGGGTATGCGAGAACACGTGGGCAGACGAAGAGAGAGCAGTAGGAGTAGCAGTGTTATCTGTGGTAATCCATGTTTCCGTCAGCGCCAGGAAGTCTAGGGACTGGAGGGTAGCATAGGCTGAGATGAACTCAGCCTTGTTGGCTGCAGACCGGCAGTTCCAGAGGCTGCCGGAGACCTGGAACTCCACGTGGGTCGTGTGCGCTGGGACCACCAGGTTAGAGTGGCAGCGGCCACGCGGTGTGAAGCGTTTGTATGGCCTGTGCAGAGAGGAGAGAACAGGGATAGACAGACACATAGTTGACAAGCTACAGAAGTGTTGTTTCTTGTATTATTGTCTCCTGTGTCTTTAGAGAACTGTTTCACTTTGATATCCTTTTTCTTCTGTCCTGATTTTCTCTTTCTTTTCTTCTGTTAACTAGATATTCTTTGTTGTTCTTCGTTAGCTAGCTAGCTTCTTCCAAAAGAGTCCCTAGCAACTGCTTAGCAACTGGTAAACAATTCAGCTTGCTAAGATAACTACAATTTTATGAAAAATAGTTATTTTTCAAAAGCCTATCTTCTTTGTTTGTTGCTTGTTTTTTCTCCTATTCAGTCTTGCAGTTTTCTTTTGCTTTTTTCCGATGTACTTCACTCTAAAAACCATGTACATTTCAATATTTGTAGGAGCTCATTTTTCAGCTGCTGCTGCTCAAATTGGAGTTCCAGAATTTATGTGTGTGATTTATATGTGTGAACACGTGTGGTTCCCCCCGTTAAGTATGGAGGACGTGGTGTGGGGGTGCTTTGCTGGTGACACTGTCAGTGAGTTTATTTGGAATTCAAGACACACTTAACCAGCATGGCTACCGCAGCATTCTGCAGTGATAATCATCCCACCTGGTTTGCGCTTAGTGGGACTATCATTTGTTTTTCAACCTGACAATGACCCAAAACACACCTCCAGGCTGTGTAAGGGCTATTTGACCAAGGAGGAGAGTGATGGAATGCTGCATCAGATGACCTGGCCTCCACAATCACACGACCTCAACCCAATTGAGATGGTTTGGGATGATTTGGATTCCCCGGCGAAGGAAAAGCAGCCAACAAGTGTTCAGCAAATGTGGGAACTCCTTCGAGACTGTTGGAAAAGCATTCCAGGTGAAGCTGGTAGAGAGAATGCCAAGAGTGTGAAAATCTGTAATCGAGGCAAAGGGTGGCTACTTTTGAAGAATCTCAAATATAAAATATATTTAGATTTCTTTTAACACTTTTTTTGGTTAGTACATGATTCCAAATGTGTTATTTCATAGTTTATGTCTTCACTATTATTCTACAATGTAAAAGTAAAGAAACCCTTGAATGAGTAGGTGTGTCTAAACTTTTGACTGGTACTGTATGTTTTGTAATAGAACATAAGTATTGTATTATGTTGCGTCCCTGTAGCTCAGTGGCGGAGTGTCTGGATGCTGCGTTGAACACGCTGTCTCGTGCCCTGGAGGACAACCGGGACAACCCAGAGATTTGGTGCCACTACCTGTCTCTGTTCTCCCGCCGCGGGAAGAGGGGCGAGGTGCAGGAGATGTGTGAGATGGCTGTTGAGCACGCCCCCGACTACCAAGTCTGGTGGAGTGTAAGTTCTCATGTCCAACCTACCCTCTGCAGCAGTGTTCACCAACCAGTCGATCTTCAAGGCGTTCCTAGTCGATCACCAAACATTTCTGTAGAAAAGCCAACGATAAAAGCATGAAGGCGGTAGGTGCACTTACATTTACATTTAAGTCATCAGAAGCTCTGCGCACCGGGTAGGCAAAGTGTTGGCATTTTGAACCATCCAATTTGTCTGAAAAGTCAAACTCTGCCTACCCGGCAGACATGGAGGTCTGTGGCTAAATCGAGTGCGCCTACTGCGCTGGCCAATCGGATAGCTCAAATCGATACGCCTACCTACAGCTTCCACAACCCCGGCCACAGCAAAGTTTAATACTAGCCTACGTGAGATTTCATTACTTTTACAACCATGACCAGAGACTGTCAAAGAATACAGCAAAGGGCTGCTGTTTAAAAAAATATGTACCTTTTTCTTTAACTAGGCAAATCAGTTAAGAACAAGTTCTTATTTTACAATGACGACCTAACCCGGACAATGCTGGGCCAATGCTGGGCCAATTCTGAGCCGCCCTATGGGACTTCCGATCACGGCCGGTTGTGATACAGCCTGGGATCAAACCAGGTTCTGTAATGACCCCTCTAGCACTGAGATGCAGAGCTTTAGACCACTGCACCACTCGGGAGCAATGAGCGAGTTCATGTGTACGTTTTTTTCAGTACTGTCAACACTGTTTTTATTCAACACTATTACCGAACATAACATGCTTCTAACTACTTCCACTGCAGCTGCAATGAATGAGGAGTCAAGTGTTCGATAGTCCACCATTTAAAAAGAATCATTCTTAGCAGCTCGTCGTGTCTATTTTAATATTGAGGAGTCGGCCTATTTCACTTTCTCTGGTCATAGGAACAACGTGAATTTGTGCACGGACAGATGTTGTGCGACTCGAGTTTTGCCATCAGGTGGAAGACGGGTCCCCTATTGGGTCGGTTTCACCGGAGGAAAGGAAGGCGAGAGCAGGGACCGTGAGAGAGCGGACCCTCTGCTGTTTTCCCTCCCTCCGCTGAGACTAATGCCGTGTTCAAAACAACTGGAGAACTGGGAAAATCTCCGACGTCTGTGCGTTCTAAACAACTGGGAACTCTGAAAATAATGGGATCCGACTGGGGGAAAATCGTTTTTTTGAATGGTCATCCAACTCGGGCATGTTTCTAGAGCTCTGACTTTCCAACCTGAAGATCACTGATGTCATGATTTGACCTTGTTTTTTCCAGAGTTCCCAGTTGTGTTGAAAGCACCAGGACCATCATATCCAGTAAAATCAAATAAAAAAGCTAATTATTTCAATTTACGCTCCGCTGTGCCTCGCAAGCACCTACACCAACTGATCAATTTAGTTATCAAAGCTCGAGTTCTGAAATATAAACTGGTCTGAGAAGAATAATATTGGCAGGCCAGGCATGTAGCCAATATGCTGTTATAGTGTATTAGGTCTAAACTAACCCCCCCCCTACACACAGTACCTAACCATGGAGAGCTCGTTTGAGGGGAAGGACTATGTGTGTGGTCGTCTGCTGCAGTACCTACTAGACTGTTCTTGGACTAGTGGTTTCTCTGAGAGGCTGTCCTTCCAGTTGCTGGAGTCTCTACTCTACAGGGTCCAACTCAGCGTGTTCACCGGCCGGCTACAGAATGCCCTGGCCATCCTACAGGTAAGCAACTGCAAAGAAATAAACCGAGAGCGCCAACAATCTAACTGCACACCTCAATTCCCGGGGCAATTCCTAGTCATATGGCATCTTTTTTTTCCCACCGTCAGGACAAACTGATTTAATACCTCTTGGATTAGCTACTGCTACACAAAATGCACACGATGCTCAAGGGCAAACAATCACCTCTCTGGCATCCCTGTTCATTCCAGAATGCCTTGAAGTCGGTCACTGAGCAGTGCATTGCCGACCACCTGACCGCGAGTGACCGCTGCCTAGTCTGGCTGGCCTTCATCCACCTGACAGAGTTTGACCGCCTGCCGGCCAGCTTGTATGACCCAGCCAACTCCAACCCTTCCCGGGTGGTAAGCACAGAGTCCTTCGCCCTCCCCTGGAGAAAGCCGCTCGACGTCCGCACCGAGCCTGATACACTTATCGCTGTGTTCGAAGGTGAGCCTTCACCATCGCCACGATTCAACGACTCTTTACAGGTCTTTTACTTAGCTTTTTCACACAGTCTATAAATGTTCACTTTGTCCGCAGTTACTCATGGCAAATGTAGTTTGCTTGCAAGCCTAAAAATGTTACGCTTCCAGTTTGACTATTTCCACTCAGTTACTTATTACATTTTTCTACAATTACTGCCACATTGATGTAAATGTTGTTTACAGCTGAGAGGGGCATTGATTTCATTCTTGTTTTTTCAACGCTAGATGCAGTACGTCAGTGCACAGACATGACTCTGCCTCCCAGTGAGAGAACCCTGGTCTGTCTGCCTCTATACACAAACCTCATCGCCTGCTACAGCCTGCTGGGAAAGTAAGCTCAACGCTAACATTCTGCTAGCTAGGTGTGTGTGTGTGTGTGTGGCCCCCAATAAAATCTGTCTTGTGTGTAGTGCTGGGCGGTATAC
Source organism: Salmo salar (assembly GCF_965601325.2). Taxonomy (NCBI): domain Eukaryota; kingdom Metazoa; phylum Chordata; class Actinopteri; order Salmoniformes; family Salmonidae; genus Salmo; species Salmo salar. The sequence continues at coordinate 10,550,883 of NC_138306.1, read as the reverse complement.
CGTATTTGACTATATACAGGTATTGATGCACAGACCGGTTTGGGTTTTTACTTTTACCTTCTATAATGGTATTTCAGTGTTTGGTTTGTGATATGCAACTTCTGACGTGTGTAATGTCTTTTTTTTTTACATACTGAACAAAAATATAAACGCAATATTACATGTTGCGTTGTATTTTTGTTCAGTGTAGTTTATGGGTTTGCTACTTGGGTCGTCACTCTCCTTCTGCATGCCACTTCCCCATGTCAGTCAAGAAGAGTAGAATTGCTCGAGCACTTGGCTTAAGTTGAACAGTATAAAGCGATCAGAATGGATAGAGCCCCATTTGAAATCACTTATAATGTACACTAGATGACAAAGGAACTAGCCCCTAATCTACGGATTTCACATGACTGGGCAGGGACGCAGCGATGGGATGTGGACACCTGCTCGTCGAACATCTCATTCTAAAATCATGGGAATTAACATGGGAGTTGGTCCCCACTTTGCTGCTATAACAGCCTCCACTCTTCTGGGAAGGCTTTTCTCTAGATGTTGGAACATAGCTGCGGGGACTTACTTCCATTCAGTCACGAGAATTAGTGAGGTCAGGCGCTGATGTTGGTTGATTTAAGCCTGACTCAGTAGGGGTTTTTCCTTTCATTTTAATATTTTCTACATTGTAGAATAATTGTGAAGACATCAAAATTATGAAATAACACATGGAATTATGCAGTGTTTTCTGTTAGAAATTCTTCAATGCTTGACAGCTTTGCACACTCTTGGCATTCTCTCAACCAGCTTCACCTGGAATGCTTTTCCAACATTCTTGGAGTTCTCACATATGCTGAGCACTTGTTGGCTGCTTTTCCACTCTGCAGTCTAACTTATCCCAAACCATTTCAATTGGGTTGAGGTCGGGTGATTGTGGAGGCTAGGTCATCTGACGCTGCACTCCATCACTCTCCTTCTTGGTCAAATAGCCCTTACACAGCCTGGAGGTGTGTTGGGTCATTGTCCTGTTGAAACACAAATGATAGTCCCACTAAGCGCAAACCAGATGGGATGGCGTATCGCTGCAGAATGCTGTGGTAGCCATGCTGGTTAAGTCTGCCTTGAATTCTAAATACATCGGCAACAGTGTCACCAGCAAAGCACCCCCACAACATCACACCTCTTCCTCCATGCTTCACGGTGGGAAACACACATGTACGGATAATCCGTTCACCTACTCTGCATCTCACAAAGACACGGCGGTTGGATCCAAAAATCCCGAATTTGGACTCATTAGACCAAAGGACAGATTTCCACCAGTCTAATATACATTGCTTGTGTTAGACTTGTGTTAGACAGACCAGGGTTCTCTCACTGGGAGGCAGAGTCTGGTCTGTGCACTGATGTACTTGGCCCAAGCAAGCCTCTTCTTTTTATTGGTGTCCTTTGGTAGTGGTTTATTTGCAGCAATTCGACCATGAAGGCCTGATTCATGCGGTATCCTATGAACAGTTAATGTTGAGATGTCTAACTCTGAAGCATTTATTTGGGCTGCAATTTCTGAGGCTGATAACTCTAATGAACTTATCCTCTGCAGCGTAGGTCATTCTGGGTCTTCCTTTCCTGTGGCTGTCCTCATGAGAGCCAGTTTCATAGCGCCTGATGGTTTTTGCAACTGCACTTGAAGAAACTTTCAAAGTTCTTCATTTTGCTGATTGACTGACTTTCGTGTCTTAAACTAATGATGGACTGTCATTTCTCTGCTTATTTGAGCTGTTCTTGCCATAATATGGACTTGGTCTTTTACCAAATAGGGCTGTTTTCTGTATACCACCCCTACCTTGTCACAACACAACTGATTGGCTCAAATGCATTAAGATGGAAAGAAATTCCACAAATTAACTTTTACCAAGGCACACCTGTTTATTTGAAGTGCATTCCAGGTGACTACCTCATGAAGCTGGTTGAGAGAATGCCAAGAGTGTGCAAAGCTGTCATCAAGGCAATGGGTGGCTACTTTGAAGAATCTCAAGGATATAAAATATATTTTGATTTGTTGAACACTTTTATTTAATTTTTTTTTTTTTTTTTTTGGTTGCTACATGATTCCATATGTGTTATTTCATAGTTTTGATGTCTTCACTATTATTCTACAATGTAGGAAAAAATCTAGAAAAACCCTTGAATGACTAGGTCTCCAAACTTTCGACTGGTACTGTAGATGGTGCGTGTTGCCATCCTAGGTTCATGAACTACTCATAAATATTTCACTTTTATTATTAAAAAACATAAAATATTGTCAAATAAGTTATTCAAATATCATGACATTTGGTCTTATCACCCAGCCTTACTTTTGTGTTTGGACAAGAAAGGTCTTAATGTGTGTGCTTATGTGGTTGGGTGGCTGTGTGTGTCATTAAACGTTCTACTAATATCTACTTGCTAGTCTTAACTTAAAACTGACTTGCACCCCGTAGGTACGATGCGGGCCTGGAGCTGTGTGAGTCCCTGTTGGCGCTGTGCCCGCAGTCTTGTGTCCTGTTAGATGCCCTGTCAGGGCTCTACGTGGGGAAGGGGGACTGTGAGCAAGGTGTCTGCGTGTGGCTACAGGCTCTGTCCCAGTGTCCACACAATGCAGAGGTCTTCTACCACACCTGCAAGTTCTTTATGGCACAGGTCAGTCTGTCTGTTAGTGGGTTGGGTGGCACTCCTGGTCATTTCAAATGTTATATATCCCTTTAGATGCAATTAAAAAGGGCATAGTCAATTTACATGTAGTGACATCATTTTGTGTTTTTTTTTTTGCACTAAGATTCTTCATGACCTAGCTAACCTACAGTGCCTTCAGAAAGTATTCATACCCCTTGACTTATTCCACATTTTGTTACAGCCTGAATTCAAAATGGGTTAAATATAAAACATTCTCACCCATCTACACACAGTTCCCAATATTGACAAAGTGAAAACATGTTTTTAGGAAATCTTGCGAATGTATTAAATTCAATACAGAAATATCTAATTTACATACGTTCTCACACCCCTGAGTCAATACGTGTTAGAATCAACTTTGGCAGCAATTACAGCTGAGTCTTTCTGGGTAAGTCTCAAAGCTTTTCACACCTGGATTGTACAATATTTGCACATTGTTCTTTTTAAAATTCTTCAAGCTCTGTCAAGTTGGTTGATCATTGCTAGACAGCCGTTTTCAAGTTTTGCCATAGATTTTCCAGACGGTTTAAGTCAAAACTAATAAGGCCATTCAGGAACATTCAATGGCGTCTTGGTTAGCAACTCAAGTATATTTTCGGCCTTCGATTATTGTCCTGCTGAAAGATGAATTCTTCTCCCGTTGTCTGTTGAAAAGCAGACTGAACCAGGTTTTCCACTAGGACTTTGCTTGCGCTTAGCTCTATTCTGTTTCTTTTTATCCCCGAAAAACTCCCTAGTCCTTGCTGATGACAAGCATACCCATAACATGATGCTGCCACAACCTTGCTTGAAAATATGAAGTGGTATTCAGTGATGTTGGATTTGCCCCAAACCATAATGCTTTTTATTCAGGACAAAAGTCAAATCTGTTACGTTTTTTTGCAGTTTTACTTTAGTGCCTTACTGCAAACAGGATGTGTGTTTTGACATATTTTTATTATTTTCACTTTGTCATTATAGGTTAGTATTGTGGAGTAACTACAATGTTGTTGGTCCATCCATATCCATTATACTCTAACGGTTTTAAAGTCACCATTGGCCTCATGGTGAAATCCCTGATTGGTTTCCTTCCTCTCCGACAACTTAGTTAAAGGATGCCTGTATCTTTGTAGTGACCGGGTGTATTGGTACACCATCCAAAGTGTAATTAAGAACTTCACCAAGGGATATTAGATGCCTTTAAAAAAAATATCCATCTACCAATAGGTGCCCTTTGCAAGGCATTGGAAAACCTCCCTTTGTGGTTAAATCTGTGTTTGAAATTCACTGCTCTACTGAGGGACCTTAAAGATAATTGTATGTGTGGGGTACAGAGATTAGTTAGTGTTGAACATGATTTTTGAAGGACTATTATTGCACGCAGTGAGTCCATGCAACTTGTTAAGCATTTTTTTCTTCTCCTGAACTTGTCAACGAAGGGGTTGAATACTTGAATCAAGACATTTCAGCTTTTCATTTTGAGTTAATTTGTCAAAATGTCAAAACATAATTTCACTTTGACATTATGGGTATTGTGTGTAGGCTAGTGGCAAAATCTCAATTGAATCCATTTTAAATCCAGGCTGTAACACAATAAAATGTGGGAAAAGTCAAGGGTGTGAATACTTTCTGAAGGCACTGTATGTGTCTCTGAACAGGAGAAGTCGAGTTGCATCACTCCTCTGTTCCGGGAGTTTGTCCTGTCTTTCTGTGATGGGGAGAGAAGTGAACAGAAACCTGTGGATGTGCTCCGGTAGGACATTTCCTCCCAGAACTTAAGCAGGAATTAATGTCCTTACTCTCTTAACTTTAATATATATATTTTCTTTTAATGACTTTTTGTAAACCAAGTTGCTACCTTTTTTTGTAGAGGGGGTATATGGTTCAATGAATTAATGCAATCTCCATTTTTTTTTTTAAAGGTACATCCTTGGTATTCCAACAGAGGACATCCTAAGAGGCCCAGTTATCAAAAAGCAACTTCAAGAGCAGCTTAGTCACCAAAAGCCTTACCTGAACCTCGTCCACTGGTAAGTATTGTGCTGTACTGCGCTGTGACACGCTGGCTGACCCTACACTACACATAAGCTCAGTTCTTATTCATATATGGCGGTTCAATGCACCATTGTTAACATTTACCGGTAACAGTTTATAATACGGTTACCTTTTCATAAAGGCTTTTAGAATTAGGTTATTAATTCATTCATCAACACAATAAAACATGACAGTCGGGCTTCCTGAAGTCATTTCATACAGTCCGAGACAGTGATGTGTTTTCTGGTGTCTTGCAGTCTGTGGCAGTGGGTGCACGGTAGTGTTGGGGAGGCGATCGATGCTTTCGAGAGCGCGCTGGGAGCCGTAATGCAGCTAAATGTCCTTCAAAAGCTATGGATGGAGTGAGTCAAGTCTTACAATGTCTTACACCAACTCCTTAACATGCATCTGTTTCATCTTCTCACCCAGTATCGCCATAAGGATAGTACTATCGTCCCATGGGATGAAGGGGCCACATCTGATGAGGGTCAAGCCAGATCTAATGCTCCTTCTAGCGATGAGAAACAGGCACACGTACAATAAAAGGGTTCCCAAGTGGGAGCACAGGCTTTCATCGGGATGACTTTGCATCCAATCAGAAGGCCTTACCATCTAACCAACCACAGTGTGGTTGGAACCACAGTGTGGTTGGTTAGCAGCTATCCTCCACTCATCTTCTGACAGGGGCTGCCTTAGCATTAGCAAACGTCCAGGTGAGGGGTAGGCCCAGAGACCTAACCTAACTAACCTTTTTACTGTTCTCTCCAGTTATCTCCTTTTTACCAGCAGTAAGCTAGCTGGGAGCCCCTCCAACGGCAGAGAGCTCCGGATGTTTTCAGACCTGGTCCAGCGTTGCCTAGTAACTGTCCCTTCCAGGCTGGAGGTTCCGTTCAGCTCGGCCCAGTACTGGAGCTGCTTCAGATTTCACAACAAGGTAATAGAACCGCAACTGGACTTGTCTTCACTATGACGACTGATCAGATGAGCCTCAATGACAAAAATAAATCCAGAGAGCCAATGTTGATCAGGAAGGGTCTATGAAGTGGAATCCTTTTTGTTAGCGTTTGTGGTATTTGAAATGTGCAATTGCAAACTTCTCCACACTCAGGTTATGTTCCACTACCTGAGCTGTCTGCCCCCGTCCCAGCACCCCCATATCCTGGAGAGACTAAAATACACCATGCCCACCAACGCTGAACTGGCCCTGAGGTACCCAAAGCACCCGACACCACCAGCCTAAACCTGTTGTAAACTAGTCCTGCTTGCTTTGACATGGACAGATGGTGATAGAAGGTGGAACTGATTTAGAGCCTTGTTATTGTTGTTTAATCTCTATGTTAGTTACTGGTTGTTATGTCAAGTTATCTGCTTGTGGATTCTATTATCTAGGTTAGTGTTAGAACTGCGGCTCCGGTCTTATTTTGTTGTCTAGGCTGTACTCTCCAGACGATTAGGTCAGATTTGTTGCTGCTGTTGTTGTTGTATAGGTTGCTGCATCAAGAATGGCAGGACGGAAATATAGAACATCTGAAATTCCAGGCCAGAATGTTGAGCAGTAGCGTTCCAAACTATCTGGCCAACTGGAAAATGTAAGTCCAAACTTTCTCCTGCGCTGTGGATTATTATGATACGGTGATTATCTTTCTAGATGGTTTCTCACTGTTCTGATGCACTTTTCAAATGCCCTTTTTCACATACAAAATGCAGCTTCTGTCCTGCTTCAATCGCAGCTTTGAAAAGCCGCTGCACTTGAATTGCGGGAATAGCTGACAGGCTTTTTTTGCTGTGTTTCCCGGCAGAGCGATCGCTGTGGAGAGGGAACTCAAGGAGCGCTCCGAGGTGAGTTAGCGGGGGGTAGGGGTGGGTGGGCAGGGGGCAATGAGCGACGTGGGTAGGGGCAGTGAAACGGGCGAGTGAAAAAAGGAAAGACTAGTTGGGCAAAAATAGAAGCGCAAAAGACTGGTCAGGGCTCTACGCTGACCTATTTTAAAAGGAACACGTGTGCGCCTAAGTTGGAAAATGTAGGGGCACACAAATGTAGGACCACAATGAAAAACATTTGAAGTAACAAGCGGTTTTCTTTGTAGTAATGGTGCAAGCATGGTGGTCATGAATCTGCGCTCAGTGTATTCTCCATGGCACTCGGGCTGCGGTACAGTGAAATAATCATTGCAGCAATCGGTGAACTGGTGCTCGTCGCACAGCAAAATATTTCGGTGCACACGCGAATAAAATGGATTCACTGTAGAGCCCTGCTGGTAAGGGAGTGGATGGGTGAAGGTTAAAGTTCAGGGAGAGGGATATGACAGTAAGTTAGCAGGGGGTTGTGTGGATGTACAGTATATCATGTATGTTGCTCTGTTAACATGTTGATGACTCTGCTGCTGTCCCAACCCCTTGTCAGTGTTTCGCTTTGCATATGTACCTTGACCCAGCTGTCCCATAATCTTCCCTTCATTTTGTTGTAATCTATTTCTTCCCTACAGGCTATTGTCAGTGTTCGCCACAATGTAATGTATGACAGTTAAAAGGCTTACAACTGACGTTGGACAAAATGGAATGGTTGGATTTTGTTGCTCGGTAACAGTTTGGTCTATTAGAGACAAACTAAACTAGTTACTAAAACCACTGACGTCATTCCACGCTCTTTCTCCTGTTTTGTCCTTGTCCTCCGCTAAACTGACATGTGGCTCCCGCGTTTGGTGTTTTTTTGTTTGTTTTTGTAGGTCCGGCTTCTTTATCAGCAAGCCCTGCAAAAGCTTCCACTGTGTGCCACCCTATGGAAAGATGTAATTTCCCTCTCAGTTACTATCTCTCTGAAACACACATACTTCTCAACAACAAAAAAAAAGTTCGTTTTTTGTTCCACCTGGGAGATAATGCACGCATGTTCACCTACCCCCCCCCCTCCCCCCCCCCCTCCTCTCTCTCCCCTTCCAGCGCCTGCTGTTTGAAGCTACGGAGGGAGGTAAAACTGATAAACTGAGGAAACTTGTTGACAAATGTCAAGAGGTGGGAGTGAGTCTAAGTGAGCCCCTAAATTTAGGCTGGAGCAAAATGGAGGGAGAGGATCACTGAGGATAACCACCCCCACCCCCTCAAAAAAAAAAAACGTTAAATCTAAGTCCAATCAGACCACTGCCTAGGTTAGCCAGAGCGAGGGGGGCAGACTCTAGAGGCAGACCCTCCCGCAGTAGGACTGTCTCCAGCCGGGAGACGCCTGTGGGCAGGACGGTTGCTCGCTCATCACCGAAGCCAATGAATGAACTCCCTCCCTGTCCAAACTCTGGGCCACGCACTCAGGGTTTTATCACCTTACATCATGTACGTAAGTATAGACCTGCTAACTAAGTGACACGTCTTTGTTTTTCCCTTTTTAATTTACATTTCCTTTTTTCCCCTCATAATGTCACTTAATTTTATTTTGACCTTTTACCTTTACGTACGGGGTTGAAGACTTTTGACTGACTATGGCATCCTAACTGGGATGTTGATGTGCGTCTGTCTTGAGTGTTTTTAAAGGAGGTTTTCCCCAAATAGTGACGCTCGCTGCTGCCTTCTACAGTATGTTACTTTTTGTTCCTATGTCTCCCAAGGGAAGCGATAAAATTACCTGTTTATTTCGCTATTTGTTTTAAGAAGTGATTAAAAAAACATTAACAATCGCATGAAAATTAAAGGGCTGGCCATGGTGACGTCAAAATGGCTGCCTGCAAAAGTATTTATTTGGCCCCTCATCATTGTCCCATGTATTTTTGAGACTGCTCAATGCTGTGATATCCTCTCTGCCAGACAGTCAATCAGCGGGGAAGACCCTTTAAACACATCACCAGGCGAGGATAGTCACAAACATCTAGTTTAAATGTTCTCATGTGCAATTTTGTTTTTGTCAACAATATATTACAATGATTAGACTATTTGAGAGGAGCCAAGGATGAGTGTTTCAACAGTTTTTGTATGTTGAATTTGAAAATGTTTATATTAAATTATTATCTAATGAAATGATGTCCTGTCTTTATTTACGATGTAAACTTTCAGTGGGTTTGGTCAGAGGTGCTTGTCAAGTGGACTGAAAACATAGTTGAAGTCAGAAGTTTAAATATGCACTTAGGTTGGAGTCATTAAAACTAATTTTTCAACCACTCCACAAATTTCTTGTTAACAAACTATAGTTTTGGCAAGTCAGTTAGGACATCTACTTTGTGCATGACACAAGTCATTTTTCCAACAATTGTTTAGATTATTTCACTTATAACTCACTGTATCACAATTCCAGTGGGTCAGAAGTTTACATACACTAAATTGACTGTGCCTTTAAACAGCTTGGAAAATTCCAGAATATGATGGCATGGCTTTAGAAGCTTCTGATAGGCTAGTTGACATTTGAGTCAATTGGAGGTGTACTTGTGGATGTATTTCAAGGCCTAGAGGTCGAAAGAAACGTACAGCTATTTAGGCGAGGTGCTGGCTAGCGGAGTGGGACACTTAAAAAAAAATAAAGGAGAGCCGCACACTCTAGGAGCTCAGATGCAAAAATATTTATGTCCAATGTTTGGATAGACAAGCTGTCTTCATCAGAGTATAATGACAAACACTGCAGGATGACTCATTTATATAGTGTCAAAAGACACGTCTGTAATCATGGCCAGGTGTGGCCTGATATCGTTGGTTAATTCTCATTAAAATAGCACACAAAAAACAAATGGATAAAGTGTGATCAGAGATACAATTTGTCTACATAAGCCTACAAACATTTTACAATAGCAAAATCACAATAATGGCTTCAGATCAAAGTCTACGTCGAGACGGAAGGGAGTGATCGGTAAGCTACTCTGACATCTGATGCTTAAAGTTAGAGAGGGAGAAAAAAAGACTCCAGCTTGAGTGATTTTTGCAATTCGTTCCAGTCATTGTCAGCGGAGAACTGGAAGGAAAAGCGGCCAAAGTGTTGGCTTTGGGGATGACCAGTGAAATATAACTTCTGGAGCGTGTGCTAAGGGTGGGTGTTGCTATGGTGACCAGTGAGCTGAGATAAGGCGGGGCTTTATCTCGCAAAGACTTACAGATGACTTGGAGCCAGTGGGTTTGGCGATGAATATGTAGTGAGGGCCAGCCAACGAGAGCATACAGGTTGCAGTGGTTGGTAGTGTATATGGGGCTTTGGTGACAAAACAGATGGCACTGTGATAGACTACATCCAGTTTGCTGAGTAGAGTGTTGGAGGCTATTTTGTAAATGACATCGCCGAAGTCAAGGATCGGTAGGATAGTCAGTTTTACGAGGGTATGTTTGGCAGCATGAGTGAAGGAGGCTTTGTTGCGAAATAAGAAGCTGATTCTAGATTTAATTTTGGATTGGAAATGCTTAATATGAGTCTGGAAGGAGAGTTTACAGTCTAACCAGACACCTAGGTATTTGTAGTTGTCCACATATTCTAAGTCAGAACTGTCCAGAGTAGTGATGCTGGTCAGGCGGGAGGGTGCCGGCAGCAATCGGTTGAAGAGCATGCACTTAGTTTTACTAGCATTGAAAAGCAGTTGGTGGCCACGGAAGGAGTGTTGTGTGGCATTGAAGCTCGTTTGGAGGTTTATTAGCACAGTGTCCAAAGAAGGGCCAGATGTATACAGCATGGTGTCGTCTGCGTAGAGGTGGATCACAGAATCACCAGCAGCAAGAGCAACATCATTGATATATACAGAGAAAAGAGTCGGCCCGAGAATTGAACCCTGTGGCACCCCCATAGAGACGGCCAGAGGTCCAGACAACAGGCTATCTGATTTGACACACTGAAATCTATGTAAGAAGTAGTTGGTGAATCAGGCGAGGCAATCATTTGAGAAGACAAGGCTATTGAATCTGCCGATAAGAATGCCGTGATTGACAGAGTCAAAAGCCTTGGCCAGGTCGATGAAGACGGCTGCACAAAACTGTCTTTTATCGATGGCGGTTATGATATCGTTTAAGACCTTGAGCGTGGCTGAGGTGCACCCATGACCAGCTCGGAAACCAGATTGCATAGTGGAGAAGGTACAGTGGGATTCGAAATGGTCGGTGATCCGTTTGTTAACTTGGCTTTTGAAGATTTTAGAAAGGCAGGGCAGGATGGATATAGCTCTATAACAGTTTGGAGAGGGGGGTGACCACGGCAGCTTTCCAATCTTTGGTGATCTCAGACGATACGAAAGAGAGGTTGAACAGGCTAGTAATAGGGGTCGCAACATTTTCAGCTGATAATTTTAGAAAGAGAGGGTCCAGATTGTCTAGCCCAGCTGATTTGTAGGGATCCAGATTTTGACGGTCTTTCAGAACATCAGCTGTCTGGATTTGGGTGAAGGAGAAGCGGGGGGGGGGGAATGGGCAAGTTGCTGCAGGGGGTGCTGAGATGTTGGCCGGGGTAGAGGTAGCCAGGTGGAAAGCATGGCCAGCCGTAGAAAAATGGTTATTGAAATGATCGATTTGCGTAGATTTATCAGTGGTGACAGTGTTTCCTATCCTCAGTGCAGTGGGCAGCTGGGAGGAGGTGCTCTTATTCTCCATGGACTTTACAGTGTCCCAAAACTTTTTGGAATTAGTGCTACAGGATGCGAATTTCTGTTTGATAAAGCTAGCCTTAGCTTTCCTAACTGACTGAGTATATTGGTTCCTGACTTCCCTGAAAAGTTGCATATCGCAGGGGCTATTCGATGCTAATGCAGAACGCCACAGGATGTTTTTGTGCTGGTCAAGGGCAGTCAAGTCTGGGGTGAACCAAGGGCTATATCTGTTCTTAGTATTACATTTTGTGAATGGAGCATGCTTATTTAAGATGGTGAGGAAAGCACTTTTAAAGAGCAACCAGGCATCCTCTACTGACGGGATGAGGTCACTATCCTTCCAGAATACCCGGGCCAGGTCGATTAGAAAGGCTTGCTCGCTGAAGTGTTTTTGTGAGCGTTTGACAGTGATGAGGGGTGGTCGTTTGACCGCGGACCCATAAGTATCTTTCATATATAAGTATCTTTCATACAAATCTTAACCTTGTGACCCATTCTATACATCTGTTTTTTTGTCATGCATAATGAAGGGGGTGTATCTTGGCTATAAAAGACCTTTGTACCTTTGTCTCGGGGCTCTCAACAAATCATCTGAGGGTGATTCGTAGACCAGCCATCATTATCGTAGAGCACTCAATCGATTCACTTTATATGTGTGTGTTTTATTGACCTGCTGCCTTATTAATAAGTGAATAGAGTGATGAAAGATTTAGTTTAAGTATAACTCTGACTTGTGTGATAACTTTGTCTCTCCTCATTTGATAGTAAAGAAATGAACCACCACACAGGTTAATGAGAAGGGTGTACTTGAAAGGATGCACATAACTGCAATGTTGGGTTGTATTGGAGAGAGTCAGTCTTAAATAATTTTCCACACAGTCTGTGCCTGTATTTAGTTGTCACGTTAGTGAGGTGCGAGAATCCACTCTCACATACAGTGGCAAGAAAATGTATATTAAAAACTCTTTAGGGATAGGGGGCAGCATTGGGAAGTTTGGATGAAAAGCGTGCCCAAAGTAAACTGCCTGTTACTCAGACCCAGAAGCTAGAATATGCATGATAGAATATGCATGATAGAAAACACTCTAAAGTTTCCAAAACTGTTAAAATAATGTCTGTGAGTATAACAGAACTCATATGGCAGGCGAAAACCTGAGAAAAATCCAACCAGGAAGTGGGAATTCTGAGGTTTGTCGTTTTCAAGTGAATGCCTATAGGCAATATACAGTGTCTGTGGGGTCAGATTGCACTTCCTAAGGCTTCCACTAGATGTCAACAGTCTTTAGAAGTTGTTTCAGGCTTCTATTGTGAAAGGGGAGCGAATAAGAGCACTCTAAGCAGGTGCTCAGCTGAAAGCCTTTAGTTTAGTCACGCGCTTAGCCGCGAGCTCCGTTCCCTTTCCTTTCTAATGAAAACAGTATTGTCCGGTTGAAACATTATTGAATATTTATGATATAAACACCCTAAGGATTGATTAGAAACATCGTTTGACATGTTTCTAAGAACTCTAATGGAACTTTTTTGGCTTTTCGTCTAGACTTTGTGCCCCCGCTTTGTGCATTTGGATTACTGGACTAAACGCACAAACAAAAAGGAGGTATTTGGACATAAAGATGAACTTTATCGAACAAAACAAACATTTATTGTCTAACATGGAGACCTGGGAGTGCCATCAGATGAAGATCATCAAAGGTAAGTGATTAATTTTAACGCCATTTCTGACTTTTGTGACACCTCTCCTTGGTTGGAAAATCGCTGTATGGTTTTTGTGGCTAGGTGCTGACTTAACATAATCGCATGGTGTGCTTTAGCCGTAAAGCCTTTTTGAAATCGGACACAGCGGCTGGATTAACAAGAAGTGTATCTTTAATCGTATGTATAACACTTGTATCTTATATCAATGTTTATGATGAGTATTTCTGTAATTTGATGTGGCTCTCTGCGTTTTCACCGGATGTTTGTTTGAGACAATGCATTTCTGAACATAACACGCCAATTTCAAATGAGGTTTTTGTACATAAAGATTAACTTTATCAAACAAAATAAACATTTATTGTCTAACATGGAGTCCTGGGAGTGCCACCAGATGAAGATCATCAAAGGTTAGTGATTCATTTTAATGCTATTTCTGACTTTTGTGACACCTCTCCTGCTTTGGAAAATGGCTGTATGTTTTTTTGTGGCTAGGCGCTGTCCTAACATAATCGCATGGTGTGCTTTAGCCGTAAAGCCTTTTTGAAATCGGTCACTGTGGTTGGATTAACCTGTTGGGGGTAGGGGGCAGTATTTGCACGGCCGGATAAAAAACGTTCCCAATTTAATCTGGTTACTACTCCTGCCCAGTAACTAGAATATGCATATAATTGTTTGATTTGGATAGAAAACACCCTAAAGTTTCTAAAACTGTTTGAATGGTGTCTGTGAGTATAACAGAACTCATTTGGCAGGCCAAAACCTGAGAAGATTCCAAACAGGAAGCGCTCTCTCTGGCCATTTCATGGCCTTCTTGACCATCTCTAACCAAAACAGGGGATCTCTGGCATGACGTGACATTTTCTAACGCTCCCATAGGCTCTCAGAAGGCGCCAGAAAGCTGAATGGTGGCTTTGCAGGCCCTGGCTGAAAAACATTAGCGCATTTTGTAAGTGGTCGATCTGAGAACAATGAGACTGGAGGCGCGTGCCCGAGCCGACACCATGTTTACTTTCTCTCTTTTTGAACGAAAACAACCACTCCCGGTCGGAATATTATCGCTTTTTTTACGAGAAAAATAGCATAAAAATTGATTTTAAACAGCGGTTGACATGCTTCGAAGTACGGTAATGGAATATTTTGAATTTTTTTGTCACGAAACGCGTCGGGCGTCACCCATCGGATAGTGTCTTGAATGCACGAACAAAACGCCGCTATTTGGATATAACTATGGATTATTTGGAACCAAACCAACATTTGTTATTGAAGTAGAAGTCCTGGGAGTGCATTCTGACGAAGACAGCAAAGGTAATCAAACTTTTCTAATAGTAAATCGGAGTTTGGTGAGTACCACACTTGGTGGGTGTCAAAATAGCTAGCCTGTGATGGCCGGGCTATCTACCCAGAATATTGCAAAATGTGCTTTCACCGAAAAGCTATTTTAAAATCGGACATAGCGAGTGCATAAAGGAGTTCTGTATCTATCATTCTTAAAATAATTGTTATGTTTTTTGTGAACGTTTATCGTGAGTAATTTAGTAAATTCACCGGAAGTGTTCGGTGGGAATGCTAGTCACATGCTAGTCACATGCTAATGTAAAAAGCTGTTTTTTGATATAAATATGAACTTGATTGAACAAAACATGCATGTATTGTATAACATAATGTCCTAGGATTGTCATCTGATGAAGATCATCAAAGGTTAGTGCTGCATTTAGCTGTGGTTTGGGTTTATGTGACATTATATGCTAGCTTGAAAAATGGGTGTCTGATTATTTCTGGCTGGGTACTCTGCTGACATAATCTAATGTTTTGCTTTCGTTGTAAAGCCTTTTTGAAATCGGACAGTGTGGTTAGATTAACGAGAGTCTTGTCTTTAAAATGGTGTAAAATAGTCATATGTTTGAGAAATTGAAGTAATAGCATTTCTAAGGTATTTGAATATCGCGCCACGGGATTACACTGGCTGTTGAGTAGGTGGGACGCAAGAGGTTAACAAGAAGTGTATCTTTAAAATGGTGTATAATACTTGTATGTTTGAGGAATTTTAATTATGAGATTTCTGTTGTTTGAATTTGGCGCCCTGCAATTTCACTGGCTGTAGGCCAGGTGTTCCGCTAGTGGAACCCCCTTCCCAGAAAGGTGAACCCTTTGGAATTATCTGGATTTCTGCATAAATTGGTCATAAAATTAGATTGGATCTTCATCTAAGTCACAACAACAGACAAACACTGTCTGCTTAAACTAATAACACACAAACAGTGTGGTTTCATAAAGGCATTGTCTGCATAGTTTTTTTGTCCTTTTCCCCCAGCATTGTCTCAGCCATATCCGCGGCAGCAGGAATAATAAGGCCTCCACAATAGTATGGGGCTTGCCTTTCCTAGCCACTCGGTAGCTCACCATATAAGATGCTTCTAGCCCCTTCTTATTAATGGTATCTGTTGCTTTTATACATGTCTTACTACTCGAAAGTCGTCTTAATTCTCACTCAAAAAACTCCTGTGGCTTATTTTTCAAATTGGGATGTTACGTTTCTAAATGTCTGCGCAAGAGTGAAGGTTTCATTGAGTTGTGAGATAGTACTTTTGCACATATAACACACTGTGGCTGAGGAAAGGCACTACTCCCAATATACACTACAGTTCAAAAGTTTGGGGTCACCTAGAAATGTCCTTGTTTTTGAAAGAAAGTACAGATCAGAAATACAGTGTAGACATTGTTAATGTTGTAAATGACTATTGTAGCTGGAAATGGCAGATTTTTAATAATTCTTAGGGCTAGGCCCCTTTTATCTCAATTTCTGCCTGAATGACATGCCCAAAGTAAACTGCCTGTTGCTCAGGCCCTGAAGCCAGGATATGCATATAATTGGTACCATTGGAAAGGAAACACTTTGAAGTTTGTAGAAATGTTAAAATAATGTAGGAGAATGTAACACAATAGATATGGTAGGACAAAATCCAAAGACAAACCAACCAGAATTTATTTTGATAGAGAGACCATGCTCTTACAATGGCAAGTATAAGGGCATACTCAATTCTAGTTCCCAGAATGCAATTCCTGTGGTTTCCACAAGGTGTCAGCAGTCTATGTTCAAGGTTTCAGGCTTGTAACTTCCAAAAGGAATATGAAATATCAGTTTTAGTACAAGGACACAGTCTTGGAAATTCGTCTTTGCTCACGCCATGAAGACGAGACGCACCTGCTAAAATCGGTTTCCTATTGAACGTACTTCTTTCCGTAATAAATATTATAGTTTGATTACATTTTAGGGTATCTGAGGAGTAAATAGAAACGTATTTTGACTTGTTGAAACTAAGTTTAGGGGTAGATTTTCGGATTCCTTTCTCTGCATGTTGAACGAGTGGATTACTCAAATCGATGGCGCCAACTAAAGACTTTTTGGGATATAAAGAAGGATTTTATCTAACAAAATGACACTACATGTTATAGCTGGGACCCTTTGACAAATCAGAGGAAGATTTTCAAAAAGTAAGTGAATATCTAATCGCTACCTGTGCCGATGGAAAAATATTTTGATGTGGGGCGCCATCCTCAAACAATCGCATGGCATGCTTTTGCTGTAATAGCTACTGTATATCAGACAGTGCAGTTAGATTAACAATAATTGAAGCTTTCAACCGATATAAGACACGTGTATGTACCTAGATGTTTAATATCCATAATTTTTATGATTATTTATTTGAATTGCGCGCCCTCCAGTTTCACTGGAAGTTGTCCCGTTAGCGGGATGTCTAGCCCCTAAAGGAATATCAACATAGGCGTACAGAGGCCCATTATCAGCAACCCTCACTCCTGTGTTCCAATGGCATGTTGTGTTAGCTAGTCTAAGATTATCATTTTAAAAGGCTAATTAGAAACCCTTTTGCAATTATGTTAGCACAGCTGAAAACTGTTGTTCTGATTAAAGAAGCAATAAAACTAGCCTTCTTTAGACTAGTTGAGTATCTGGAGCATCAGCATTTGTGGGTTCGATTACAGGCTCAAAATGGCCAGAAACAGAGAACTTTCTTCTGAAACTCGTCAGTCTATTCTTGTTCTGAGAAATGAAGGCTATTCCATGTGAGAAATTGCAATGAAACTGAAGATCTCGTACAATGCTATGTACTACTCCCTTCACAGAACAGCGCAAACTGGCTTTAACCAGAACAGAAAGAAGAGTGGGATGCCTCGGTGCACAACTGAGCAAGAGGACAAGTGCATTAGTGTCTAGTTTGAGAAAGAGATGCCTCACAAGTCCTCAACTGTCAACTTCATTAAATAGTACCCGCAAAACACCAGTCTCAATGTCAACAGTGAATCGGCAACTCTGGGATGCTGGCCTTCTAGGCAGAGTTCCTCTGTCCAGTGTTTTGTGTTCTTTTGCCCATCTTAATCTTTTCTTTTTATTGGCTAGTCTGAGATATGGATTTTTCTTTGCAACTCTGCCTCAAACTGAAACCTGAGCCTGTTGTTACTGAATTTAAATATCCTGACTCCCTTTTAACAGCTCACACATAAGGCTACACTGGCTGTTTCATTGAGGGGAAAGTAAAGAGAAGGGTCTAATTTTAACATGTTTAGTGCTCCTGGCCCATTCTGTTACTTCATCTATTAAGCCAAAATGATCTTTCTGTGTTGTGTTTGTCTCTCCTGGCTTGGAGTTTTCCTTACTACGTATTTAATGCCTGGGTAATAGTACTTGAGGGGTTTTTGAACAGTCAGCACTGATCAGACGCTATCCCTGGGGTTTTTACTTGGGGCTTCATTGCAGACTGTTTATGGACCTTAGTCAAACAGATTGGTAACCACCAGGGTTGGGGTCAATTCGGTATCAAAACGAATGTAAGAGCAACAGCAGGTATAATCAGTCCCATTGTTTGAAGAAGGGTGCCGTACTAAACCATTACTCACAGCTCTTGGAGGACATATAAGTTGGAGAAGGCCCCGTTGGGTAACAGGGTGAGGTTGTTAATGCTCAGATCTCTGTTGGGAGGAGAAAAGAGAACAAATGGCAGTGTGTTACAGAGGCAGTGGGTTAGTGTGACATTTGTGTTAGCCCCACACCACAACCGGGCAGGGCCGGATTACTGAACATTTTATTGGATTTGATATGAACATATGGTTGGGCCACCCCCAGATAGCATATGAGCATGTCATAAGCCATGTCAAAATGTGTAGAATTGCATGAAATTAGCTATAAAACTGGAAATGTCATGGCAAAATATGTAGAATTGCAGGAAATTAGCTCTAAAACTGAACAGTTATCTCCCTGCACCATCACAAAATGTGTAGAATTGCAGGAAGTTTTCCACACACAAAATAAAACAATTTCCCACAAAATAATAATAATAATATTTCAGTGTGAGGGGGCACCCTGGAGGTAGATGCCAAAAGCCCTAGACGTGGTAGTCCGGCCATGCAACTGGGCTCTTTAGCTGTCCATTCCACACATTGTAAAAGTCATCATACTTCCTGATTTGATACAGTAGGGCTGAAGGGAACATTAGGCGAACATTGGGGTACCCCACCATGTGTACACAACCTAAAACGAGTCTTGATTAAGGATTTGTGATCTGAAATTCAACACCCTTTATGAAATATGTAATTGATTTTGCTTTTTTTATCCATAGGTTTTTGGATAAGCCATGCAGCATTGTGACCTTGCAGCCCAGATGTGATCCCCGACCTGACCTCTGAAGACAATGTGCATAGTGTCCTCTTTCATAACTTGGTCAATATGTGGTCAAATTCATCTTAAACTGGTCACTCAGTCATCAGCTAACAGAAGGTCAGGTCATTGTGGCCTACATTTGGCATATTTCAGGAACAAGCACTAGAAACTTCCCTTAACTCTATGGACTTCACTTAGGAAAACAGTCGATACTGCAGAGGAGTGTTCAAGTCAGCAATCCAGCAAGAACCAAATGTTCTCCGTTCGATTGAATGGATTATAATGTGTTGTAGTAAAACACCAGTGGACTTCGGAAGTTACTGTACAGCAGGCCTATACTATCTACAGATTTGTATATGGGGACGAGGGCTGACAGTATCTGTGTAAAAATGTAAGGAGCTATTTGTTCCCTTTCGAGATAAAGGATGGATGATGGTGAAAGGGGTGATGAGGAGTTGATCAGAGGCTTTGATTCTGCGTGTAGTCCTTAACATTTCGCAGCTAAAAAGAAATGTGGAAGTAGTGTTGACAGAGAGGCATGGGGCAGATGATGTCTCGCTCTCTTTCTCTTCTCTTTCTCCTAGTCCCTCCGGTCTCTAGCAAAGACCCCCTTTGCCTTCAACCTTCAGTTAACCATTAATTTTGCTACATTGTATGCATGTCAGGAATCCATAGCATTTCCTTTTTTAATCTGTCCTTTTTCATCTTAGAGATCACTTTATTATGGACAAGTACATATGCAGCAGCACGTACAGATCAGCGTTTGTCTTTACAAGTAAATGCACACACATGAACAACCAAAAGTATGTATATAAGAATATAAGAATGTTCTTATATTTGGAACAATGTCAAGTATATGACCTGGCTCAGCAAGAGGTTAGTCTGTAGGTCTTTCAACTCAGAGAGCGAGAGAGATTGAAAAAGCTTCTTCCACTTTCCCCAACTCACGAGTGGGTAGGGTTAGGGTCGGTTCACACTTACTAGTCTGAGGCCAAACCACACGACTAACAACATTGGACACTTTATGGAACACAAAACATTCCCCATCTCATCCTGGAATATCCAAGGCCTGAGGTAAACTGCATTTGACCTAAAGAGCAGGAACCTACCTGGAGGTACACCTACAAACAAACACCTACCTGGAGGTAGCATTCCCTCCCGCATATGCCCCCCTAGACACAACTACATAACCAACAAAAACTGTTCACAACTCCTGCAGCTCTTTCTCTCACTGGGTATGTAGATAGTCAATAGTAGGCATCGAGGGGACTCAATGTTAGGCTTCGGTAGGTACACTTATAGCTCATCTCTTTGCAGTAGGACAGTAGACTACTTTATCACCAACCTCAACCCAGAGTCTCTCAGAGCATTCACAGTCAGCCCACTGACACCCCAATCAGATCACAGAAAATTCACAATCTACTTGAGCGGAGCAATAATCAACCATGAGGCATCTAAGCCGAACAAACTGCACACTATTAAGAAATGCTATCGATGGAAGGAGGGTAGTGTAGAAACCTACCAAAAAACTATTGGCCAACAACAAATCCCTCCTAGACAACTTCCCCGACAAAATGTTTTCCTGCAAAAGTGAAACTTCCTACTTAGCAGTAGGAAGCCTGAACAATACATTTCACCTATCAGCTAACATATCAACCTAGGACAACTAACAACAATGAGAAATGGTTTGATGAAGAATGCAAAAACCTAAGAAAGAAATTGAGAATCGTATCCAACCAAAAATACAGAGAACTAGAAAACCTTAGCTTACGCCTTCACTAGGTTGAAACACTAATACAATAAAGAAACACACTAAGAAAAAAGAAGGAGCAGCGTGACAGAAAACTCATTGTGATTGAAGAATCCATAGAATCAAATCCCTTCTGGGATAATTGGAACATACTAAACAAACAACAACACGAAGAGCTATCTATCCAAAATGGAGATGTATGGATAAACCACTTCTCCAACCTTTTCGGCCATATAACAAAGAACCAAGGGCAAAAACATATAGATGATAATTTACAAAATTTAGAATCAGCTATTAAAGACTACCAGAACCCACTGGATTCTCAAATTACGTTGGATGAGCTACAGGATAAAATACAAACCCTGCAACCCAAAAAGGCCTCTGGTGTTGATGGTGTACTAAACAAAATGTTAAAATATACAGACCACAAATTCAAATTGGCTATTCTTAAACTCTTCAACATTATCCTCAGCTCTGGTATCTTCCCTAATATTTGGAACTAAGGTCTAATCACCCCAATCCACAAAAGTACCCCAATAATTACAGTGGAATTTGCGTCAGCAGCAATCTCTGAAAAATACTGCAGTATCATCAACAGCAGACGCCAACATTTCCTCAGTGAAAACAATGTCCTGAGCAAATGTCAAATTGGCTTCTTACCAAAATACAGTACGACAGACCACGCATACACCCTGCACACTCTTATTGACAAACAAACAAAACAAACAAAAGCAAAGTCTTCTCATGATTTGTCGATTTAAAAAAAGCTTTTGACTCAATTTGGCACAAATTGATGTAAAGTGGTGTTGGGGGAAAGCATATAACGTTATAAAATCAATGTACACAAACAACAAGTGTGCAGTTAAAATTGGCAATAAACGGGGATGCAGCTTGAGCTCCACCCTCTTCAACATACACTATATATACAAAAGTATGTGGACAAATTAGTGGATTCGGCTAGTTCAGCCACACCCGTTGCTGACAGTAGTATAAAATCGAGCACACAGCCATGCAAACTCCATAGACAAACCAAGAGCTCAGTGACTTTCACCGTCATAGTATGCCACCTTTCCAACAAGTTTCAAACTCCCTCTGGAAGCAACGTCAGCACAAGAATTATTCGTCAGGAGCTTCGTGAAATGGGTTTCCATGGCTGAGCAGCCGCACACAAGCCTAAGATCACCATGCGCAATGCCAAGCGTCAGCTGAAGTGGCATAAAGCTCCCTGCCATTGGACTCTAGAGCAGTGGAAACGCGTTCTCTGGAGTGATGAATCACACTTCACCATCTGGTGGTCCAACAGACGAATATGGGTTTGGCAGATGCTAGGAGAACGCTACCTGCCTGAATGCATAGTGCCAATTGTAAAGTTTGGTGGAGGAGGAATAATGGTCTGGGGCATCAGTGTCCGACCTCACTAATGCTCTTGTGGCTGAATGGAAGCAAGTCCCCGCTGCAATGTTCCAACATCTAACGGAAAGCCTTCCCAGAAGAGTGGAGGCTATTGTAGCAACAAAGGGGGGACCAACTCCATATTAATCCCTATGATGTTGGAATGAGATGTTCCACGAACATGTGTCCACATACTTTTGGTCATGTAGTGTATATATCAATGAACTGGCGAGGGCACTAGAACAGTCTGCAGCACCCGGCCTCACCCTATTGGACTCAGAAATCAATTTCTACTGTTTGCAGATGATCTGGTGCTTCTGTCCCCAACCAGGGAGGGCCTACAGCAGCACCTAGATCTTCTGCACAGATTCTGTCAGACTTGGGCCCTGACAGTGAATCTCAGTAAGACAAAAATAATAGTGTTCCAAAAAAGGTCCAGTAGCCAAGAAAACAAATACAAATTATATCTAGACACTGTTTTCCTAGAGCACACAAAGAATTATACCTACCTCGTCCTAAACATCAACACCACAGGTAACTCGGGCTGTGAACGATCAAAGAGACAAGGCAAGAAGGACCTTCTAAAACTCAACATCCCAATTAGGATTTGGCTAAAAATACTTAAATCAGTTATCGAACCAATTGCCCTCTATGGTTGTGAGGTCTGGGATCCACTCACCAACCAAGAATTCACAACATGGGATAAACACCCAATCGAGACTCAGCAAGTAGAATTCTGCAAAAATATGCTTTGTGTACAATGCAAAACCCAAACAATGCAGAGCAGAATTATGACTATATCTGCTAGTTATCAACATGAAAAGACCTGTTAAATTCTACAGCCACCTAAAAGGATGTGATGCCCACACATTCCACCACATAGCCCTCACCTACAGAAAGATGAACCTAGAGAAGTGTCCCCTCAGCCTGCTGGTTCTGGGGATCTGTTCACAAGCACAAACAGACCCCACACAGCCCCAGGACAGAAACACATTAAGACCCAACCAACTGATGATAAAGCAAAAAGATAACTATTTGACACATTGGAAAGAATCAACCCAAAAGAACAGAGCACATTGGAATGCTATCTGGCCCTCAACAGAGAGTACACATTAGCAGAATACCTGACCACTGTGACAGACCCCAAATCCTTGACTATGTGGAGATTCTGAGCATAGCCTTGCGATTGAGAGGCAGACCTGGCTCTCGAGAAAAGACAGGCTATGTGCCCACTGCCCAGAAAATGAGGTGGAAACTGAGCTACACTTCCTAACTTGCTGCGAAATATATGACCACATTAGAGAAACATATTTCCTACAGATCACACAGACCCAAAAAGAATTTCAACAAAAAAAACTCCCATATCTGCTAGGCAAAATACCATAGTGAGCAATCACAGTAGCAAGATGTGTGGGCCTTTGCCATGGGAAAAGGGAAACCAGTGGAGCACAAACAACATTGTAAATACAACTTATTGAGAGTACCCTGTCGGGCTGTATCACCGCATGGTAGAGGCAACTGCACCAGGCAGTGCAGTTGCATCAAAGCTGGGACCAAGAGCTGGGACCGAGAGACTGAAAAACAGCTTCTATTTCAAGGCCATCAGACTGTTAAATAGCCATCACTAACACAGAGAGGCTGCTGCCATATATACATAGACTTGAAATCACTGGCCACTTTAATGAATGTAACACTAGTCACTATAATGTTTACATATCTTGCATTCCTCATCTCATATCTATATACTGTATTCTATCCTATTCTAATGTATCTTAGTCCATGTCGCTCTGACATTGCTCGTCCATATATTTATATATTCTTAATTCCATTCCTTTACTTAGATTTGTGTGTATTAGGTATATGTTGTGAAATTGATAGATATTACTTGTTAGATATTACTGCACTGGTAGAGCTAGAAACACAAGCATTTCGCTACACCTGCAATAACATCTGCTAAACACGTGTATGTGACCAATAAAATGTGATTTGATTTATATTTATCTGTTTATATATTTTCCCTTTCATACTTATTTCATTGTCTATTCCATTTGCTTTGGCCAGTGGCGATTTTAGCATGTAAATCTTGGTGGGGCAAAAAAAATTAAAAAGTGGGATTGTCACGTGTGCTCCCTCTCTGGCCTCACCAGGCTGCTCGTTATGGTGCAAACCTGTCACCAATGTTACGTGCATCAGCGTATAATGACACTCACCTGGACTCCATCACCTCCTTGATTACCTGCCCTATATATGTCACTCCCTTTTGGTTCCTTCCCCAGGCGTCATTGTTTCTGTTCCAGTGTCATGTCTGTGCGTTCTTGTTTTGTATTTAGTTGCGTTTATTTATTAAAACACTCACTCCCTGAACTTGCTTCCCGACACTCAGCGCACACGTTACAGAGATGCATGCCAGCAAAGCCTCAACACTAAACAATAAATTAATTGCACTCAAACGGTGCCCACAAACGGTTAGGGCCTAGATAAAGCTGTTTCTACATCTTACCACTGCTACACCTGGCTATCAGCGGAGCCTTGTCTGGCAGCAAAACAGTTAATTCAGCCTCACTGTCTTTAAAAAAAAACATAGTTGATAAGGCTGACTTGCTTAATCAAATGTGGTTTCTAATGACAATTGAGATGTACAAACTATGACATAAGGAGACAACAAGCGGATAAGAGGCAAACCGTAATTTCAATTAAGACATTAATGAGCGAGCTAGAATGGAAGTTGCAATATAACTATTTGTTTAGCACTTTTGAAATGTACAGAGACAGAATTCAGAACATGGGCCGTTCGTACAGTGTTCTCCCTGTACACCAAGTCAGAACTGTAGGATAAATAATGGGGGCATATAAGCAGACAATGAAAGCTCTTACAAAATTCGATGATTACATTTCTCTAAAACAGGTTATAGGCTACATGTGCACCACTAAGTCAGAACAGTAGGTAAAATTAAGAGGGGTAAATAGACTAAAATATTAGGGTGAGGCACATGGGCTACTAACATCTTACTACACAATATACACTTAGTATTACTTTCTTAGCTACAGTATACATATCTCCCTGACATATTACATCATTTATGCAGCAGCAAACAATACATTTTTGGACTCACCTTGTTGTGCTGTGCTCACTTGAACAGAAAGGTGGCACGGTGGTCCTTCGTGGGCAAATTCTATCATCAATGTCTGGCATTCTCTGGATTTATGGTGCTTTCAAGACAATTGGAAACTCTGAAAAAACAAAGTCGAATCACGAATTCATGTCGTAGCTCTAGAAAGAGGCCCGAGTTCACAATTTACAATTCTGAGTTGGATGACCGTTCAAAATGTATTTCCCTGTCAGATAAAAAAAAAAATCTGCAATTCCCAGTTGTCTTGATCTCACTGAAGTCAAGTTTTCGCAGTTCCTAGTTAACAGTTGTTTTGAGCGCAGCACAAATCATGCTTCATTGACAGCATGGCCAATGTTGAATATTTATCATTTTAAATTTGGAAAAGAGCCCCTTCATCCCAGATTTGGGACCACACAGCCACTGTCACTGATTCCTTCCAAACCACTCATTGTTGAATTTGCGATTTCCCGACTTGTTGTGTAATGTTTATGTCCAATGGCCGATGAGCACCGATATGTTTTATCTATAATTTCTCTTCATTATTTATCTTCATATGACAAGGATTTAAAATGATTTGCCAGTAGATTGTCTACTTGATTCATGATGATGACTGCTAGCTTGCTAGCTAAGATTTTGAAAGTTTGATACATATAACATGATTTGATGTAATTTTATATGTGGCCAATGACCTTGAGCCTTCTTGGATGGGCACTTCTAATGTAACTCTTTGGCAGCTCCCAAGGGGCTAGAATTTTCGATGTCTACCCTTATACTTGGTGGTGGGTGACATAGTGTCCCCATGAGTGACAGAACGCTGAGCCAATCACTGCGCAATGCTCCGTATTTTCTGCTGCCTTGTCCAACCACCACAGAAAGCGCTGAGCTAGGCTGAAACACCTGCATTTTGGAACTGCCTCAGTCAAGAAAACAAAAAAAGAGACCATGTTTGTATGCAGCTTTATTAACTCATATATATATATATATATATACACACATTGTTTTCAAACTGATATGGGACACGTATTAATGCCAAAATAACATGCAAAACAGGCAAGCCCCAACAAAAAACAAAAAACACATTTTTCATGTATTTATTTTTTTGCTAAAAATGTGGCTCTGCCCCCACCTGCCCTGAATGACTGGTCGACACTGGCTTTGGCAATGTAAACATATGTTTCCCATGCCAATAAAGCCCATTGAATTGAGAGAGAGAGAGGCATATAGGCTAATGGGGTAAACTGATGAAATAAGGTTGAGGATAAGGAATACAACATTTTAAATGTACTGTATAAAGTTTGTTTTAGCTTTTTTATTCGGTGTTTTATCCCTTGCTGAAAAGACAGGTGCAAACTTGAATGGAGAGCTTCCATACACAGTACATTTACACTCGCAACAGCTGCCAGCAACCAAACAAGTTCTATAATGAATATAAGTTAAATGTACAGGTAGACAATAAATACGCTCAGACTTGAGGGCAACTCCGCAAGACCGAGATCCACACAGTACACCCGCAGAAGCATGCCATCGTCTTCACAAATACAAAAGGGACGGGCAGTCCGTGTCGGCGTCATTTAAGAACCGCGGTCCATTCTGTGCCCGCGGAGTCAGACATTCCAAGCAGGAAGGTAAGCATAATTACAAGAAAACACATAATATCCATACCCAGAAATGTTCTTCAAAGAACACCTTGCAGTTGTAAAACTAGTTTTTGACGTATCCTCTCTTGGTTACTTTGCGATGTCTTGGCTGGCTAGAATAGAGCGACATTCGTACCACTACGCGTCATGACGAAGTTCATGCAATAGACAGATGTAGGGAGGACGAGCGCACGTTGGATTGTTATTACCAAAACACCACTATGTGTAACTGTGGGCTACTGTGTCATGTACATTACTGCCATCTGGTGGTGTATTAAAACCCTCCACTCTTATTGCAGGCCTTGTTTCTCAAAGAAGTGGGTGGTGAGAGACAGTTCTAATACTGATAGAGGCAGAGCTACTTGGAGGTGAGATTGCATACTCTTCAGCAACTAGGATAGTTCTTACCAACGTCCAGTATATCAACGGGGCAAGTAGTGCACTAGCAAAGCAACACCCTTAAAAGAGTGACTCCTCAATGCACCATGCTCCCAAGGCTATATATATCATTCATTCTAGTTGTTGATGCAGTTTCCTCCTTGACTTCACACTATAGAAGGCTGAGTGTCAGGTAAATGTTTGACAATAGGCTTTATGTGTGAAGCTCCCTCCAAGCAAGCTCATGAAACAGTCCTAAGTCAAATCTAAACCCAAGAGCATGGGAAGTAGACATTAGACGGAAAGATAAAATGTTTTGTCTGTGGTCAGCCATGGTGTCCAAGGAATCATGTTTAGTTTTCTGGAACATTAGTGAGGACAGAGCAACAGCCTGTTGATGGCTTCAGAAGGTTTAGTCTTCATCTGTTTCATGGTCATGTGATGTTACAGCAGCTAATGCCACCCACCACACTTAAACCTCACAGTTGCTCTGGATGTCCTCTCAAATTGCTATGAACAAATAACTGACACATTTACTGTACATTGTAAAAATGTGACACCTTGTGGTAATTTCTGTCACTGCAGTTGTATTCCACTAAAGCTGTCGATGGGGGTGGTATTGTGTAATATCTGAACGTTGGGAGGAACGATTGTTGCCCATTTACTGGAAAGGGAGTTTCATCATTCATTACACTCATGAAATGCCAATTACATTGCTTCCCTACCTCAGAGGGTGATGAGTTTCCTGGATATTTGGACGAGTGATGTCCATAAATGGTTGTATGTCCTTGTAACTCCAGTCAGAGATGACTTTTGAGCATCAAACACTACAGCTGGGCAGGCCCATTTTCCTGTACGGCCCTAGCCTGGTGTAACCCCTTATAACAGGTTATAACATTAGATATGTTATCAATCTGAGAGTAGAGTAGAGAGAATGTTTACCGAGTTACAGTGTAATTATTATCTTCCTGATTATTGCTGCATGCAGTAACATTTCTTTCCAATAAATTGTCCGTGGTTCACCTCTCTGTCTTTGCATGCTAACAGCCCCTTAAACTGAACCTCAAACTTTGACTTTTGAGCCTTATAGCTGAAATGAGAGACCAGGCCCTACTGATATGTTGGGCCCATCAATTATTTAAACTGTATTCCTTCCCCTCGTCCCCCTCTTGTCCTTCATCTGCACAAGGTCAAGATGTGGAAGCCACTTTGGCCTGTTGAGATGGACCCAGGGAAGTCCTGCAGACTAACAAAAGATGTTATCAGGACCCCTAGACATGCTAGGGCAACTCTGCCTGATTATAAAAGGCTGGAGGAGAAAGGCCGTGAAAGGAGTTCGCGTCAGCTTGCTTCCTGACCCAGATACCAGGATATAAGGTGTGCTTAAGACTCAGTCAGCACTCTAGATGGTCAGAGGAGCTACGTCACCTCCTCTTTCCTAGTCCCCTCACTCTTCCTTCTACCACCAGAGAATGCCTGGAATGTTTTATCGACAAGTAATCAAGTCGTATTCCCAGATCTCTAGTAATGCAGTACACCTCAACGGCTCCTCAGCAGTGACAACATGTTAAGTACTTCATTAGTACTAAGGCACTATTTGTTTGGCTCGTCCGTCTCTCTCCAGGTCAGGGTATGCTCAAGGTCACCAGGTTCTGATTGAACCAGGAAATGGCAAATTGCAGAGGAACTGGAGACTTCCTGAGCTGCTAGCGTTAGCAGCCAAACCCTGCCTGGACCGGACTGAAAGACTGAATGCAGGAAATGCTCTATGACTCTCCCATTAAAGCAAGTGTGTGTGGGGGGGGGTAGAAGTCAAGGTTAATGCACGGGACATGATGAGTTGTCTTTTCCACAAGTTCAGGAGGACTTGTTGAAATAACATTTTTACCTTTATTTAACTAGGCAGGTCAGTTAAGAACAAATTCTTATTTTCAATGACAGCCTAGGAACAGTGGGTTAACTGCCTTGTTCAGGGACAGAACAACAGATTTCTACCCTGTCAGCTCA
This sequence comes from Salmo salar, assembly GCF_965601325.2. Lineage (NCBI taxonomy): Eukaryota > Metazoa > Chordata > Actinopteri > Salmoniformes > Salmonidae > Salmo > Salmo salar. The sequence continues at coordinate 10,522,009 of NC_138306.1, read as the reverse complement.
GGGATTCGATCTTGCAACCTTTTGATTACTAGTCCAACGATCTAACCACTAGGCTACCCTGCCACCCCCAAACAAACATGGAGTGATAAGAGACGGTTTGTCCAACCACAGGGCCCTGTTTGGCCTGAAAAATGTATGTAATTAGACGGCTGCAGACAGTTTTCTTATTGGACTGCCATAACATTGTATGTGGATGGTGGTTCCAGTGTTTCCCATCCCAGTCCTTAGGGACATCCACTTTGTGTATATAATCACCAAGTATCACTGGGTGAATAGAACAAATGATACTAGCACACCTGGTGAAACCTTGTTTAACTAGTCCACTGAGTATTAAAGCTTCCCTCACTAGCCTAGTGCTGGTACCTAACACGTGCAACACATGGGGCGTGAGGACCTAGTTGGGAAACTGTAGACACAACTTGAACAGTGTAGTCTGGGTCCTCTGTCGGTCTGGGTCTTTTTTCTCTGTGCTTGGGGCTAGAGATCAGGGGGTTCATGTGTCCAGAGACCAGAGCTCTGAGGTCTATGTAGACAGACCAGGGTTACACAGCATGTCTTCCTGTAGAGGGTGGAACTTCCTCTTCACCAATTAGCAGCAGGCTTGTTTTTAGTGGGGTTAAGTATACAAGCTCGCTCTCTGCACGAAATGGTACTAAATCTTCCCATCCATCCATTTTGTGCAGAGAGTGTGTAGTGAAGGGCCCGAGGTAAGATGAGTAGTAGTTTTACTCACGCTTCAACACTGAACAGTATAAAAGCCTAAGAACACCATATTAATGCAACTGAGTTTCTTTATATTTTGCAACATTTTGGGCACTGGAACGGCATGCTATTGTCCAGCCTTATCTCTAGACCTTGGCACTAGAGGGGCAGGAACAGACTGGCAAGGCTGGGTACCAAAGATAGAGGGAAAGGGGGGTAGGAAAAAGAGAAAGCAAGAGGGAAGGAGAAAGGGGGCTGAGAGAGAGAGAGGAGGGGGGCACCCAGGGACCGCCCTGGCTAAGCATGGGAGTGCACCAACACCCTCCACCCTCTCCCTCCATTTATCTGGCCCTGTGGGACTGGGTCTGCCACAGTCTCTCTGACCTCTCAGCTCCCAGATGGAAAACAATGGTTCAACAGGGAGAATACCTGGAGAGACCAGCATATACCTCGCCCTAGCCACTGTATCAAGACACACTTCAAAAAGTAGGTATGTTGCTTTATCTGACTTTTGGAAATGATTTGAAAATATATTTTACAAAGGAATTGAGTCTGTAAGTCAGATTTTTTTGGTGGGGAACAGGTGCTTCTCCCTTTGCAGCATGTTGCACTGATTGAGTGGATAGAGGATCTTACAGACGCATCACCACCGTGAGTCGAGGTTTACTATCATACAGCCTTCTCTCTGTTTCTGTACTGTCATCCCTCTATTGAAACTAGTACTACAGCCTAAATCCCTGTCCGTTAACAGGACGTTGTGGTCGACTAAACCTGTGCTTTCCAACCCTGGTCCTCGAGTACTGCCAACAGTACACATTTTTATTGTAATCCTGGACAAGCACACCTGATTCAACTTGTCAACTAATCATCAAGCCCTCAATTAGTTGAATGAGGTGTGTTTGTCCAGGGCTACAACGAAAATGTGTTCTGTTGGGGGTACTGGAGAACCAGGGTTGGAAAACACTGGACTAAACTGACCTGCATACCTGCCAGGGTGGTGTTGTGGTGTCGGTCTGGACAAAGAGATGAGACACAGGGATAAGCAAGAAACCATAAGGGGACTTTAGGGACCCAACCAGGACATACTGGAAAGGGGAGGAGAGGACACACATTTACAGTGCATTCGGAAAGTATTCAGACCCCTTGACTTTTCCACATTTTGTTACATTACAGCCTTATTCTGAAAGGGATTCAATCGTTTTTTTTCTACACACAATGCCAGATAATGACAAAGCAAAAACTGTTGTTTTTTTACTTAGCAAATTTATAACAAATAAAAAACAGAAATACCTTATTTACATAGGTATTCAGTCTTGAAATTGAGCTCAGGTGCATCTTGTTTCCATTGATCATCCTTGAGATGTTTCTACACCTTGATTGAAGTCCACCTGTGGTAAATTCAATTGATTGGACATGATTTGGAAAGGCACACACCTGTCTATATAAGGTCCCACAGTTGACAGTGCATGTCAGAGCAAAAACCAAGCCATTAGGTCGAAGGAATTGTCCGTAGAGACAGGATTGTGTCGAGGCACAGGTCTGGGGAAATGTACTAAAAAATGTCTGCAGCATTGAAGGTCCCCAAGAACACAGTGGCCTACATCATTCTTAAATGGAAAAAGTTTGGGCAATCTAAGCAATCGGTGGAGAAGGGCCTTGGTCAGGGAAGTGACCAAGAACCCGATGGTCCCACTGACAGAGCTCCAGAGTTCCTCTGTGGAGATGGGAGAAACTTACAGAAGGAAAACCATCTCTGCAGCAATCCACCAATCAGGCCTTTTTGGTAGAGTGGTCAGACAGAAACCACTCCACAGTAAAAGGCACATGACAGCCTGCTTGGTGTTTGCCAAAAGAAGGCACCTAAAGACTCTCAGACCATGTGAAACAAGATTCTCTGGTCTGATGAAACCAAGATTGAACTCTTTGGCCTGAATGCCAGGCATCACATCTGGAGGATACCTGGCACCATCCCTATGGTGAAGCATGGTGGTGGCAGCATCATGCTGTGGGGATGTTTTTCAGCGGCAGGAATTGGGAAACTAGTCAGGATTGAGGGAAAGATGAACGGAGCTAAGTACAGAGAGATCCTTGCTGAAAACCTTCTGCAGAGGGCTCAGGACCTCAAGACAGCACACAAGTGGCTTTGGGACAAGTCTCTGATTGTCCTGGAGTGGCTCAGCCAGAACCCGGACTTGAACCCAATCGAACATCTCTGGAGAGACCTGAAAATAGCTGCACAGTGACCACCCCATCCAAACTGACAAAGCTTGAGAGAATTTGCAAAGAAGAATGGGAGAAACTCCCCAAATACAGGTGTGCCAAGCTTGTAGCGTCATACCCAAGAAGACTCAAGGCTGTAATTGCTGCCAAAGGTGCTGCAACAAAGTACTGAGTAAAGGGTCTGAATACTTATGTAAACGTAATATTTATATTTATTTATTTTGCAAACATTTCTAAAAACCAGTTTTTGCTTGTCATCATGGCGTATTGTGTAGATTTATGAAGGGGGAAAACTATTTAATCCATTTTAGAATGAGGCTGTAACGTAACAAAATGTGGAACCAAAATCACAGACAAACAAATAGACGGGCAATGCAATGCAGGTCCAGAGTGTGAGTGAGATGGTAATGGTAAAGATTTTCAGTTTGAAATTATGACCGACCATAGTTCTCTGAAACAATAGAAGCTGTCTTTGTGTACAGCAGCCAGAGGGTCTCTTTTTATGCTGTTTTTGTTGTGTGGTTGGTTTGTGGAGGTTGTTGTAGTGGAGTGACAGCCTTAGTTTCCGTTTGATGATTTCCGTTTGTAAAGCAGAGGACAGTTAGTCTGGCTAACATCTAGTCCTCCTGACTTCAGAGTCTGAAATGGCTCTTTGATATTGTTGGCACAGTACGTTGATAATGAAGGGAGCTGTGCTTTTACTGGTCGGTTCTCCTCTGTGTCTTTAACACTCAACCCACACACAGCCCCTGAGCGCTGCCCCCTTCCATTACAATGGTTGGATATTCAAATCCAAACAATGAGAGGTCTCATTTGAGAGAACCAATCAAACCCGTCTCTCAATTTCTGAGTGAATATTGCATTAATAAACAGCCTCCTTTCCAGTATAGTGTGTCACAGCTCTCCCTGTGCTGTGAGTCACGTTGGTCACGTCGGCCAGGCTAGAAGACAATATCAATGCAGAAGTCACCACTGCAGTGCTGGGTGTCTGTGGGTTGTTGCTGTTTAGTTCAGATATTTAAGAGCAGTATCAGTGTTCATTTACTGTAGCAGTGGCAACAAACTCTCACAGACTAACTGTTCACTTACAAGTTTTCTTGAAATGATATACAAAAAACTCAACTGTGGGCTTTCTAACAACAGTTGTTACGGTGCCAACAATTGAAGGTCCAGGATAGGTCAGTCCTTTATGCGTCAATTACATGTCAAGGTTGAAGGTACGGTGATTTGAGGCTGACGGGAGGATGTGGAAGAAGGAAGGAAGAGATGTCCTACTCAGAGAGAGAGAGAGAGAGAGAGAGAGAGAGCTCTCCCCCTCCTCCTCCTCCTCCTCCTCCCCTCCGCTGTCTCCTGACTAGTAGTGGCTCGTGGACCAAAAAGTACATTTTATGCCCTGATTCACACCCCTTGACTTGTTTCACATTTTGTTGAGTTACAGATTGAATATCAAATGGATTAAATTGAGTTTTTTTGTCACTGGCCTACACACAATACCCCATAATGTCAAAGTGGAATTATGTTTTTCAACATGTTTGTCCAGGGCAACAACTAAAATGTATAATGTTGGGGTTACTGGAGGACCAGGTTGGGAAACACTGGACTAAACTGAGCTGCACACCTGCCAGTGGGGTGATGTGGTGTCTGGCTGGACGCAGAGATGAGAATGAAACCATAAGGGGACTTTAGGGACCCAACCAGGACATACCAGAAACAGGAGGAGAGGACACACATTTAGCTGGCTGGCTGGCTGGCTGGCAGACAGACAGACAGACAGACAGACAGACAGACAGACAGACAGACAGACAGACAGACAGACAGACAGACAGACAGACAGACAGACAGACAGACAGACAGACAGACAGACAGAAAGAAAGAAAGAAAGAAAGAAAGAAAGAAAGAAAGATGCAATGCAGGTCCAGAATGTGAGTGAGATGGTAATGGTAAAGATTTCCAGTTTGAAATTATGGCCGACCATAGTTCTAGAAGCTGTCTTTGTGTACAGCAGCCAGAGGGTCTCTTTGTATGCTGTTTTTGTTGTGTGGTTGGTTTGTGGAGGTTTTTGTAGTGGAGTGACAGCCTTATTTTTTTATTTTTATTTAAAGAGTGTAAAAGCAGATGAGACACAACTCACCTTGCGCTGTGAGTCATATGGGTCGCATCAGCCAGGCTAGAAGACAATATCAATGCAGAAGTCACCACTGCAGTGCTGGGTGTCTGTGGGTTGTTGCTGTTTAGTTCAGATAGAGCAGTATCAGTGTTTCCCCTATATTCATTTAGCATTAGCAACAAACTAACTGTTCACTTATAAGTTCTCTTAAAATTACATACAAAAAACCTCAACAACTGTGGGCTTTCTAACAACATTTGTTTCTGTGTCAATGAGCGAAGGTCCAGGACAGGTCAGTGCTTCACGTGTCAATGACATGTGAAGGTTGAAGGTACAGTGGGTGGAGGCCGACAGGAGGATGTGGAAGAAGGGTGGAGGAGATGTCCTGCTCAGAGAGAGAGAGAGAGAGAGCTCACCCGCTCCTCATCCTTCTCCTCCCTTCCACTATCCCCAGACTAGCACAGGATGTGAGGGAGGGGGTAGAGTGTTCCCAGGGGAAAGGGACGAGACGGGAGGTCAGGAGAGACAGGGTTGGTTTAGGGCCCTATCCCACGAAGGACCCACTCCTGCTGGAGATAAGAGCAGGAGAAAAAAAGAGCTGAGCCTGAGCGAAGACCCTAATTCTCTGGTGCCCCAGGAGTGTTGTCGCCCTTATTCTGAGCTTTTCTCTCTCTCCTTCACTCTCTCTCTACCACTCGCCAGTCCATTCCGTTCTCTATTACCTTTTCACCATCAATTATTTCATGACATGCAGGTCAACAAAATATGGAAGCATTTGACTTACTAACTTATGCCTTCCGATGGCCCTAAAATCATGGGTGCCATCATCTTTATGCAGATTGGTGTTCTCACTCATACAGATACCTTGCCAATGTTTCAACTGCCTTGTATTTTGTGGCTCGAGGCCAATGGTAATATGTGTTTGTGTGGAGGGCTGGCATGATTCAAGTCTGTGAAGCCATGACTCACTGGGCACAAACTGGTTGAATCAACATTGTTTCACTGTAATTTGTCAAATTATTGTGATTGGAAAATACATTGGATTTGAAAAAGGTCATCAAGTGTTGTTTTGAGGGTGAATGTTCAACCACAGGATTATGTCATGGTAACCAATTTTCAACATAGTCAAACCTTGTATAAAATATGTTGAATTTGCACCTTTGAAACAACGTGAGATTTTCAATGTTATATCCACTAGCATAAAAAAATTATAGGTTTGGCAGCACCTCCTACTGGAGAGTTGATCTAGCTACAGCTATCCCGTTGGTCTCCCATCCAGGGTTTAAACCAAGCCCAGCCCTAGTTAGCTTTGACATTTGTCACTGACTACTACCAATGTGTTAACGTGAGAACGATTATTGAGAGATCTCCACCTAATAAGAAAATAGATTCACTGTTGCTATTGAAGTCATTCCAAAGGGTAGGTTTAACAGAGCAAATGAAATGTAAGTCATACAGTATATCACCAATGATACTATTTAGGCCTATATAGCATTTGTGAAGTAATTAACAGGTATTATATCAATTCAACCCAGGGTTTAACTAAAAATATACAACGAGTGGGTCTAATCCTGAATGCTGATTGGTTTCAACCGCATTCCAGCCGGTGTCTACTCCACAAGTTACCATCGGTTAAATCTATGACATTAAAATACATATTTAATCTGTTCCATCTGCCTGAGCAATCCACTGTCTCATCAGCCCAGCCAGGCAATTTATAAACTTGATCTCCACTATAAAAAGCATCTAGACATTATCTCACATTTCTTTTAGACTAACATTTGTATCAAACTTGTTGTCTGTTTCTCAGACGTTTGCAACATTGTTTCAATATTGAAAATCGATCTCCTGCTGTCCCATAGTAATGAAAGTGTCGAGAGTCGGGACGAGACAGACAGACAGACAGACAGACAGACAGACAGACAGACAGACAGACAGACACAGACAGGCAGCATTTCTCAGCCAGTCGAAATCATGAATCAGCTGGCATCATTTTTATGGATATATACAAAAAATATATATTGAACAAAATGTACAATAAAGCGCAGCTAATTTGCAGTCTTTCCAGCTTTAGTTTGAAGTGATTGTGTTAGCTGTGTTGTTAACTAGCTCCTCTGAACAACAGTGTTCTGATGAGTGAGCACATTTTCTATTCCAGGCGAAATTGTGCCTCATTAGCTCATTGTTATGAATGTATCCAAATAATTGTCACTAGAAAACAGCTTAAACAAATGCAAATGCAGCTACTTTTCTGTTATTCTGGCTGCAATTTTTGACGTGAGGGTAAATTAGCCATAGTTGGCTAGCTAGCAAGCAAGAGATAAGAACGTAGCCAGCCATTATCGCGATTGAACATTTAAAACGAACAACTGGGTCGCGTCCATAGATACAGAACTAAAAGACTGAATGACGGGGTCGCATCCATAGATACAGAACTAAAAGACTGAATGACGGGGTCGCATCCATAGATACAGAATGACTGGGTCGCATCCATAGATACAGAACAAAAAGACAAGGACTGGGTCGCGTCTCTAGCAACCTTAGATTTGTGCAAGGATGAAATAGTATGAATATATTCATCTAAATAACGGTTTTAATGAAAATATGTCAATCATTATTTGAATATGTTGGTAACCCTTTATGTAAAAGTGATACTGCACTTGAAGCCGGTGTTTGGAGAATAAACTAAGCAAAAAAAGAAACATCTCTTTTTCAGGACCCTGTCTTTCAAAGATAATTCGTAAAAATCCAAATATCTTCATTGTAAAGGGTTTAAACACTGTTTCCCATGCTTGTTCATTGAACCTTTAACAATTAATGAACATGCACCTGTGGAGCGGTCATTAAGACACTAACAGCTTACAGACGGTAGAAATTAAGGTCACAGTTATGAAAACTTAGGACACTAAAGAGGCCTTTCGACTGACTCTGAAAAACTCCAAAAGAAAGATGCTGCAAGGAGGCATGAGGACTGCAGATGTGTCCAGGGCAATAAATTGCAATAAATGTCCGTACTGTGAGACGCCGAAGACAGCGCTACAGGGAGACAGGACGGACAGCTGATTGTCCTCGCTGTGGCAGATCACGTGTAACAACACCTGCACAGGATTGGTACATCTGAACATCACACCTGTGGGACAGGTACAGGATGGCAACAACAACTGCCCGAGTTACACCAGGAACGCACAATCCCTCCATCAGTGCTCAGACTGTCCGCAATAGGCTGAGAGAGGCTGGCTGAGGGCTTGTAGACCTGTTGTAAGGCAGGTCCTCACCAGACATCACTGGCAACAACGTCGCCTATGGGCACAAATCCACCGTCGCTGGACCAGACAGGACTGGCAAAAAGTGCTCTTCTCTGACGAGTCCCGGTTTTGTCTCTCCAGGGGTGATGGTCGGATTCGTGTTTATCTTCGAAGGAATGAGCGTTACACCGAGGCCTGTACTCTGGAGTGGGATCGATTTGGAGGTGGAGGGTCCGTCATGGTTTGGGACGGCGTGTCACAGCATGGGACAGTGTGTCACAGCAAGCTCGGACTGAGCTTGTTGTCATTGCAGGCAATCTCAAAGCTGTGCGTTACAAGGAAGACATCCTCCCTCATGTGGTACCCTTCCTGCAGGCTCATCCTGACATGACCGTCCAGCATGACAATCCCACCAGCCATACTGCTCGTTCTGTGTGTGATTTCCTGCAAGACAGGAATGTCAGTGTTCTGCCATGGCCAGCGAAGAGCCCGGATCTCAATCCCATTGAGAATGTCTGGGACCTGTTGGATTGGAGGGTGAGGGCTTGGGCCATTCCCCCCAGAAATGTCTGGGAACTTGCAGGTGCCTCAGTTGTTGAATCTTGTTATGTTCATACAAATATTTACACATGTAAAGTTTCCTGAAAATAAATGCAGTTGACAGTGAGAGGATGTTTCTTTTTTTGCTGAGTTCATACACTGAGTATACCAAACATTAGGAGCACATTCCTAATATTGACTTGCACCCCCTTTTTTGACCTCAGAACAGCCTCAATTCGTCAAGGATGCTGGCCTCCAATCTTTCCAACAGTTGTTTCAGGTTGGCTGGATGTTCTTTGTGTGTTGGACCATACCCAGCAGCGTTGCAGTTCTTCACACAAACCAGTGCACTTGGCACCTTCTACCATACCCCGTTCAAAGGCATTTAAATGTGGAAAGAGCAGGTGAAATTCTTCGGTTGTGCAAACCCACAGTTTCATCAGATGTCTGGGTGGCTGGTTTCAGACGATCCCGCAGGTGAAGAAGCCGGCTTTGGAGTGTCAAGTCTACTCCCGCTCCCCCACTCCGGTGCTCGATGTCGCCGGTCTACTAACCCACATTACACTTGGCAACCATCATATGGGCACACCTGCTCCCCATCGTTAAACACACCTGGACTTCATCACCACCCTGATTACTCTCCCTTCATATATCCCTCAGTAAGTCTCAGTCATCAGGCAGTATTGGTTTGGGTTACGTTCAGTACGCTTCTGCTGTCTTGTATTAGCTTCATGATGATGATGATGAAGATGATGATGATGATGATTATTAAACTCACCTTCTGCACCTGTTTCCTGACACCCTGCGTATACATTACATGGAGGTCCTGGGCTGGTGTGGTTACACGTGGTCTGTGTTTGTGATGCCAATTGGGTGTACTGACAAATTCTCTAAAATGTCGGAGGCTATTTATGATTCAATTCAATTCTCTGGCAGCAGCACTGGTGGACATTCCTGCAGCCAGCATGTCAATTGCACACTCCCTCAAAACTTCAGACATCTGTTGCATTGTGTTGTGTGACAAAACTGCACATTTTAGAGTTATTTTATTGTCCCCAGCACAAGGTGCCCCTATGTAATGATCATGCTGTTTAAACAGCTTAATAAAATGCCACACCTATCGGGTGGTTGGGTTATCTTGGTAAAGGAGAAATGCTCAGTAACAGTGAAGTAAACACATTTGTGCACAACATTTTAGAGAAAGAAGCTGTCACAAGCGTCGATGAAGGGGGACCAAAACGCAGCGGATAAAGTGCTCATCTTCTTTTATTATTTAAATAAAGTGAACACTTAAACAAAAAATAACAAACTGACAAACAGTTCCATAAGGCACACAGGCAATACAGAAAATAACCACCCACAAAGACACAGGAAAAACAGGCTGCCTAAGTATGGCTTCCAATCAGAGACAACGAAAGACACCTGCCTCTGATTGGAAGCCATACCTGGCCACACATAGAAAAAGAAACATAGAAATAGAAAACTAGAACCAAAATCCCCTAGAACCAAAAAAACACAAAACACACAAAACAAACACCCCCTGCCACGCCCTGACCATACTACAATTACAAATGACCCCTTTACTGGTCAGGACGTGACATAAGCTTTTTGTGCATATGGAAGCTTTCTGGGATCTTTAATTTCAGCTCTTGAAACATGGGACCAACACTTTACTTTTTTCCGTTTATTTTTTTGTTCAATATGTTTATATTCCGGATTCTGAAATTGCTGACCTCATCATGATTAAACCTTGTTTTTTTCAGAGTTCTCAGTTGTCTTGAAAGCAACAAAAATCCAGAGAATGCCAGATTTGATGACACAAAGGACTGCCGCGCCACCTTCCTGTTCAAGTCAGCACAGCACAACAAGGTGAGTCCAAAAACATTTTGTATGCTGCTGCATAAATGATGTAATATGCCAGGGAGATATGTATTGTCACGTATACTCCCTCTCCGGCCTCTAGGTCGTCAGGCTGCTGATTGTCCCGCACACCTGTCACCATCGTCTTGCGCACCTGCGCCTCATGACACTCACCTGGACTCCATCACCTCCTTGAGTGAAAAGAAGGAAGCCTGTACAAAATAAACATATTTCAAAGGCAAAGAAATTTACTTTTGGTCCTGAATACAAAGTGTTATGTTGGCAAACCCAATAAAACACATTACTGTACCCCTCTCCATATTTTCAAGCATAGTGGTGGCTGTATCATGTTATTATAAGGGCACAGGGCGAGACCCAGATGCAGACACGAGAGGCAGATGGTTCAAGTTGCTGATATTTATTATAATCCAAGGGGCAGGCAAGAGAATGGTCGTGGACAGGCAAAAAGATCATAACATGGTCAGAGTCCAGGAGGTACAGAGTGGCAGGCAGGCTCGAGGTCAGGGCAGGCAGTATGGTCAGCAGGCGGGTTCAGAGTCAAGGCAGGCAAGGGTCAAAACAGGGAGGACTAGCAAAAGAGAGATAAGAAAAAGCAGGAGCACGGGAAAAAACACACTGGTTGACTTGACAAGACAAACTGGCACAGAGAGACAGGAAACACAGGGATAAATACACCGGGGAAAATAAGCGACACCTGGAGGGGTGGAGAGAATCACAAAGACAGGTGAAACAGATCAGGGCGTGACAGTTATGGGTATGCTTGTAATCGTTAAAGACTGGGGAGTTTTTCAGGATAAAAATAAATGGAATAGAGCTAAGCTCAGGCAAAATCCTAGCTTTAAACCTGGTTCAGTGCTTTCCACCAGACACTGGGAGATTAATTCACCTTTCAGCAAGACAATAACCTAAAACACAAGGCCAAATCTACATTGGAGTTGCTTACCAAGAAGACAGTGAATGTTCCTTAGTGGCCAAGTTACAGTTTTGACTTAAATCTGCTTGAAAATCTATGGCAAGACCTGAAAATGGTTGTCTAGGAATGATCAACAACCAATTTGACAGAGCTTAAACAATTCTGAAAAGTGGGCAAATGTTTCACAGTCCAGGTTCGGAAAGCTCTTAGAGCTTTACTCAGGAAGACTTGCAGCTGTAATCGCTGCCAAAAGTGATTCTAACATATATTGACTCTGGGTTGAATACTTATCTCATCAAGATATAGTGTTTTATTTTTTTTAATTTTTTTACCAACATTAGAATCTTTCTTCCACTTTGACAATGTAGAGTATTTTGTGTAGATTGTTGACAAAAAAGAGCGAATTAAATCAATTTTAATCCTACTTTGTAACACAACAAAATGTGGAAAAAGTCAAGGGGTGTGAAGGCCCTGTATCTCTGTGCAACCAATAAAATGTGAATTGATTTGATAAACCGGTGTCCCCTCATTGCATTTGTTTGCCTTCTATCTGAACATCTGCGATGTTCTTTGGAATTTCCGATAAAAGAGCGTTTCCCTGTCAATGCCCAGTGCAGATGGTTACTTTACTATGAAACTATTGAATAGAAGGAAACGCAAGTCACTGACATTTTCCTCCCCAGAAGGCCACTTCCCTTTGACGCCTCAGCTCATCTGTCTGTATCTACCGGACGCGTCAAACCATTACAAGTTGTAGACTAAAATGGATACTTTGTTTTTCCTTATATTTATACTTTTTCGATGTACTTCGTCAAGTAAGTAGACTAACTTTTAAAGTGAAGATGTCGGTTAATTTACTTGCTTATTATTAGAGTAACAACCACTTTCTTGTGCGTAGGCCTGAAGATATTTAACAACGGAAACTTTAGTTAATCCTCATCTATACAGGGAGGTCAGTCAGTGAAAGAATGTTTGATTGAGGTTATTTCAAATATTATGATCAACGTAGTCTCTCACTGTAACAATACATAGTTCATTCTTTCTTTGGCATAGAAAATATGTATTTCATTTTATATTGACCATCGTATACCATTTTACAGGTAGCCTAAAAAAATAAATACAATTTAAATTCACCCAGTAGGCTTGAGATGTGGATTGTTAATTAATAACAAATTACGTCAATAACAAATTACTTTCACCTGTTTTATTTAGCAACACCTAATGAAAATTCCTAGTGTAAACCTGTAGACTTTTTTAGGCCGTAGCTATTTGAGAAATGTTTGGATTTATGCATTTAAAAAAAATGACATTACTAACCTGCTTTCAAAATATTAATAATGTGGCTCTTAATTCGTTTTTGGAACATTAGTTCTTCAGTCTTTCAACGATTGTTAGTCTCCTCGCCTATTAATTCACCTTCAATTTGCATCTCCCATTTAGACAGTTTCCTTATTGTGCACACACCAAAGAAAATGTGCCTGTCTACCCACAAATCGGCCGTCATCCTTAGAAAATGCAATGTCGCCAGTCCCTATCAACAATGGGAATGGACGGACGATATGAAGCTGCATCACACGCAATCATCGAAGTGTCTCTGGGCCAACACGAGCAGTGCGATACCTCTGCACGCTCGCCTGGCCTCAATCACCAACTGTGACAGCGCACATGCCTGGAAATGTTACGACGAACAAGGGACTTTCGGGTTAGCGGAGAAGCCCATGTACCTGAAGAAACAAGGTATACGCGTTGTGATTAGAGGAGATCCGAGGTATTCCAACTGGACAAAGCACGAAGAAGTCGACTCAGGAGGAGGACAGGTGATGACACATTTATGCTCGCGTAAAGGTGAGTGGTCTTTTGAGGAATTATCGGGCTATGCCCTCTGTGTTTAGCTACGTTCTACTGATGAAATTAGGTTTACCAGTCATATAGGCCTACAGTATTTAAATATATTTGTGTATTTGGCTTTGGGCTATCCCTTCGTTTGCATTCAGCGAATTATTGATGTATTTATTTCGGCTATTTGAAAATGTTTATAGCCTCATAGTCACAGTTATGTATGTGAAGTCAACTACCTTAGCAGTAATAGTAGCCTTGAACATTATGACTATATAATATTTCCTCCGCTGAAGTTTGATAAGAAAACATAATCTTGTAAAACGATAAGGCCCAACCACAGAATAGTATCCTATCTCTATGGGCCCAACAAACCCATTATGACTTAAATGACCTTGTTTTTCTTTACAGTAATGTAACCGATGGTCATTTTAAACCAGGGAAAACAGAATAATCACACGGACCAAATCTGTAGCTAAACTCCTACAAATGACTCCACACCATGTCAATGTTGGACTTGTCTGACATTGGTCTGGTGTGAGTGCATGAGGAAAGGCAGAGGATGACACTCTTGATACTGACTTCCCTGCACATGGTTGTCAAGTTATATCAGCCCAGTCAGTCAGGAAGAACGTCAATGTTCTTCCTGTGACAATATGGCCATTCGGGGGACATATGAGTGTCTCTCAATGTCCCATTTGATGAAAAATACATGCCACAATGTAACAGGTATTGTTTAATATTTATTTAGACCAAGTCGATAGAGGCCACCTGTTATTACAACCATGCATGAAACCAATAGGGGAGAGTGGGGTACAGTATTATTTCTCACAAAGATATCTACATATATTTCAGGATGTTGTGTATCCCTGGAAATAATCAGAATTTATGTAAATATTACAGTTTTGAAAACATAGCTTGTCCAAAAAAAGTGGTCTCTTGGCACAACTTAGCCTGGGTATTTTTTTTAACACTTATTTATTAGTTCCAAGTTGGGCTTTCAACACTTACAGAAATACAATTTTACTGTTTTTCAACCATTCCAGGGTTTTTCTTTATTTTAAAGAAAAACCCTGGAATGAGTAGGTCTGTCCAAACTTTTGAGTGGTACTGGTACTGTTTTCTGGGTAAATAATTAGGATGCAAAATGTTGGGATCACTGGTATTGGGGTAACGGTAATCTCAGAGCTATAGCGCAGTACTGAGCTCCAAAACCTTTGTATCTCAGCACACTCCTACAGGCAATGATACAAGGTGCATAGATGCATGTTACATTTAACAAACAGGTCTGTGATATTAGGGTCGGTATCAGGTAAGTTAAACCACCTACAAATGTCTCTACTGAATGACACATTTTTATTTTATTTTTTATTTTATTTAACCTTTATCTAAATAGGCAAGTCAGTTAAGAACAAATTCTTATTTACAATGACAGCCTACTAAAAGTCAAAAAGGCCTCCTGTGGGGACAGGGACTGGGATTAAAAAATAAATAAAGGACAAGACACACATCACGACAAGAGAGACAACACAACACTACATAAAGAGAGCCCTAAAGACAACAACACAGCATGGCAGCAACACATGACAGCACAGCATGGTAGAAACACCACATGACAACAACATGGTAGCAACACAACATGGCAGCAGCACAACATGGTAGCAGCATAAAACTGGGTACTGCTTAGCCGGCCCACAGGAATGGAATGGTCTACCATATCAAATGCTTTGGCCAAGTCAATAAAAATAGCAGCACAACATGGCTTAGAATCAAGTGCAATTGTGACATCATTGAGGACCTTTAAGGTTGCAGTGACACATCTATAACCTGAGCGGAAACCAGATTGCATACCAGAGAGAATACTATAGACATCAAGAAAGCCAGTCCATTGATTTACCATGTCTATCTTTATTTCCCAAACACAATTCAACACAATCACTTTTTTTTGTATTTTAATCATTTAAGCATATTTTAACAGTCTTTAAACCTAACAAACACTTTGTACTTTTGTTTTACACTTTTAAAATAGGCCAGGCCCTGTTGTTACCTCATATCCCAGCGATAAACGCCTGGGAAGAAAACACTTAAATTTGCTCAACTTGCCATTGGCTCAACTTACCGCAAGACAAACATTTTGACTATATTAGCTAACACAGCTACAAGGATGCACTTTCATGCTCCACCTCATTTTGAAGCTTATAGAGACCCCAACTAATGCATAGAACAACCTTAAAATGATCTACTGTGGTTTAGATACAAGCATCATGAAACCTCTAACAGGGGGCGGCAAGTAGCCTAGTGGTTAGAGCGTTGGACTAGTAACCGAAAGGTTGCAAGATCGAATCCCCGAGCTGACAAGGTAAAATTCTGTCGTTCTGCCCCTGAACAAGGCAGTTAACCCACTGTTCCTAGGCTGTCATTGAAAATAAGAAATTGTTCTTAATTGACTTGCCTAGTTAAATAAAGATTAAATAAAAAATTTGACTTGGTGAAAATCTGTTTTTTTGGACTAAATTACCACTTTTTCCATGTGGTTTCTTCCTTCAGACTCCATGAAATGATGACCTCCAAAATATTGGTCAAATGATTAATTTTGTGTATGGTTTCCTCGAAACAAGGGTGGCTCAACTTATCACACTCTCTCCTACCCATCTATTTATTTCACCCAAGTACATTTGTTACGTTAAAAGATGAACAACATGATAATAAACCATCTATTACCATGTTATTTAAAGAGCATTTAGCGTTTCACTCAGGAAGCAACACCCACATCAAAGCACAGAGGTGTTCAGGAACTGAGGGGGAAATTCTTTCATTTCCCTTTCATGAACACCTAGGCTGGGCGAGAGTTATTACATTTGCAATGCATACAGTATCTTGAATTTATTTCAATGCTATTTTCTTATATTATTCCAACCATCTGTGTATACCTCTAGTCACAATAACCCCTCTTTCTTCTAGGGACCACCACCATCTCAACCACCAGAATGTATTTATCCACACACAAACCTGTGGCATACACCAGCACTGTCCACACCATCCGAACGGCCCCTGTAACAGCCATAAACACTCACTCTTCCTCAAACGCTATGAGAACCCATAGTAGGACCACCCGTCAGATCTCTATGTTAAGAGTTCCCATCACAACGCCCAACAATGTGGTGACCTATGAGTCTGACATCGTCAAGACTCAGACGATGGGTTTCATTCCCAGGTCCGTCTCAACGGGCATCGCGACATCTGGGACAGCTCTCAACGACAGCCATGATTTTATCTTGTCCAGTCCTGCTTTGTCCACAACTGACTCTGCCATGGACGAAACGGTGAACGCTGCCACCAAAAATGCCCTCCTCGACTCGAGGAACGAAGCCAAGATTCCATCAGTAAACCAAACAACTTCCAGTTCCACACCCCCTAATGTAGATGAGCTGGTGTCAACTACCACGACCACTACTGTGGTTTCCTCTACAATTTCCTCAGTGCCCAACTCAAGTGCTATGACTGATTCACCATCCACTTCTGCATCTGTAGTCGTTACCTCTGATGCTAAAGTCCCAACTTCTGTTGCTTTACCAACCGCTACCCCTGATTCCATCTCTAATTCTTCTGCTACCACCACACCTACCGATACCACAACATTGTCCACAACTAGGAAAGTACCCCCCAGAAAGACTGTGGTTCCATCTACAACCAAAACCACAACAACGCAGACTACGACAACCGCTGCCCCTCCTACTCCTACTACTCCTACTGTCGGCCAAACCACTATGACTACAGCAAATCCCATTATAAAAGTAGCCCCGCCCACAACCGCCATAGCCTCACCCACAATAACTTCAACTCTGCCCACAACCTCCTCAACTCCACCAACAACATCTTCTACTTCTCCCATAACATCTTCAACAGTCAAGATTACAGCTAAAACCACAAGGAAAATAGCCCCACCCACAACCTCCACATCCCCACCCACTACCTCTTCAACTCCACCCACAACCCCTCCAATCACATCTACAAATTCCCCACCCATGACTACTACAATGCCTCCTACAACAAACCTGCCCACAACTACCAAGACTTTGGCCACAACTACCGTAACCACAACTACTGCAACCACAAGCACAACTACTACAACCACACCCCCAACTACCACACCCAAAACTACCACAACCACACCCACAACTATCAAAACCACACCCACAACTACCACAGCCACTTCTACCACAACCACCCCCCCAACTACCACACCCACAACTACCAAAACCACACCCACAACTACCAAAACCACACCCACAACTACCACATCCACTTCTACCACAACCACACCTACTACTACCACAACCACACCCACCACAACCACACCCACTTCTACCACAACCACTCCCACTACAACCATAGCTCCACTCACAACTACCACAACCACACCCACAACTACCACACCCACTTCTACCACAACCACTCCCACTACTACCACAACCACACCCACCACAACCATAGCTCCACTCACAACTACCACAAACACAACTACCACACCCACTTCTACCACAACCACTCCCACTACTACCACAACCACACCCACCACAACCATAGCTCCACTCACAACTACCACAACCACACCCACAACTACCACACCCACTTCTACCACAACCACTCCCACTACTACCACAACCACACCCACCACAACCATAGCTCCACTCACAACTACCACAATCACACCCACAACTACCACAACCACAACTACCACACCCACTTCTACCACAACCCCTCCCACTACTACCACAACCACACCCACCACAACCATAGCTCCACTCACAACTACCACAACCACACCCACAACTACCACACCCACTTCTACCACAACCACTCCCACTACAACCATAGCTCCACTCACAACTAACAAAACCACACCCCCAACTACCACAACCACACCCCCAACTACCACAACCACCACACCCACAACTACCACAACCACACCCCCAACTACCACAACCACAACTACACTCCCAACCACACCTACAACCACACCCACAACTACCACAACCACACTCCCAACCACACCTACAACTACTACAACCACACCCACAACTACCACAACCACACCCCCAACTACCACACCCACAACTACCACAACCACACCCCCAACTACCACAACTACCACAACCACACCCCCAACTACCACAACCACACCCCCAACTACCACAACCACAACAACCACACCCACAACTACCACAACCACACCCCCAACTACTACACCCACAACTACCACAACCACACCCCCAACTACCACAACCACTCCCCCAACTACTACACCCACAACTACCACAACCACTCCCCCAACTACTACACCCACAACTACCACAACCACACCCCCAACTACCACAACCACTCCCCCAACTACTACACCCACAACTACCACAACCACTCCCCCAACTACTACACCCACAACTACCACAACCACACCCCCAACTACCACACCCACAACTACCACAGCCCCACCGACAACAGCTCCAACAACAACTACTACAGTACCGACTACGACCACAGAGTTGACCACCACCCAACAGGTGAGTGATGATGACAGTCACTTGAAATGAACGTTTAAATTGATTTAGCGTTTGTGAAATTCCATAAAGAATGCACTAGATCATAATTGCATACAGATTTGGATGGGGGACATTAAAAGGCTGTGAAGCTTTGAACAAACCTGAAAGAAGGGCTATGGTAATGGATAACAGTAATATAGAATATAGACATATTCAAAAAGTATTTCAAGAGAGAACATTCTACAAACACAAAAGTAGGCTATGAAATACACCCATGCCAACTTTTAGCCTGCTGTATCCTATGGATGTTAGTTTAGGTGGACCATAAGGTCTTCAGAAAGAGAACGTCCAAGGCAAGCAGGAAGGAAAGAAGGGTGCGGTGGGGCAAGAGGAGGGGAGACTGCTCAAGGTGCTGTTGTCCAGACTCAAGTGAAAGTTAGGGCTGTGAGAAATACAGTAGGCTATTTGATTAGAATTTAGGCCATGTATGAATTTATAGACAGTTTCTAGACAGAGGGCTGAAGTGGATGCTTTGATATGGAATACATTTCCTGTCTACCTGACGCCAGTGATGGTGCAACCTGAGCATTGAGGACTGGTGTAGGAAAAGTATTTAGCCTAGAGATTTATTTCATTTATTTAACCAGGAAAGTCAACCTAGAGTCAGCCTAGAGATTGAAAAGGACGAGATGGTAGCATGGGAAGAGACTGCGTCGTCGAAAGAGATGCCACGCTTTGTAAGGCGGGTGTCACTACTCTAACGCCTCCAACATGCCATTGTGAAATTCTGCATCTAAATATACATTGTTATTTCACGGACCGATTATGACAACCAATGTTGGAATATATTTTATATTTGTTCTATTATTTATTGACCTAACATATCTAAATCAGCGTCCGCAATGTTTAGATGTTCAACTGTTATTTTGATACTTTGTTTATGGTGGAGTTGTATCAAGGTGAGTCGTGGTTAAAGTAGATTTAAAATGGTTCATTCGTTTCCACCTGTAGCATACCTGTTGCCTCTTTTTGTTCCTTTCAGGTCGAGACCACTGAAGCAGTAAAGTGTTCATTTAACCTGACTGAAACCAGCGCCAATGCGGATTCTATTGCACTGAAATTAATAACAACAGGAGAAGGGTGTAACTTCACCGTGTTTTACGAGACTAGTCGGTCCGATATAACGGATTGTTATCAAAATGGGGAGTACACTAACGTGTATATCTGCGATATAAGGGATTTGGAACCAGGAACATTACACCAATTCGAAGTTATATCGAAGAATGATGGAGAGAGGGGCAGCGTATCGGTGCGAACAGGTAAGCGTTTCAAACCAAAATTCGTTTCTATTCTAATCTATTTTAACCTAATCAATAATATTATATTCCAAAAGTATATTAGACTGTTAAATTGACTTTAATTCATTTCAAACGTGCTACCGATATCTGACATATTTTTTTTCCCCCAGTATCAGACAATATATGTTTTTCTGTCTATTTATTATATTTATATTTTGAACCATGCCATTCGATTGATTCTATTTCGTAAAAAAGATCATAAGCCCTTCAGAAGATAAGGTGAATGACTCCTCCGATGGCAGAAACTTGTTATCATTGAATAGATCTAACACATATGATATCACATTATGACAGAAAGAGTTATATCATTTATTGAATATATCTTTGAATCTCTGAGGGCTCATGAAGGTTCTCTCTCTGTTGGTGTTTTATTCCACAAAGGATAAAAGCACAAAAGTTGATACTTAATTGTGTTAAAACATTTCCAGTTTTGCAATATGTATCATTTTACAATTTTGCAGTAATATTTGATCTATAGGGAAATGGCTTGAAATAGTATATGTTTATTCAGGATATCATATCCTTTTTTATTGTTTGATTTTTGGTTACAGTATTGATAATTTTTTTCTGCACAGCATTGCACTGATTGTGAATAGATTCTGTGCACCACTTCGAAGAACATAGAGAATAGATAGCTATTTTGCCGACACCTCCCGAAGTCCAGTAGGTACACTTTGTCCACTGTACCTTAGTACAATCCTTTGCACATTGTCAAGGCCACAACCTTAGAATGTCCTGCCAAGAACTTGGAGCCAGAGAACCCCTCTGGTCAGTGGTCTCAAAGCTCTAGATTAGAACCCTGTACATTTTGGAACACAGCTCCAATCATCTAAAGTTGTTGAGGCAGAGGTCAGTAACATTGCAGAGAATCGTGTTTGTTTCCAGACATATCTCCCTCTCCCCAGAGCCACATCCCGTCAAGCATTGTTTCTTTGTACTAACGGATACAGGAGGCCTCCATGTTTTCTTTTCATGGCACAGATAGATTACACTGAGAGTACACTTCACAATTTTGCATTGAAAGTGTGCCCAAGTTTTTTTCTTTGGTCCTTGTGAGTGGACCACAACATTTACATTTTTGACAGTAGCTTACGAAGGATGAAATCCTCAAGAATAACAGTTCAGGAATTTCCAAATCACTTGGACTTGACATTATCCAATATATTTTGAATAGAGTAGAAATCACAGATACAATGTAGTTACTGTGTAATACAGTAGTGGTCTTGCCAGTTTGGTTTTAGGATTGGACGGACAATGTCCTTAGGGTTCTGCTGATTGGCCAATGTGATTCCTGGGGTTGCTATGAAGGGCCCACAGAGAGGAAGCCATTATGAAGAAAGGGTCAAAGTTCAGCGTTGAGCTACGGGAGGCACTGGCCTCTCGCCCCGTCCTGCTCCTTTCTCTCTCTTTGTTTTTGTTGTTTCCTGTAACGTCTCGCTCTCGCTCTAAGACGCATGCAGATTTCCCAGTGAATCCAACACGACATTCTTTAAAGAACCAAAACAATATAATCTCTCCCCTCCATCGCAGGCAGCCACCACTGGCCTTCAGCTGAAGTACAAAGGCAGGATACAGAGACTCTTCATGCACTTTTCTCCCAGTTATGTAATATCATAGATGTTTAATTGAGGTGTAGATAATATTGCCAAGGTGCTGCCCCTTGGTTACTGGTTTATGGGATATCTTTGTTTTCTATAGCAAAATTGCCAGCACATTATCTCCATCTTTCTCTCTCTCCTTCCTCTTTTCTCTCTGTCCTCTCTTTTCTTTCACTCTCTCTCTCTCAGACCCAGTGGGTCCATCCAGGTTGGACGTACTACCAGACCAGGTCCAGGCAACCCAGTATAAGAGCCCTATTCAGGGTCAGAGTGGCTCCCATGGCCTGCACATATCCTGGCCTCGCTCTCGTGGGCAGGTCGACTGGTATGAGGTCACACTACAGGACACCAAAACAGGGACGAGGCGCAGTACCCGCATCATGGGAACTGCCGCCACTCAGTCTCGCTTCACCGCCCTCACCCCTGGCACCCTCTATGCCCTCAGCCTGGTGGCAACAGCTGGGAACAAAACAGCCCTGCCAGTGCTGGCCACTGCAGCCACAGGTGAGGGATCATCTTGCTGCTCTAGTATGATTTGCCCGGTCTTCCACAACTACCGTGCTGTACACCATCTATTTATGATACTGTAGATAGCATAGAAATCCCTGATCTACCTTGTCTTGTTAGACATCAGTACTCACTGACACTGACTACTCTGTCTTGGTTACCCAGCTCCCTCAGCCGTCAGCGGCCTCCAGCTCTCACCCTCCTCCAGCAGCCTGGGTGTTTCCTGGCAGCCCGGTCCAGGCAGGAGAGAGGGTTTCAGGGTGCTACTGAGGGAGCAGCAGGGCGCACTAGTCAGGAACGTCACCCTTAAGAGTAGTGTCACCTCCCACACCCTTGACGACCTGTTGCCTGGGACCCTGTACACTGTTACCGTGGTGACCGAGGCTGAAGGCCTCCAGAACGCCATCTCCAAACAAGCATTCACAGGTATGGCAAGCAATAAACACCTACGAACCATGGCACGGTAACTCTGAGTGGGTGGTGACAGTCCTCATTGGTGTAACAGTGGTGAATCTAAGTTTAGTAAGACTGACATGCAAAACTCAATTTCAAGTCTTAACCCCTAGATCCTATTCAATGTGTCTGATAGAAAAGTTGTTTGTTGAAGGTTGTTTTGCATTGTCTTTTATTTTTCAAGTTGTCTCCCATCCAATCACTTAGTTCCATTGTTTGCCAGCAGAGCGATCTAGGGCTTCAATGTCTCAGTGGCCTCAATACAGGTGCAAGATATGGTGAAATGTTTCTCACATATTTATCGAACTTAGTTTGCAGGGATTTGTTTTACTTTCCAACACTGCACTCTACCACCGTCACAA
Source organism: Salmo salar (assembly GCF_965601325.2). Classification (NCBI taxonomy): domain Eukaryota; kingdom Metazoa; phylum Chordata; class Actinopteri; order Salmoniformes; family Salmonidae; genus Salmo; species Salmo salar. Next base: position 10,498,747 of record NC_138306.1, on the reverse strand, counting down.
ACATGCTTTCTCTCTGTCGTTGTTTCCAGGATATTTTAGGCTTCTCGATCCCACCCTTCCCTTCCTCTTTCGGCAGCTGGCTGGCCCATCAAGGCCTCCCAGAGTGCTCCCTTCCCCTCCCTTCCCCACCCCCTAGACGTCAATAGAAAAATAGGAAATTACTTTGAAATAATAAAATATTTCAGTTCTGTGTATTGCTTAGTTTTTTATTTGATTCAATTCATCATCTCATTTCTGCTCAGACAGTAGCAGCCAGCCAGCCAGACAACGTTATCTCTGTGCTCCCCATATTGTACTGTCTTTGTTCATCCTGTTTAGCTGGGCTAGCCTACCTACATATGCTGCAGTGCTGTCTGACAAAATCATTTGATTAGTTCTTAAAAGGTTATAGATAAGGCATACTTTCGCGAACTGTATCTATCCCGCTCTCTCATCATTGTGTGTACATTCCTCTCTCATGCATTCTATGCGGTCTGTGTGTGTCTAATCTAAAGTAGCAAGCGTAAAAGTGTATCCATCTCTGTCCGAACCGGAAAGAATAGGCACAATGGATGATGGTCATTGGAGTTAATTACCTAATTTCTGCGTTGAACTAGGTTGGATTTTTTTTTAAAATGAAACTACAACTCCCTTCAGCCCGGTGTTTTATTTTTTATGATCCATTTCTGTCTTGTCCAGGAATGGCGTCTCCTCTTTTCCCTCATTTGCTTCCTATCTGTCTCAAGGACACTGAGGATCCTTTCTTATCTTTAGTTATTGTGTTGTTTTTCTTGATCTAAATCCTTCTCCCGACATGTTTAAATTAATACTGATATTTTCTCCTTCTCACAGTTCCTAGGTCAGTAACAGACCTCTTCTTGGAGAACAACGGCAGTCTGGACACCCTGAGGGCCTCCTGGGTCAATGCTAAGGGCGGTGTGGATGCATACCTGGTCTCCCTGGCAACCCTAGGCTCAGCCAACCAGGACAGGAAGCTTACCCCCAACGCCACTGAGGTGGTCTTCAGCGGCCTGACCCCTGGACGGCCCTATCAGGTGACTGTGAAGTCAAAGGCCGGAGAGCAGACAACTGAGGCAGTGGCCACAGGCAGAACAGGTAAGTCATTCTGGAGTGTCAATCAACTAGCCTTTTCCCATGATTGAGCAAGGTTGAGCCGAGCCGAGCTGAGCTGTACTGGCTGGTCACGGATCCACCATAGTTGCTGGAACAGTGCTGGAAAGGACAATGTGAATCTCTCACTTTCTCTCTCACCATCCCGCAGTGCCAGCCAAGGTGTCTCAGCTGTCCATGGTGGGCGTCATTGATGGCAGCGCTCTGAAGAGTACATGGTCGCCCCCTAGAGGGGACTGGGAGAAGTACCGTGTCCTGCTACTGAACGGCACGGTGGCTCTAGTCAATGAGACAGTGAGCAGGCTGGTTAAACAGTACTCCTTCTCTGTAGCTTCCTTGGGGCTGGTGCCTGGCAGGCTCTACACAGCTCAGGTCATGGTGGAGAGCGGTCTGTTTGGCAACACCGCTCAATGTCAGGGGAGGCTAGGTACGTTACTATTAAACATTTTTACTACACTGTATTTCAAATCAAATCAAATTTTATTGATCACATGTGCCGAAAACAACACATGTAGACTTTACAGTGAAATGCTTACTGACCAGCCCATTAAAAAAGAAAGAAAAATATTCGCTACATAAAAAATGAATAGTAACACAATAAAAGTAATAATGAGGTGCCAGTAACAAGTCAATGTGCAGGGTTACTGGGTGGTACTCACTACCTTTTGTAGCGCCTTGTGGTTGGATGCTGAGCAGTTTCCATACCAAGCAGTGATGCAGCCAGTCAAGATTCTCTCAGTGGTGGAGCTGTAGAACTTTGTGAGGATCTGAGGGCCCATGTCAAACCTTTTCAGCCTCCTGAGGGGGAAGAGGCATTATTGTGCCCTCTTCACGACTGTGTTGGTGTGTTTGGACCATGATAGGTCCTTAGTGATGTGGACACTGAGGAACTTGAATCTGTTGACCCGCGTGGCGGATGTGTTGTTGCCTACCCTCACCACCTGGGGGCGGCCTATCAGGAAGTCCAGGATCCAGATGCAGAGGGAGGTGTTCAGTCCCAGGGTCCTTAGCTTAGTGATGAGCTTGGAGGGCACTATGGTGTTGAACTCTGAGCTGTAGTCAATGAACAGTATTCTCACGTACGTGTTCCTTTTCTCCAGGTGAGAAAGGGCAGTGGTGCTCTCACGCATGGTTCAGTGTTGCTTCCCTCGAAGCGAGCATGTAAGGCATTTAGCTCGTCTGGTTGGCTCGCGTCACTGGGAAGCTCTTGGCCTGGTTTCCCTTTGAGAGGGAGAGATTTGTATGTATTTCTGTGTGTGGAGTAAAGGATCTACAGTTTTTTCCCCCTCTAGTTGCACATTGACATGCTGGTAGAAATGAGGTAAAACAGATTTCAGTTTTCCTGCATTAAAATCACCAGCCACTAAGAGAGCCGCCTCTGGATGAGCATTTTCTTGTTTGTTTATGGCCCTATACAGCTCATTGAATGCGGTCTTAGTGCCAACATCGGTTTGTGGTGATAAATAGACAGCTACAAAAAATACACATGAAAACTCTCTTGGTAACTAGTATAGTCTACAGCTTATCATGAGGTATTCTAACTCAGGCGAGCAGAACCTCAAGACTTCTTTAACATTAGAGATTGAGGACCAGCTGTTGTTGACAAAGAGACACACACACCACCCCCCGGATCTTACCGGCCGTTCTGTCCTGCCGATGCATAGAAAAAACAGCTAGATGTATGTTATCCATGTCCTTGTTCAGCCATGACCACGAGAAGCATAGATAACAGTTGTTAATGTCCCGTTGATAGGATAGTCATGAACGGAGCTCATCCAGTTTATTCTCCAGTGATTGCACATTCGCCAATAGAACAGATGGTAAAGGCAATTTATTCAATCGCTGCCATAGTCTCATCAATGTCCCCACGCGCCGGCCTCTATAGCGACGTTTTCTCATTCTACGAGTGTCGGGGATTTGGGCCTGGTCCGGGATAATCAATATGTCTTTCGCCTTCGACTCATTGAAGTAGAAGTTGAAAGCCTTCCCAGGACATCTGGTGGAAGGCCTTCCCAGAAGCGTGGAGGCTGTTATAGCAGCAAAGGGTGGACAAACTCCATATTAATGCTCATGATGTTGGAATGAGATGTTCGACGAGCTGGTGTCCACATACTTTTGGTCATGTAGTGTACCTGTTCTAATGTCCAGAAGCTCTTTTTGGACATAGGAAACGATGGCGGAAAGTTAAGATTAGCACCAAAAAATACACAAAAAAGCACAATTGGTCAGGAGCCCGTAAACCGTCCGCTTTTGTCCCCTGCTGTGTGTTTACCCAATGTTGTTATGGGTTGTATGTTGTCAAGAGCATTTAAGATGTCTATTTAAATTGCCATGGCTGCTGAAGTTTTCATTTTTGTTTTGATTACCCCTCCTCCTTTGCCCTCTCTCTCTCTACTCATTCACATAATCTTCCCCCGCTCTCCCCCACCCCTCTCTGCCTCTTCCCCCCTCCCCTTAAGCCTTCCCTGTAGCTCAGTTGGTAGAGCATGGTGTTTGTAACACCAGGGTTGTGGGTTCGATTCCCACGGGGGGCCAGCACAGAAGAAAAAAAAATGTATGAAATGTATGCATTCACTACTGTAAGTCACTCTGGATAAGAGTGTCTGCTAAATGACTAAAATGTAAATGTAAAATGTCCTCTCTCTTTACTCCTTCTCCCCCTCTCTCTCAGCCCCTCGGCCTGTCCAGCAGCTGATGGTCCGTCACGGTGATGAGACGTCTCTGAGCGTGCTGTGGTCTCGCCCCGCGGGGGTGTGGGACGGGTACACCGTGGTCTTGAGACAGGGGGACACTGTTGTGTCACAGAGGACACTGTCCCATGACGCCAGGGAGTGCACATTCAACGTCCTCATGCCCGGACGCCAGTATGCCATCGCCGTCATGACCAACAGTGGAGGCCTAAACAGCTCAGCTTCAGTGATTGGACGAACCAGTGAGTCACGGTTCCAAAGGGTGATGGATTTCACCTTTCTTTTCCCAATGTGTTTGTTCTAGACTCGACACTAGAACATTGCTCCTTACAGGTTTTGTAGTCATATAACAGAATTGTTGTTGTTGTCATATAATAATGAGCTTCTCTCCATTGGCAGAACTGATGCTGTGTCTCTGACTCAATGCTTCTTTATGATCTCACTATGATTTCAAAGTCTCTCTATGACAGGGTTCAACACCAGTTAATGTCTCACATCTTTGAAGTTCCTCTCTCTCTGTGTGTCTCCTCTCAGCCCCGGCGCAGGTGACCAGTCTGCGTGTGACCAACGGTGGCAGCACAGACAGCCTCCAAACCCAGTGGGAGCGGGCGGCCGGCGAGCTGGACTCGTACCGTGTGCTGCTCATCCACGACAGCAGTGTGATCAAGAACGAGAGCGCCCCAGCCCACACCACGGCCCACAGCTTCCTGGCGCTGAAGCCTGGTGCCCTCTACAGGGTGGTGGTCACCACTGTCAGGGCCGGACAAGCCTCCAGGCAGAGCGTGGCAGAGGGAAGCACAGGTAGACAACACAATGATGACTGATAGATGTAGCCTACTTTAAATTTATCATGTTAAAATAGATCAGTTAGAAGATTTAGCTAGCACACATGGATATGAATCCCATTAAAAGCACTCACAGTTTTAACTGTCTTTGTGTGACAAACACACGTACCAGTTTATGCAAAATAATGTCAGAGAATGTCTTCTATTCTATTTGGGATTGACAGGATAGTATTCAGAACTTTCTTAGCTCTTATCTGATGCGACAGGAATTTTCCTGGAATTTCCAGGATATCCGACTATGTAACAAACATGTCAAGGTTTTCCTTTCAAAGACTTCCCTTCATGAAGGGAAAAGGATTGGGGTCTACAGTATTTTGTATTGTTGAATCCCAGCTACCTTAATCTGAGAACATTTTCATTAAAAGATGGAGGTGGAAACAGCCCCACTGCCTGCCCCACCACCGTTGTTATTGTTTTTGTTGCTGAGTTGAAGAAAATATGCAGTACATATTGTGCTCTTCTATTGCGCGTCCGACGGGAAAAACAGTTTTTGCAGTAACTTCTTTGTTGTAATATCGCAAACAGACGTGTCTGTTTCCCCATTAAGGATTCCAGCTTTAAAATGAAAATAATATACAATGGAATATGAGGCCTATATAAATTCAGCCACAACTTTGTTTCATCACAAAACCTGAGCGCAACCTCTGTCCGGTGAAGTTCACAAAGAATATTGCATATAACAAACAGTTACATGACCTACAGCATGGACAAGCAAGTTAATGTTTCCGACATTTTCGGACTACTAAACAACAATGGATTTATTTACCACAAGTCGCAAAGACAACAGGAACTGCCTCCACCATTCCAGCACCATTTCAACATCATTAAATCACCTCTGCTTAGTCTAATACAGTGACAACTTAAAGGATACCAAAAACAATTTAGTCCAATCAAAGTAAGCTAAAAATGATGTCGCTGTTCATGGTTCTGATTTGTGTGCGTCCGTGCAAGTAGAAAAAACATTTTGACTTACCCTACTTGTAGAGAAACACCAATGCGATCCACCTCTTTCATGTTGACGAAACGGTCTATGACTGTCGTACAGTACGCACTTTAATTTTTTGTTGTCCTAGGCTACCTGGCTAAAATACCTGCTCGCTAGGCTAACTTCTTTTCATGGGCAACGTTTGCTAGTTAACATTACCCTTCTACATCTAGCTACATATTTCACTTCCATCCTCTCAGTCCAGGGGCACAATGTATACATTTATGGTTGGATCAGAATTGCCATTATAATCATTGGCCAGTACGGCAAAAGTAAAACCACAAGTATAAATCCCTATCTCCAGCCAAGGCTAATTTAAGAAAGGGGAAATGTTATCTAGATAGCTAGCCACAGGATGACAACAACACAATGAGATGCAACAATTCAGGTTGTTTCCGTCATCTCTTGATGCGATGTGCCAAATCCACACTGGTTTCCCTTGCATTCAATGCTAAGGGCGGCAACAATGTCATACTCTTTATGACCAGACAGCATCAGATAAATGGCCTACACATACAGAGACAGAGGGGCGCTGTTTTGCTCGCCCGGATGCTTTCTCCGGTGAGATACATTCAGCCTCTTGCGATTTGAAGTACAATTATGAAACACAGAGAGATGAAAGATTTATTTTATTTTATTCATTGTTACATTTTTTGAAATGGCTTCCCTTGGTAGGCATGAATACACACAACTGCTGCTAGAATATCAGTCTTCTAGATCTTGTATCCCTCGTAGATCTCTTTTAGTGGATCTTACTTGTAGATCTTGAAACGTATTTCAGCTTTATCATATTCCTTTCATTTCTTCTCTCCTTTCCTGATACTCTTGTGTGTCATCTCTAATGTGTTATGTTTTCTTCCAAAATATCTGGGTAATTCAGTCCAAATCCCTGTAACACAAACACAGCAGTTCACTTGAGTTACATTTGAGTAATTTAGCAGATGCTCTAATACAGAGCGACGTACAGTAGTGAGTGCATAAATATTCATACTGGGCCCCCGTGGGAATCAAACCCACAACCCTGGCGTTGCAAGCGCCATGCGCTACCTACTGAGTCACACGGGATCAGTTCTAGGACACAATCTAAGCCAATCTCATGCTATGAGCCTGGTTATCTGGTTATCTATTAAACCTAAGAGATATTCAACAGATCAGGTTCGTGGTGAAATGACTCCATGAAGCCTGATTCAACACTCACCAATCAGAGTCAGACTCATCAGTACTCTCTGTATCTAAGAAAGAAGAAGAAGGAGAAGAATTTGTTCTTAACTGACTTGCCTAGTTAAATATAGGTAATATCTTCCCACTCCTCAGAGTCTGAATCCTCTGATGATGTCTGTTGTCTCGCCCTCCTCTTTGCCTCACTCTCTCCTATTCTCTTCTCTGTCCGTTTCATTTGCTCTCGCTTCTCTCTTTCTTTCTTCTCTTGCTCCTTTCTCATTTTCTCTCGCTTCTCTTTTTCTTTCCTCTCCTGCTTATTTTTTATCTTCTCTTTTTCCTTCAGTTTTAGTTTAAGCTCTCTGTTTTTCTCCTCCTGCTTTTGTACCTTTTTCTCAACTTTTGCTTTCTTTTTCTCAGCTTCAGCTAACTTTTTCGCCGCTTTTTCGTTGTCCTTCTCCTCTTTTTTCAGGCGCTTCTTCTCATCTTGTTCTCTTTTTTTCTCAGCTTCAGACAACCTTTTTTTCCCCTTTTCTTCTTCCTTCTTCTCCATCTCCAGGTTCTTTATCCTCTCCTGTTCTTTCTTTTTCTCTTCCTCAAGTCTATGTTTCTCCACCTTTTCTTTTTCCTTCCTCTCCTTCTCCCGATTTCTTGCCATCTCTTTTTCTTTATTTTTCTCTGCTTCCAATCTCAGTTTCTCCTCTTTTTCTTTTTCCTTTTTCTCCTTCTTCTGGTTCTTTATCCTCTTCTTTTCTTCCTCAAACCTAAGATTCTCTTCCAGTTCTTGTGCCTTCAGCTCATTCGCAAGGATCTTCAGCCTCTCTTTTTCTTTCTGTTTCTCTTCTTCCCATTTAAATTTCTCCTCCTTTTCTTTTTCTTTCCTCTCCTTCTCCAGGTTCTTAATCCTCTCTTTCTCTTTCTTTTTTTCTTCCTCCAACCTGAGTTTATCCTCCTTGTCTTTTTCTTTCCTCTCCTTCTCCAGGTTCTTAATCCTCTCTTTCTCTTTCTTTTTTTCTTCCTCCAACCTGAGTTTCTCCTCCTTTTCTTTTTCTTTCCTCTCCTTCTCCAGGTTCTTAATCCTCTCTTTCTCTTTCTTTTTTTCTTCCTCCAACCTGAGTTTATCCTCCTTGTCTTTTTCCTTCCGCAACTTCTCCAGGGTCTTCATCCTCTCTTTTCCTTTCTTTCGCTCTTCGTCAAATGTCTCTGCCAATCTTAAGTCCCTCTCAGCCTTTTCTTTTCTAATTTCATCTAGACATTTCTGGCTCTCTTTCATCTGTTTTATCAGCGTGTTCTCCTCCTGTTCGACCCTCTTTTCCTGATCCCCAATACACTGTTCCTTCTCTGTCAATTCCTCCTCCCCGTCATCTGCTTTCTCTTTCTGACCTACATTCTGCATCTTCATCCATTTTCTCTCCATCTCTTTTTCCACCACTTCAAGTATCTCAATCCGATCCAACTCCCTCTCATTTTCTATCGCCTTCCTCATCTCTATCATGTCCTGCTCCGTTTTCTGTATTATATTTGCTGGAGACTTCCTCTGCAACTTCTTCCATTTTCTCTCCATCTCTTTTTCCACCGCCACAAGTATCTCCGCCCGGTCCTTCTCCCTCTCCTCTTCTATTGTCTTCATCATCTCCTCAATCCCCTTCTCCTGTTTCAAAGCCGGGTCCGAGGATGCGTCTGTGTATAGCCCCTCGAGAATAGTAGGTGGCAACGGCAGAGGGCGTTTGGGAGGAGAGAGATCAGGAAACCAATGTGTTATAGGCATGGGAGGATCAACCAGTGGGGGTAGGACAGGAGAGCGTCCATGGAGTCTCTGTCCAGCTGGGAGGACACCTGAGCTGCCTGTCAGAGACACACTCTGGTAGTACTGATGCCGTCCTGACGTAGGCTGGCCAGCGGGGGGCACTGGAATGGGGAATTCCCAAGAAGGTTTCATGGAGGTTAAGGAGTCACCCACACCATTCATGTTCTGTCGCATAAGAAACAGAGCAATATTAGGTAGTTATAGCATGCGCATCTTTGTTAAACGGCATAGAATTAATCGAATACTTGTTCAAGCTACACTACATACATTCAACCGATTAAACATGACAGGATATATACTGCAGCTATAATATCGTGGAATTAAGAAAAATATCTGCAGGGCTTTTCTTCCGGCTCCATTGAACTTTCTCAATGTCAAACTTGATTTAGACCTGCATACCAGGCCACTAGGTGCTCAAACTGGGCGCTCTTATGTTTGAAATCATGTCATCTCACCTCCTCAAGCAGCTCTCCCAGTCTCCTCATCTCTGCCCAGAGTGTCTTGGTCTCCACATCTACCTTCTCCTCCAGCCTTCTGACGACCACACAGAGTTCCTGGTTGTCCTTTGCCTGCTTCCATTTGCTGTACTGCAGCAGCTCCTCATGCTTCTGCTGTTTCTTCTGGCTCTTTTTCAGCTGAGCCATCATGGCTTCCTGGTCACTCTTCAGGACTTTGATGGCCTCCCCAATCAGAGTCACCTTCTCTCTGAGGAGACCCACTTTCTGAGACTTGGTGGGCTGCCTCTGAACAAGATGAATGTATGAAAGGAGATCACCATGTTCAAAAATAAAAGTAAAAAAACATGTTTTAGTACCAAATATTTGAACATAAAATGACATAGCAATGACGAAGTTTGAACTTAGAAAATTGAGAAATAGCAATTAATTGAACATCAAATAAGTTACATGAAAAAGGAAGCTCCTACTTACAGTAAGGAGTTGTACTCTCTTTGGACCAGGCAAACAGAAACAGTCCATGATGACTGTCTTGTATGTGGACAACTTGATGGCACAAAACAAAGCAATCAATGCAATATAGCCTAAATCATTCGGGATATTTTCTTAGCTTAGACTTTACAATTATTAGACATATTCAATTGGTATATATCTACATAGATAGAACATACTTATTCGAGAGATGAAGTGGCGAATAATTCACACATTTCACAGTTCATTTTGGATCATCCGTATGCTTCAAGTCCTTTCTTTATGAGTAGCCTTATCTGTTTGCACTCCAACACAAAGGTTAGAACATACTACGAGAATTGGAATGCAATTATGACATCATTTTATTATGATGCAGGATACTGGGTTTTGAAAACGATAGTCAATGAAAACGCATCCCCTTAGAATTACAATGAGCATTCTAATTCTATGTACATACCTCATTATGGCATCACAGCAATTAATAGGCTACATCATGCCATAATCAATAAAATGGCACCCAATTTAGACCAATATTATGTGAGTTTCACATACAATAATATTATTTTGGCCAGATTATGCCCTCCTGTGCTGTCGGTCTGAACAATGATATAGGGCTACACCTCACATAGATGTAGGCTAGGCCTGAACAATGATATAGGGCTACACCTCACATAGATGTAGGCTAGGCCTGAACAATGATATAGGGCTACACCTCACATAGATGTAGGCTAGGCCTGAACAATGATATAGGGCTACACCTCACATAGATGTAGGCTAGGCCTGAACAATGATATAGGGCTACATCTCACATAGATGTAGGCTAGGCCTGAACAATGATATAGGCCTACACCTCACATAGATGTAGGCTAGGCCTGAACAATGATATAGGGCTACACCTCACATAGATGTAGGCTAGGCCTGAACAATGATATAGGCCTACACCTCACATAGATGTAGGCTAGGCCTGAACAATGATATAGGGCTACATCTCACATAGATGTAGGCTAGGCCTGAACAATGATATAGGCCTACACCTCACATAGATGTAGGCTAGGCCTGAACAATGATATAGGGCTACACTTCACATAGATGTAGGCTAGGCCTGAACAATGATATAGGCCTACATCTCACAATAATGTAATAATAGTTTTTCTTTCCGCTTGTATTTTGTATTTATATTGATGTGTGTATTTTCTGTAATGTACAGTGCATTTGGAAAGTATTCAGAACCCTGGACTTTTCCCACAATACAGCCTTGTTTTAAAATTGATTCAATCGTTTTTTTCCCCTAATCAATCTACACACAATATCCCATAATGACAAAGTAAAAACTGTTTTTTAGAAATGTTTGCAAATGTATATAAAAACAACCCATAAATATCACATTTACATAAGTATTCAGACCCTTTACTCAGTACTTTGTTGAATCACCTTTGGCAGCGAATACAGCCATGAGTCTTCTTGGGTATGACGCTACAAGCTTGGAACACCTGTATTTGGGGAGTTTCTCACATTCATCTCTGCAGATCATCTCAAGCTCTGTCAGGTTGGATGGGGAGCATCGCTGCACAGCTATTTTCAGGTCTCTCCAGAGATGTTAGATCGAGTTCAAGTCCGGTCTCTGGCTGGGCCACTCAAGGACATTCAGAAACTTGTCCCGAAGCCACTCCTACGTTGTCTTGGCTGTGTGCTTAGGGTCATTGTCCAGGTTGGAAGGTGAACCTTTGCCCCAGTCTGAGGTCCTGAGCGCTCTGGAGCAGGTTTTCATCAAGGATCTCTTTGTACTTTGCTCCGTTCATCTTTCCCTCGATCCTGACGAGTCTCCCAGTCCCTGCCACTGAAAAACATCCTCACAGCGTGATGATGCCACCACCATGCTTCACCGTAGGGATGGTGCCAGGTTTCTTCCAGACGTGACGCTTGGCATTCAGGCCAAAGAGTTGAATCTTGGTTTCATCAGACCAGAGAATCTTGTTTCTCATGGTCTGAGAGTCTTTAGGTGCCTTTTGGCAAACTCCAAGCGGGCTGTCATGTGCCTTTTACTGAGGAGTGGCTTCAGTCTGGCCATTGTACCATAAAGGCCTGATTGGTGGAGTGCTGTGGAGATGGTTGTCCTTCTGGAAGGTTCTCCCATCTCCACAGAGGAACTCTGGAGCTCTGTCAGAGTGACCATCGGGTTCTTGGTCACCTCGCCTTCTCCCCCGATTGCTCAGTTTGGCCGGGCGGCCAACTCTAGGAAGAGTCTTGGTTCAAAACTTCTTCCATTTAAAAACGATGGAGGCCACTGTGTTCTTGGGGACTTTCAATGCTGCAGAAATGTTTTGGTACCCTTCCCCAGGTCTGTGCCTCGACACAATCCTGTCTCACCTCATGGCCTGGTTTTTGCTCTGACATGCACTGCCTACTGTGGGACCTTATATAGACAGGTGTCCAATCAAGTGGATTTACTACAGGTGGACTCTCCTCAAGTTGTAGAAACATCTCAAGAATGATCAATTGGAACAGGATGCACCTTAGCTCAATTTCAATTCTCATAGCAAAGTGTCTGAATACTTATTTAAATAAGGTATTTCTGTTTTATTTTTTTTTACTTGTTTTCGCTTTGTCATTATGGGGCATTGTGTGTAGATTGATGAGGCAAAAATAGAATAAGGTAGAATAAGGTTTGTAACGTAACAAAATGTGTAAAAAGTCAAGGGGTCTGAATACTTTCTGAATGCACTGTATGTAATTCAGGGCTCATCCGTAAAAGAGACCTGGGTCTCAGCATGACTCCCTGATAAAATAAAGGTTCAATATTAAAACCTTTTTTTTTAAATTATCTGTAGCCTATTAGTGCAGTCACATTCCATTCATGACACTTACTCTCTTTCTTCACCATTTATTTATTAAATAACTTTTGTATGAATTTCTCATAAATGGCTCAAGCTTGTTGGGGTCAACTATGCATTGCCAGTTTTATCTCAATCTCTTCATTCAAAGACTCAATCATGGACACTCTTACTGACAATTGTGGCTGCTTTGTGTGATGTATTGTTGTCTCTACCTTCTTGCCCATTGTGCTGTTGTCTGTGCCCAATAATGTTTGTACCATGTTTTGTGCTGCTACCATGTATCAGGTATGAAGGTAAAAACCCAGATGCACACAACGTCGAAATAACAATGGTTTAATAGTCCAACAGGGGCAGGCAATAGACAGGTCAAGGCAGGCAGGGGTCAGTAAACCAGAGGCGGGGCAACGGCACCGGACGGCAGGCAGGCTCAGGGTCAGGGTAGGCAGAGGTCAATAATCCAGAGGTGTGGCAAAAGTACAGGTTGGCAGGCAGAGTGGTCAGGCAGGCGGGTTCAGAGACAGGAGGGTGAGAAAAAGAGAGACTGGGAAAAGCAGGAGCTGAGACACAAACACGCTGGTTGACTTGACAAGCAAGACAAACTGGCAACAGAGAAACAGAGATCACAGGTATAAATACACAGGGGATAATGGGGAAGATGGGCGACACCTGGAGGGGGGTGGAGACAATCACAAAGACAGGTGAAACAGATCAGGGTGTGACACCATGTTGTGTTGCTACCATGCTGTGTTGTCATGTGTCGCTGCCTTGCTATGTTGTTGTCTGATGTCTCTCTTTATGTAGTGTTGTCTCTCTTGTTGTGATGTGTGTTTTGTCCCATATTTCTATATTTTTTATTTTTAATCCCAGACCCCGTCCCAGCAGGAGGCCTTTTGCCTTTTGGTAGGCCGTCGTTGTAAATAAGAATATGTTCTTAACTGACTTGCCTAGTTAAATAAAGGTTAAATTAAAAACATTTAAAAATTGAACACACAGCCAAGTTACTGTTTTGTTGTTGCTTGTAAGAGATGTTCTTACATATCCCACATTATTATTGAGAAAAAAATAACAAGAATTCAAATAAAAAATAGTTGTTTTTAAGTCCTTACAATACAAATAAGTTATAAAAGTTTTTATTTTTATTTGTTTAACTATATATTTTGATTCATATAGTCTTCACAGCTGCAAATGTGAACAGACAGTGATTCACAGAATGACTGAATCAGTCTCTCTCTCTCCCCATCCCCCCTTCCAGTCCCTGCTGCTGTAGGTGAGGTGACAGTCAGTAACAACGGTCGTATGGACTTCCTCAGTGTGTCATGGCGACCAGCCAAAGGCGACGTGGATAGTTACCTGGTCACCCTGAAGGACCGCGAGAGGACCGTCCACACCCTGGTCGTGTCCAAGTCCAGCCCTGAGTGTGTGTTCAAGTCCCTGGTGTCTGGACGGCTCTATAAAATCTCTATCGTCTCCCGCAGTGGAGTCTACGAAAACCACACCATCGTGCAGGAACGCACACGTAGGTCTACCATGTCTACCTGTTTGTCTGTCTGAAATACGTATTGTCTGCTTGCTTTGCTGTTCTACTCAATTCAAGTGTTCTTCAATTCTATTCTATTCTTTTCCTCTCCCCAGAGCCCTCTAGTGTCCAGAACCCGACAGCGATCCACTCGGCCAGGGATGACTACCTGAAGGTGTACTGGCGCCATGCGGCCGGGGACTTTGACTACTACCAGGTGGTCATCAAACACAACAACATCTTCCACCAGAACAAGACGGTTATGAAGAGCCAGAACGAGTGTGTGTTCAACGGCCTGGTGCCCGGGAGGCTGTACACTGTCATCGTCAGCACCTGGAGCGGGAAGTATGAGACCAGCATGTCCACAGACGGAAGGACCTGTGAGTGATACGAATAGTACTATGCTATATCTCTCTTTTTATTTTGAATATATAATATGTGCATAGCATAGTGGTGGTTGTAATAATAATTAAGCTAGTTACATTTATAACTGTCACATTTTGGTGAAACAGTTTCCTTGAGCATGCTTATTTTAAACCTGTCTCTCGCCACCCTCTGTCCTTTTGTATGTGCTTTACATTGAGTTTGTATGCTGCAAAATGTATTGCCTCTGAGAACATTACAGTTGATCTATTTTAATCTGGATTCTGTCTGTGACAGTCCCTGCGGCGGTGAGATCACTAGCTCTGGCTGGGCGGGGCACGGAGGACCTTCGTGTCACCTGGTTGGCTGCTCTGGGTGATGTGGATCACTACGAGGTGCAGCTCCTCTTCAACGACATGAAGGTTAGTCCTCCTGGTCCAGTCTACAGAAGTACCTGGTTAGTCTGTCTTCATGTTTAGAGGACTTTTATGACCTTCATTTTGTTCTTGTATTTACTCTCTGCTTTATTTCTATTTATCTTACTGATTTTATTATGTAAAGTGACTTTGGGTGATTCAAAAAAAGTATAGTAATTTAATATCGCAGAATGTATTAATAATGAATGTATTAATAATGAATGTATTAATTAATAATGAATGTATTAATTAATAATGAATGTATTAGTAATGAATGTATTAATAATGAATGTATTAATTAATAATGAATGTATTAATAATGAATGTATTAATTAATAATGAATGTATTAATTAATAATGAATGTATTAGTAATGAATGTATTAATAATGAATGTATTAATTAATAATGAATGTATTAATAATGAATGTATTAATTAATAATGTATTAATAATGAATGTATTAATTAATAATGAATGTATTAATGAATAATGTATTAATTAATAATGAATGTATTAATAATGAATGTATTAATAATGAATGTATTATGTACTATAATTATGAAGGTGTTCCCGCCCATCACCCTGGGCAGCAGTGCGGGGGCGTGTGTCCTGTCCTCCCTCACCCCGGGACGCCTCTATAAGATCCACGTTTCCACCTTCAGCGGACCCAACCAGAGGGCCCAGTTCATAGAGGGCAGGACAGGTAAACCAAACCAACACAACCGCTGGGTTAAAAAAATGAGGCTACATTTGTTTTCTTTCAAAATACTTGTGTTTGATTTGTTAGCACATTTGGGACTACTCCATTGGTTGAATTTAGTTAATAAAACGGGACACAGCAAAATGTCACAGAATCGAACAAATCTAACACAAGCAAAAGATAAACTGACAACAGTATTAATTTCCGTTCCATTTCCACCCCCTTTCTCCCTCTTCTGGTTCTTCTGTCTCCTTCTTTTCTTTTCTCCCCCTGCTTGTAGTTCCCAGCAAGGTCAAGAACATCCACGTGAGCAACAATGGGCAGAGCAACAGCCTGAAGATCAGCTGGACCCCGGGGCAGGGTGACGTGGACAGCTACTCTGTGTCGTTGTCACTGGACGGGCCAGAGGGACGCATGCTGGAGACGCGACCCGTACCCAAACACCCAAATCAGCTGGTCTTCAACTCCCTGCAGCCTGGACAGCTGTACAGTGTGACTGTAAGGTCTATCAGTGGTATACTGTTGAACAACAACACGGCCAGCGGACGCACCGGTGAGGAGGCTACATAAGGACTCATAACACATTCTTTACTCGTACACTGCATTCATAAGCAGTGCGTTAGCATTTCATACTGTATATTTGGGTGTTTTGGTGGTGGACTGGGAAGGAATAGCGATGTCTCTCACTGGTTCTTGGCTATCTACAATTTGAAATCAGTCCATTTGACTGAGCTGATTGGTTATGTGTTTTTTTTTACCTACCCCCTAATCGACTGCTGATTGGTCAACAGTGATGCTTATGTGCAATTTGTATCCTTAGGAAATAAGTCATCTCACCTCAATGGGACTCCCTGATTAAATAAAGGTCAAATCAATCAAATCAAAACTGTCCCCTCTCTCCTCAGTCCCCTCTGCAGTGACGGGCCTGCAGGCTGACAACAGACACACCACCTGCAGTATTCAGGTGAGCTGGCAGGAGGCCCGGGGAGTGGCGGACGGCTACAGCCTGCAGCTGCTGGACGACAGGGGACACCTGGTCACCAACAGGTATTATTATTTGTGTATTCTATTGGCATTCTTGTATTTATTGTATGAACCACTCCAATTGAATTGAATGGAATGGAATAGAATTTAATTGAATTAAATTGAACAGCTCCCAGGCCTCCTCTGGGTCCACTCCGCTCCAACACCACTTCGACGGCCTCACCCCGGGGAAGAGGTACCACGTCCTGGTCCATACCACCAGCGGAGGGGTCCGCAGCGAGGGGGTCACCGCTGAAGCACGCACGCGTAAGACTGCATGGATTTATTCACCAAGTCCCTTGAAAACAATGTCCAGTGGTATTATGTGCAGTACAGAAGTGCTCAACCCTAATCCTGGAGAGCCATATGTTATTTTCTAGGAAGTTTTTCCTTCTCACTGTGCTTCTGCTTGCTCTTCAGGGTCTAGGTCAGGTTCCGGTAAAGCACATTGTAACAACTGCTGATGAGAGAGGGTTTTGATAAATCTGATTTCAATTTGATTGAATAATTCATCCCCAGGTCCGGCGGCGGTTAGCGACCTCTCCATCCAGGCCAACAGCAGCAGCAGCCTGTCCTTCCACTGGTCTCCCCCAGAGGGAGAGTTGGAAGGTTACGACCTCTACCTGTACAATGGAGACGACACCCTGTACGACCGGCGCAGCGGCCAGCCTAACACGCTGCAGGTCTCCTTCCAGGGCCTGAGGCCTGGTGCCCCCTACAGAATGGTGGTGTTAACACGCAGCGGAGAGCAGACCAACGACTCAGCTCTTTGGGCCAGGACTGGTGAGAGAGCTACAGATGTAGGATCTTAATTTGACCAGTATTGTCGCAGCAAAATAATCCTGCAGCAACAGTATTTGAACGTTTAGTCCATTCACACTTTTCCAACAATTTTATGTTGCTTGGTCGGTGGTTAGTCTATTAGCTGGCCAAAATTAGGCTGCATGAAAAGTGGAATCCTGTTAATGTAACTGTGTGTTAGTGTGGGTTTACAGTGAATTTATGTAAATCCTGCAGCGCAGGAAAATTCTCAGCAATGACAGAGTGATCAAATTAAAATCTAACATCTGTGCTCTCTAGTGCTGGGGAGGGGTACTGTCAGTCTAGGGTATGATAAACACAAATTCTTACTTGAGATAAGATGTGAGTTTCACGTCACATGATGGCACATATGTAAGGTGTTTCTTTCACATAAACTATGTGGTAAACAAACAACTAAGTGCCAACTATATCCGTCACGCTCACTGACATTACATCATGACTTGACATCTGATTTTATCGCTCCTCCTCGTCCTCCTCAGTCCCGGCTGCAGTGACGTCTCTGCAGGCCCGAAGTCGTCCCCAGTCGGAGGTGCTCTGGGTGTCGTGGGAGCGTGCAGTGGGGGAGCTGAGTGGCTACCTGCTGTCTGTCTACAACCCCGATGGCTCCCAGCAGGCAGAGGAGGCTCTAGGGCCCGACGCCACGGAGCATGCCGTCCCCACGCTGGTCCCCGGGCGCCTCTACCATGCTGTCATCCTCACCCGCAGTGGAGAGCTCACAAACAGGGCCACCACTCAGGGCAGGACCGGTGAGTCCTCTCTTACTAGATGATTGTCAGTGAGTGTCGACGTGGTGTTGAGGGGAATTAGTTTAGTCAGTGAAGAGAGCATATAGATGTACAGTAGAAAGGACAGCATTCTTGAGGGCTGTCCTGACATGTCTTGATGTTTAACAACACAGTTACCATATATTCTATACTAAAATCTGTTTTTTATTGTACAGTATTTGCTTGGATGTTCATAAAATTGCTTATCCTTCTTTGCGTTGTCCTCTTCTCTTCAGCCCCCAGACCCCCTACCTCTGTGTCATTTGGCGGGGTCACCAACACTTCACTGGAACTGACCTGGAGTGGTCCTGCAGGCAGCGACTACGACGACTTTGACCTGCAGTGGGAACCGCGGGACCACCTGTCTGTGTTCAACCCCTACCACACCCGGACCTCCGGCAGCCGCATCCTTAAGGGCCTGTACCCCGGACGCTTGTACAACTTCAGCCTGCGTACTGTCAGTGGGGCTGTTGGTGGTGTTGGTGAGGATGGGAGCCCTGCCTACAGCCTGCCCATCCACAAGAGCATCCGAACCAGTAGGTGGCGCTGTACTGTACACTGTTTGGTTGCAAGTATTGCAAGACTGAGAAGATGTCGAGTCGTTGCTTGGCTGGAACAAAATCCTGTGCGCACTACAGACACGGATAAAACAAGGTGCCAAATGTTTCGCCGGATGTATAAGCATCACCAAATATGGGGAGGAGAGGAAGCCCAGTGGCCGACAGTGGGAGAATATTGAACGAGATGGAATTAGGTGGACATTCTGCTCATTTTCTCATAGAAGAAAAGGCCAGTCTCAGAACAGTTTACTGTTCCCAAAACTAGAATCCGTTACGGACAGAGTGCGCAAATTTTGTAGACGTGACCCTTTGTTAAAGTTTAGAACAATTGTGTTGTTTACAAGGAGTGCAAAGGCGAATTGAGTTATTGCATACGCGCACTTCACAGAGAACGTGTTCCCTAGCGGAAATATAGGATCTCGCTAGCTCATGCTAGCTCATGCTTGGCTCTGCCCACCTCCTTGCTTTTTTTCTGCCCACTGCACAAATTAACTATCTTGAGTTAGTTATAAATATATTTGCCTCAGCTGACCTCTGTATTAGAGAGACTATAGTTTTTTTGTACCCCTGTTCTTACCTCTGACGCCCTCTACAATTTATCCCCTCCATAGAGCCAGAGCGTGTTCAGTACCTACACTGCCGCCCCCAGAACTCCACCTCCATCTCCTGCTCCTGGGGCCCCCCGGAGGCCGACTGTGATTCCTACACCATTGAGTGCCTCCACCAGGACTCCCGCACACTGGTGTACTCCCGGCGTACGGGCCGCGACAGCACCCTCTACCACATCACCCAGCTGGAGCCACACAAACGCTACACCGTCTCCATCAAGGCTATCTCCGACAGCATGACCAGCGAGGCCGCTGAGGATAGCGTGGTCACCATGATCGACCGTGAGTGCCATAGGGGTTGTGTTTAGCTTGTGGTCACAGTGACTGTGTGATGATGACCACAGGGAGACGTGATACGGTCAACTCTGTATGGCTAAATGACAGCCAAAGCCATTGACTTTGAGTATGGTCTCACTGCTGTCTCCTCTAGTTATTTTGTGGTCCTTATAGGTCACTTTAACCAGTTATAAACATGCATGATCCACTGTGGTGTGAAGCTGTTATAGGCTGATATTCTGTAAACTAGGATTCTGCACCTAACGTCCACGTATGATCCCGGCTAAGGTACATTCCAGTACAATCATAGCTGTTGCTGCGTTTCTCCCTCCAGGCCCTCCCCTCCCTTCTCTCAGCACCCGGGTTAACAACAGGGCTGCTCTCATCACCAAAAACACCATCTTCTTCAAGTTTAACTGCAGCTGGTTCAGTGACATCAACGGAGCAGTCAAGTTCTTCACAGTGGTGGTGACCGAGTCTGAAAGTAAGCGGAATAAAGTTTGAACAATATAGACAAACTATCTCTCTCTCTCTCTCTCTCTCTCTCTTTCTCTTTCTCTTTATCTTTCTCTTTCTCTCTCTCTTTCTCTCTCTCTCTCTCTCTCTCTCTCTCTTTCTCTCTCTCTCTCTCTCTCTCTCTCTCCTCTCTCTCTCTCTCTCTCTCTCTCTCTCTCTCTTTCTCTCTCTTTCCTCTTTCTCTCTCTCTCTCTTCTCTCTCTCTCTCTCTCTTCTCCTCTCTCTCTCTCTCTCGGATTTATGCCAGTGTCAGTATGTCTCTATAACTGCTGAATGTACAGTAGGTTGATTTCTTTGAATTATTGTAATCATGGATAGATATGATTATGAATCCCCCCCCCCCCTCCAGACAATGAAAACGTTCAACCAGCGCAGCACCACCCTCTACCCTCCTATCTGGACTACAAATCTAACAGTTCCGTCAAGGCCTACCAGACCAGCTACTTCCCCAGCCGCTGCACAGAGGGATCAGACAGCGAGACCCAGAGCTTTGCGATCAGCCTGGGTACGGGTATGGACACCCTCGGGGGGGCATGTGACCACCTACAGGCCCAGGACAGGGAGCAGGACACACACAGAGACCACAGAGACAACCCTTTCTGTGATGGCCCACTCAAACCCAAAACTGCATACAGGTATAGTACAGGGTTCCGCCTAAATCAATCCAGTTTCCGCCCGCAGTCTTGACAGATCTGTGGTTTCTTTGCTGCTGATTTCTGCAAGCAGGAATTTGCCCCGCTGTGTACGATGATGTCATATTGCCCACAGTTTGGTTTTCCTTTATCTGTAGTTGATCAAATTGGGGCCTTAGAGTGTAATTCAGGAACACTTTATTTGGATAGTCCCAAGATAGTTTGTAGATGTTCAATGACTCAACAACATTTCAGCTGGTGTCAAACAGTGGGACCATATTGGGTGAGGTGTCATGTTGGTCTCTCTCTTCTCTCTAGGCTCAGTGTGCGTGCGTTCACCCAGCTTTTTGACGAGGAGCAGAGCAGATACACCCCACCCCTCTACACAGACACTTACCTGTCCCTCCCCCTGGTCACAGAAGCAGGTGGGATACTATTCACACACAACTCCTATTGGTTGATGGTGTATGATGCTGATGTGTGATTGGTAGTTAGTGAGAAATGCTTATGAGTGATTGGTACTCTATGAGAAGCACTGTTGATTGGTTGTTTATTCCTCTCCTAGAGCCCCTGAGCGGTGTGATCGAGGGCATCAGTGCCGGCATGTTCCTCATTGCCATGTTGGTGGGAGTCACTGCACTGCTCATCTGCAGACAGAAGGCTCGCAAAGTGTGAGTTCCTGGCCCTCCCAGCCTCATGTAACCTACCCACACACTTTGGCCTACCTATACACGGCATACTAGCTTGATCTTGCACTCTACGTACACTCTACATATGACACTTGTGATTACAGTAGTGTGCAGGAGCGGCGGGTGGTCCGAATGAGCATGAGGAGAGAGAGGTCCACATCAGGAGTGCACATGGGCGTCAGGGGGTAAGAGGAGAAGCAGTCTGTGATCAGTTCTAATGCATTTTATTTGTTACATATATAGAATATAATGTGTTTCCTGGCAGGATAAAAACTCACAAAGAAATGACCATTAATGCGTTTTAGCCAATAATACCGTTA
The DNA here is from genome assembly GCF_965601325.2 of Salmo salar. Classification (NCBI taxonomy): domain Eukaryota; kingdom Metazoa; phylum Chordata; class Actinopteri; order Salmoniformes; family Salmonidae; genus Salmo; species Salmo salar. Next base: position 10,477,187 of record NC_138306.1, on the reverse strand, counting down.
TCTCCCTTTTTTCCAGTAACCGTCGTATTTCAAGGTATGTTTAAATGCTTTGGTTATTATTTTCACCCAATTACTGTAAGTGCGTTTTGGTTCGTCTTTTGCTCCGCTCTGTTTTGCTAAAACCTTTTTTTATCTGTTGATCCTGCTGCAGCCCCATCAAGATCATGCACTTTGAGTCCCACTACACCAAACTCCAGGCTGACTCCAATTATCTACTGTCTGAGGAGTACGAAGTAAGACTGGATAACATTCACTGTCCGTTGGGCAATCTCGATCACACATTAGAGTACATTTCCAGGAAGTCGGAATATTCCAATTTACTTTACTTTAATAAAGAAAACAATACAGACGTGTGTAGATGTATTATGCTGCTCTGACACCTATCTTTTAATTTGAAGTGTTTTAAATCGTAGATTGATTATTATTTTATTAAATGCATACAGTATCTACAGTGGCAAGAAAAAGTATGTGAACCCTTTGGAAGTACCTGGATTTCTGCATAGATTTGTCATAAAACTTCATCTGATCTTCATCTAAGTCACAACAATAGACAAACAGAGTCTGCTTAAACTAATAACACACAAACGATTATACTTTGTCATGTCTTTATTGAACACACAGCGTAAACATTCACAGTGCAGGGTGGAAAAAGTATGTGATCCCTTGGATTTAATAACTGGTTGACCCACCATTGACAGCAATAACCTCAACGTTTTCTGTAGTTGCGGATCAGACCTGCACAACGGTCAGGATCAATTTTGGACCATTCCTCTTTACAAAACTGTTTCAGTTCAGCAATATTCTTGGGATGTCTGGTGTGAACTTCTCTCTTGAGGCCATGCCACAGCATCTCAATCGGGTTGAGGTCAGGACTCTGACTGGGCCACTCCAGAAGGCGTATTTTCTTCTGTTGAAGCCATTCTGTTGTTGATTTACTTCTGTGTTTTGGGTCGCTGTCCTGTTGCGTCACTCAACTTTTGTTGAGCTTCAATTGGAGGACAGATAGCCTAACATTCTCCTGCAAAATGTTTTGATAAACTTGGGAATTCATTTTTCCATTGATGATAGCAAGCTGTTCAGGCCCCGAGGCAGCAAAGCAGACCCAAACCATGATGCTCCCTTCACCATACTTTACAGTTGGGAGAAGGTTTTGATGTCGGTGTGCAGTGCCTTTTTTCTCCACACATAGTGTTGTGTGTTCCTTCCAAACAACTCAACTTTAGTTTCATCTGTCCACAGAATATTTTGCCAGTAGTGCTGTGGAACATCTAGGTGCACTTTTGCAAACTTCAAACGTGCAGGAATTCTTTTTCTGGACAACAGTTGCTTCTTCCGTGGTGTCCTCCCATGAACACCATTCTTGTTTAGGGTTTTACGTATCATAGACTCGTCAACAGAGATGTTAGCATGTTCCAGAGATTTCTGTAAGTCTTTAGCTGACACTCTAGGATTCTTCTTAACCTCATTGAGCATTCTGCGCTGTGCTCTTGCAATCATCTTTGCAGGACGGCCACTCCTAGGGAGAGTAGCAACAGTGCTGAACTTTCTCCAATTATAGGCAATTTGTCTTACCATAGACTGATGAACATCAAGGCTTTTACAGATACTTTTGTAACCCTTTCCAGCTTTATGCAAGTAAACAATTCTTAATCTTAGGTCTTCTGAAATCTCTTTTGTTTGAGGCATGGTTCACATCAGGCAATGCTTCTTGTGAATAGCAAACTCACATTTTGTGAGTGTTTTTTGTAGGGCAGGGCAGCTCTAACCAACATCTCTAATCTTGTCTCATTGATTGGACTCCAGGTTAGCTGACTCCTGACTCCAATTAGCTTTTGGATAAGTCATTAGCCTAGGGGTTCACATACTTTTTCCAACCTACACTGTGAATGTTTAAATGATGTATTCGATATAGACAAGAGAAATACAATAATTTGTGTGTTATTAGTTTAAGCACACTATGTTTGTCTATTGTTGTGACTTAGATGAAGTTCAGATCAAATTTGATGACCAATTTATGCAGAACTCCAGGTAATTCCAAAGGGTTCAGATACTTTTTATTGCCACTGTATGTTCAGTAGGTATCTTTGGTAACCCTAACGTGTCACTTCCTTTGTAAGGACCTGAAAGACGTAGGAAGGAACCAGCCCCTGGACACAGCCCTACTGCCAGAGAACAGAGGGAAGAACCGATACAACAACATCCTTCCCTGTGAGTCAGATGCACCATGCGATTTCACAGGGTTTCAATACATAGACAAAAGACAAGGGATTTAGAGATTTCTTTCTTTTCAATATGACAACTAAAATGCCAACTCAATGTCTCTGTGCACGGCCTGTGTTGTGTAGACGACTTGACCCGTGTGAAGCTGTCCTATGTGGATGATGATCCGTGCTCTGACTACATTAACGCCAGCTACATTCCTGTAAGTTATCCAAACAAACGGACAAATCTGAACCAACCTTTGTGGGGTGGGGGGCTGGAGGTGGTTGGGAGGGCTGGGGTAGGGCTGGAGGTAGTTGGGAGGGGTGGGGTAGGGCTGGAGGTGGAGGTGGTTGGGAGGGGTTGGGTGGCTGGAGGTAGTTGGGAGGGGTGGGGTAGGGATGGAGGTGGTTGGGAGGGGTGGGGTGGGGATGGAGGTGGTTGGGAGAGGTGGGGTAGGGATGGAGGTAGTTGGGAGGGGTGGGGTAGGGATGGAGGTAGTTGGGAGGGGTGGGGTAGGGCTTGAGGTGGATGGGAGGGGTGTGGTAGGGCTTGAGGTGGTTGGGAGGGGTGGGGGGCTGGAGGTAGTTGGGAGGGGTGGGGTAGGGCTTGAGGTGGTTGGGAGGGGTGTGGTAGGGCTGGGGATGGAGGTAGTTGGGTGGGGTAGGGTAGGTCTGGAGGTGGTTGGGAGGGCTGGGGTAGGGATGGAGGTGGTTGGGAGGGGTGGGGTAGGGATGGAGGTGGTTGGGAGGGGTGGGGTAGGTCTGGAGGTGGTTGGGAGGGGTGAGGTAGGGATGGAGGTAGTTGGGAGGGGTGGGGTAGGTCTGGAGGTGGTTGGGAGGGGTGGGGTAGGGATGGAGGTAGTTGGGAGGGGTGGGGTAGGGATGGAGGTGGTTGGGAGGGGTGGGGTAGGGCTTGAGGTGGTTGGGAGGGGTGGGGTGGGGGGCTGGAGCTGGTTGGGAGGGGTGGGGTAGGGCTGGAGGTGGTTGGGAGGGGTGGGGTAGGGATGGAGGTGGTTGGGAGGGGTGGAGTAGGGCTGGAGGTGGTTGGGAGGGGTGGGGTAGGGCTGGAGGTGGTTGGGAGGGGTGGGGGGCTGGAGGTGGTTGGGAGGGGTGGGGTAGGGCTGGAGGTGGTTGGGAGGGGTGGGCTAGGGATGGAGGTAGTTGGGAGGGGTGGGGTAGGGCTGGAGGTGGTTGGGAGGGGTGGGGTAGGGATGGAGGTGGTTGGGAGGGGTGGGGTAGGGATGGAGGTGGTTGGGAGGGGTGGGGTAGGGATGGAGGTGGTTGGGAGGGGTGGGGTAGGCATGGAGGTAGTTGGGAGGGGTGGGGTAGGGATGGAGGTGGTTGGGAGGGGTGGGGTAGGGATGGAGGTGGTTGGGAGGGGTGGGGTAGGGATGGAGGTGGTTGGGAGGGGTGGGGTAGGGTTGGAGGTGGTTGGGAGGGGTGGGGTAGGGATGGAGGTAGTTGGGAGGGGTGGGGTAGGGATGGAGGTAGTTGGGAGGGGTGGGGTAGGGATGGAGGTAGTTGGGAGGGGTGGGGTAGGGATGGAGGTAGTTGGGAGGGGTGGGGTAGGGATGGAGGTAGTTGGGAGGGGTGGGGTAGGGATGGAGGTAGTTGGGAGGGGTGGGGTAGGGATGGAGGTGGTTGGGAGGGGTGGGGTAGGGATGGAGGTGGTTGGGAGGGGTGGGGTAGGGATGGAGGTGGTTGAGAGGGGTGGGGTAGGTCTGGAGGTGGTTGGGAGGGGTGGGGTAGGGCTGGAGGTGGTTGGGAGGGGTGGGGTAGGGATGGAGGTGGTTGGGAGGGGTGGGGTAGGGATGGAGGTGGTTGGGAGGGGTGGGGTAGGGATGGAGGTGGTTGGGTGGGGTGGGGTAGGGATGGAGGTGGTTGGGAGGGGTGGGGTAGGGATGGAGGTAGTTGGGAGGGGTGGGGTAGGGCTGGAGGTAGTTGGGAGGGGTGGGGTAGGGCTTGAGGTGGTTGGGAGGGGTGGGGTGGGGGGCTGGAGCTGGTTGGGAGGGGTGGGGTAGGGCTGGAGGTAGTTGGGAGGGGTGGGGTAGGGATGGAGGTGGTTGGGAGGGGTGGAGTAGGGCTGGAGGTGGTTGGGAGGGGTGTGGTAGGGCTGGAGGTGGTTGGGAGGGGTGGGGTAGGGCTGGAGGTAGTTGGGAGGGGTGGGGTAGGGATGGAGGTGGTTGGGAGGGGTGGGCTAGGGATGGAGGTAGTTGGGAGGGGTGGGGTAGGGCTGGAGGTGGTTGGGAGGGGTGGGCTAGGGATGGAGGTAGTTGGGAGGGGTGGGGTAGGGCTGGAGGTGGTTGGGAGGGGTGGGGTGGGGTAGGGATGGAGGTGGTTGGGAGGGGTGGGGTAGGGATGGAGGTAGTTGGGAGGGGTGGGGTAGGGATGGAGGTGGTTGGGAGGGGTGGGGTAGGGCTTGAGGTGGTTGGGAGGGGTGGGGTAGGGATGGAGGTAGTTGGGAGGGGTGGGGTAGGGATGGAGGTAGTTGGGAGGGGTGGGGTAGGGATGGAGGTAGTTGGGAGGGGTGGGGTAGGGATGGAGGTAGTTGGGAGGGGTGGGGTAGGGATGGAGGTAGTTGGGGGGGTGGGGTAGGGATGAAGGTGGTTGGGAGGGGTGGGGTAGGGCTTGAGGTGGTTGGGAGGGGTGGGGTAGGGATGGAGGTAGTTGGGAGGGGTGGGGTAGGAATGGAGGTGGTTGGGAGGGGTGGGGTAGGGATGGAGGTAGTTGGGAGGTGTGGGGTAGGGATGGAGGTGGTTGGGAGGGGTGGGGTAGGGTTGGAGGTGGTTGGGAGGGGTGGGGTAGGGATGGAGGTGGTTGGGAGGGGTGGGGTAGGGATGGAGGTGGTTGAGAGGGGTGGGGTAGGTCTGGAGGTGGTTGGGGGGGGTGGGCTAGGGATGGAGGTAGTTGGGAGGGGTGGGCTAGGGATGGAGGTAGTTGGGAGGGGTGGGGTAGGGCTGGAGGTGGTTGGGAGGGGTGGGGTAGGGATGGAGGTGGTTGGGAGGGGTGGGGTAGGGATGGAGGTGGTTGGGAGGGGTGGGGTAGGGATGGAGGTGGTTGGGAGGGGTGGGGTAGGCATGGAGGTAGTTGGGAGGGGTGGGGTAGGGATGGAGGTGGTTGGGAGGGGTGGGGTAGGGATGGAGGTGGTTGGGAGGGGTGGGGTAGGGATGGAGGTGGTTGGGAGGGGTGGGGTAGGGTTGGAGGTGGTTGGGAGGGGTGGGGTAGGGATGGAGGTAGTTGGGAGGGGTGGGGTAGGGATGGAGGTAGTTGGGAGGGGTGGGGTAGGGATGGAGGTAGTTGGGAGGGGTGGGGTAGGGATGGAGGTAGTTGGGAGGGGTGGGGTAGGGATGGAGGTAGTTGGGAGGGGTGGGGTAGGGATGGAGGTAGTTGGGAGGGGTGGGGTAGGGATGGAGGTGGTTGGGAGGGGTGGGGTAGGGATGGAGGTGGTTGGGAGGGGTGGGGTAGGGATGGAGGTGGTTGAGAGGGGTGGGGTAGGTCTGGAGGTGGTTGGGAGGGGTGGGGTAGGGCTGGAGGTGGTTGGGAGGGGTGGGGTAGGGATGGAGGTGGTTGGGAGGGGTGGGGTAGGGATGGAGGTGGTTGGGAGGGGTGGGGTAGGGATGGAGGTGGTTGGGTGGGGTGGGGTAGGGATGGAGGTGGTTGGGAGGGGTGGGGTAGGGATGGAGGTAGTTGGGAGGGGTGGGGTAGGGCTGGAGGTAGTTGGGAGGGGTGGGGTAGGGCTTGAGGTGGTTGGGAGGGGTGGGGTGGGGGGCTGGAGCTGGTTGGGAGGGGTGGGGTAGGGCTGGAGGTAGTTGGGAGGGGTGGGGTAGGGATGTAGGTGGTTGGGAGGGGTGGAGTAGGGCTGGAGGTGGTTGGGAGGGGTGTGGTAGGGCTGGAGGTGGTTGGGAGGGGTGGGGTAGGGCTGGAGGTAGTTGGGAGGGGTGGGGTAGGGATGGAGGTGGTTGGGAGGGGTGGGCTAGGGATGGAGGTAGTTGGGAGGGGTGGGGTAGGGCTGGAGGTGGTTGGGAGGGGTGGGCTAGGGATGGAGGTAGTTGGGAGGGGTGGGGTAGGGCTGGAGGTGGTTGGGAGGGGTGGGGTGGGGTAGGGATGGAGGTGGTTGGGAGGGGTGGGGTAGGGATGGAGGTAGTTGGGAGGGGTGGGGTAGGGATGGAGGTGGTTGGGAGGGGTGGGGTAGGGCTTGAGGTGGTTGGGAGGGGTGGGGTAGGGATGGAGGTAGTTGGGAGGGGTGGGGTAGGGATGGAGGTAGTTGGGAGGGGTGGGGTAGGGATGGAGGTAGTTGGGAGGGGTGGGGTAGGGATGGAGGTAGTTGGGAGGGGTGGGGTAGGGATGGAGGTAGTTGGGAGGGGTGGGGTAGGGATGGAGGTAGTTGGGGGGGTGGGGTAGGGATGAAGGTGGTTGGGAGGGGTGGGGTAGGGCTTGAGGTGGTTGGGAGGGGTGGGGTAGGGATGGAGGTAGTTGGGAGGGGTGGGGTAGGAATGGAGGTGGTTGGGAGGGGTGGGGTAGGGATGGAGGTAGTTGGGAGGTGTGGGGTAGGGATGGAGGTGGTTGGGAGGGGTGGGGTAGGGTTGGAGGTGGTTGGGAGGGGTGGGGTAGGGATGGAGGTGGTTGGGAGGGGTGGGGTAGGGATGGAGGTGGTTGAGAGGGGTGGGGTAGGTCTGGAGGTGGTTGGGAGGGGTGGGGTAGGGCTGGAGGTAGTTGGGTGGGGTGGGGTAGGGATGGAGGTGGTTGGGAGGGGTGGGGTAGGGATGGAGGTGGTTGGGAGGGATGGGGTAGGGCTGGAGGTGGTTGGGTGGGGTAGGGATGGAGGTGGTTGGGAGGGGTGGGGTAGGGATGGAGGTAGTTGAGAGGGGTGGGGTAGGGATGGAGGTGGTTGGGAGGGGTGGGGTAGGGATGGAGGTGGTTGGGAGGGGTGGGGTAGGGATGGAGGTGGTTGGGAGGGGTGGGGTAGGGATGGAGGTGGTTGGGAGGGATGGGGTAGGGATGGAGGTGGTTGGGAGGGGTGGGGTAGGGATGGAGGTGGTTGGGAGGGGTGGGGTAGGGATGGAGGTGGTTGGGAGGGGTGGGGTAGGGTTGGAGGTGGTTGGGTGGCCCGCGACACCATTTTTACATAAAATGATTTAGTTACCCCACCATGTAAAAATAGTTATGTAATCAATGTTTACTTTTGCAATTTGGGCTATGACAGTCTATTACAGTCTGAGTATTTTTTTTTACTGTATTTCAATCTGACGATGCATTAGAAAGGTATTGGGAAGTTCAATAGATCATCAGACAATAATGTGTGTGATCTTCTGTGTAGAAAAGAACATAATCATTGAAGATGTTCTTTTTCCCCCAGTCTAATTTAGTGCCTAGGATTGTCCACTCGGTTCTAACGGCTTGTGGGCATGGTAGAGGGAAACAGTATGGATGTACCTGTTCCTTAGAGTCATATATATCAGTGAAGGGGTCATAATATTTTGTATCTCACTATCTATCTATCTATTCAAAAGATAGAGAAACATTTGTAGGAAGAAAACAGAAACCACTCTGTTCATTAAAACCGCCTCTACCAGAGGTTACTTACGTTACCCCGGTTCTATGAACCAAGCGCAAATGTTCTCTTAGGACCCCATTTTCCAATCAGATGGGGTCGCGTCCCCTAGTTTGGGAAACCCTGCCATAAACTCAGTTACTCAGGGCAGGGTTGATTGATTGATTCTCAGCCCTGTTCCTCAATTAGTATACCTGGGATTTACTACTTACTACACTCCCTGTGGAGCGTAAGGTTGGCCCATGCCATGCCGGACAATCCTTTGCAGCTTTTTCAGCTGCTTCATTAAACTTACCTAGTGTAATAAGGGTCAGGTGAAAAACGAAATGTCAATTAAATCTCTTCTTGTTTCAGGGGAACAACTTCCGTAGGGAATACATCGCCACTCAGGGCCCACTTCCTGGAACCAAAGATGACTTCTGGAAGATGGTGTGGGAGCAGAATGTCAATAACATTGTCATGGTGACGCAGTGTGTGGAGAAAGGCAGGGTGGGTAGAAGGAGTTGCCTTTTTGCTTTGTCCGGACAAGTGCTGCTATCATGTTCTATTGAACAACATGTTATTACAATGTTGTTACTAGTGCAATTACAATGTTACTATCTACGTGTCTTTGTGTGGTCCTTCCAGGTGAAGTGTGATCACTACTGGCCCTTTGACCAGGAACCTTTGTATTATGGAGACCTCATAGTCCAGATGCTGTCTGAGTCTGTGTTGCCAGAGTGGACTATCCGGGAATTCAAGATTTGCAGCGTGAGTGTGCAGGACACTGATTCTGGAAACGGATAAAAAAAAAATACCAGGTTATTTTCTTCAAAGTGTGTGTTGGCCTTAAATTCAGTTTCACATATAGTAGTGATTGTTTTTTTTATCATATTGAAATACAGTGGGAGTAGTGAACTATATGTAGTTAAATTAGTACTTTATCTACATTTTGCAGTGGCTTGTTGGTAGTTCAACTAAATTCAAATCTAGGTAGTGTTTTCTGTAGTTAATAACTTTTTTGCCATGTAGTGGCATGGCTAACTACTTTTGCAAAAATATAAGCAAATATGGGTGAATCAGGCAATAATTTCAATATTTTTCAGTATCAGACCTGCCTAATTCTCACTTAAAATGTTTTTTTTTGTGTTTAATAGGCAAAATTTCACATTCTGTTAACATATGACCCTAAAGTGATCTGTTCTTGCAATTTGTAGTCTATGACATTTCAGATTACTGTATATATGATCATTTTTCACAAAGTAGTTTGGTTGTAGTGAGTAACTTTAGTTAGCTAAGTAAACTTTTTTTCTGAAGGGTAGCTTTAGTGTAGCTTAACATCTTCCAGTGTGAAGTATTTGGTAGCTTGTTAAACCATATTTTCAGAGTAGCTTCTCCAACACTGTTGAAATATGACCATAATTGGGTGCAGCTAATGCTGTCTTGATGTATCATTATGTGACAGCACATACAGTAGGTAAGTAGCGAGCTGTGTGTAGTCAGCCTCTAGTAAGTCTCTCTTTCTGACTGTGTCTTAACTGCCATGCAGGAGGACCAGTTGAACTACTCCAGGGTGGTACGTCAGTTTCACTACACGGTTTGGCCCGACCACGGCGTCCCAGAGACCACCCAGTCACTAATCCAGTTCGTCAGGACCGTCAGGGACTATATCAACAGGACCCCTGGGTCTGGGGCCACCGTAGCTCACTGCAGGTGGGTCACTGCCCCAATTCCCTAGTCTCCCATTCAAAAACAAAAACTCCCTAGGACACACTGAGATATAGTGTCTTGTCTTTCCTGAAGAGACAGTATAGTTACAGCCTGCAGTAATGACCAGAGTTGAGGTTAATTCCATTTCAATTCAAAAGAAATTGACTGAAATGATGTTGCCAAATTATATTTCCCCTCTCCGTTTAGGTAAGGTAACTAAACTGTATTTGCCCTCCAACCCTTTCTCTGTCTGTCTGTCTGTCTGTCTGTCTGTCTGTCTGTCTGTCTGTCTGTCTGTCTGTCTGTCTGTCTGTCTGTCTGTCTGTCTGTCTGTCTGTCTGTCTGTCTGTCTGTCTGTCTGTCTGTCTGTCTGTCTGTCTGTCTGTCTGTCTGTCTGTCTGTCTGTCTGTCTGTCTGTCTGTCTGTCTGTCTCTTTCTCTCTCTCTCTCTCTCTCTCTCTCATTCTCTCCCTCTGTCTTTCTCTCTCTCTCCTCTCTGTCACAGTGCTGGTGTGGGCCGTACAGGGACCTTCATATCCCTGGACAGAGTCCTGCAACAGCTGGACACCAAGGACACAGTAGACATCTACGGAGCTGTCTTCGACCTGCGCCTCCACCGCTCACACATGGTGCAGACTGAGGTGAGACGGGTGTGTGTTTGTGTGTGTGTATGTGTGAGATGCAGTTTGAGTTTTACTCTGTGTTACTCTGTGTGAATGTGCAGTTGTGTGTTAACTCCAGAACCTGTGTTATGTAATAACCTGTCATTGATATATCTGGGTATGTTTCTTTTCTTCTTTTCTTTAAAGTGCCAGTATGCGTATCTCCACCAGTGTATGAGAGACGTCCTCCGAGCCAGGAAGCTTCGCAATGAGCAGGAGAACCCCCTCTACCCCATCTATGAGAATGTCAACCCTGACCCCCAAAGAGGTAAGCCCTCACATTCCTTAGAACTCTCTGTACCTCAGTTCATATTTAGAAGACATCACAAATTATCTATCCTATCAAATATTAGCCTGGTGCCTGGTCCAGTCTGTTTGTGCTTAGCCAACTCCTGTCTGGGTTAAAGTAAGATAATACAGTATTCATATGCCATTTAGCAGACACTTTTATCCAAAGTGTCTTACAGTCATGCGTGCATGCATTTTACATATGGGTGGTCCCGGGAATCGAACCCACTACCCTGGAATAGCAAACGTGTATGCCATGGCAACGATAGTAGAGATTACTATAACACCTACAGTTATACGACCAGGCTACTCAAGCAACCCTTTCAAACACAAAACGCAGCTACACAAATTTAGGAGGTTGGATAACTGGATGACATCACAAATTATATTTTTTGTTTGTTTTTGGCCTACAGATATGGTGTATGCCAGACGTTAAAGATTGTAAGGACTACTGAAGGAGAGAACTGTTTGTACTTTCACTAGTATAGCACTGCAGGGACACATGTCAATTCAAATGTTCTACTATTTCTGTTGATTGTTCTTTTCTAGATATTATGAAATATAGAACACTTTATAGCTATTAAATGATATAAGAATATATATTAACAGAATTGTATATACTTGCCTTATATATGTGTGTTTGTATATATGCTTTACATTTGCATCATTGGCTTTCGTACACAGTGTTTTCATTTTGTTTGTTAAGCTGCCATTTATACATTATTACGTGGCACAGACCAAAAACCTGTAAAAAAAAACTGTAAAAAATCTGATACTGCATAAGTAAAAATGATCTAACAGTATTCACATATCTACAGTAAATGTACAGGCTATTGCATCTTTCACAAGTCACATTTTTGTCAAATGTTAGACAAAAATGCTTTCTGTTTGAAATTATGCTTATTTTCATAAGCACTGAAATCATTCAAAAATATCTGAAATATGTATGTAGATAAACCCATTACACATTTATTTGTAGATATTGTACAGCCCGTGCGATATATTGCTTGAATAGAAAATTAGTCATGCAAAAGGATGACCATATGAGATATGAAAGCACACAGTTTATGTTGTGTAATCCATATATGTAGCCTGTAAGATAATAATGATTTTTGTGTATATTTTATGTCTTTTTTTACACATCATTTGATGTATTTAAAATCATGTCATGGAACTACAAATCACACACATCTACAATGTGCAAATCCACAACCCACACATTGGCAAACATGATTGTAATCATATGAGTGATTGATGGATTCTGTGAATCGTTACACAAATTATAGTAGTTACTGTATGCAGTTTCCCATTTTGCAATCTAAGTAGAAAATAAGAATTTGTTCTTAACTGACTTGCCTAGTTAAATAAAAATAAAGGTAGATCTATAAACATATCAAGACGAGTGCATTAATATATTATTTGAGTGTTTCAATAAAATACTTAGATAACTAAAAAATATATTTGACAATTATTTATTCATATAATACATTTATTATGGAGTCATGATTTGGGAGATGATGACCCCCAATCCTTGCGCATGCGCAGTGGGCTGCATATTGACCACATTGAAAATGTTTGCCTCAAAACTCTCGGAAGTTTAGCCAAGAAGTTGCTGTGATTTACCTAGCTGCAATAAAGACGGTGCGACTAAGATAAACTAGCTTATTTTGGGGGGGTATATATATATATAGAGAGAGAGACATAAAGGATTATACATGGATTTATATCAATTTTCATTATCTTGCGGTCGAAAACATGAATGGTAGCCACCTTTGGAAGAAGTTGTGATTTTTTTTTTTTGGCGCTCTACTAGCTAACAACGCAGAGGAAAGATGGTGGAGTTGAGCTAGCTTCATATGAGATAGCAGAGCTAGCTAGCTAGGTTGCTATCGTTTGTGTCTGAAAAGTTTGGAAGAACTGCCCCCTTCCGTTTGCCATACTGGTAAGTATTCCAAAAATGTGTTAAGTTAAGACAACGTGCATTCTATATTTTTACTAATTCGTTAGCTAACTAGCGTGGCTGCTAGCGTTTCACGAGAGCTAGCTACTGTAGTTAGCTAATGTTATCCTTCTGGCTACAATAATGAATGTGCTAACGGTGAAGTTTGGTAGTTAGTCAACCACGTCTGACCAAGAGATGAAGTTACTAACGTTGACATTATCTAACCATTTGATGAACTAGCTAGCTATAACGCTAACTATATATTTTCATATCATTAAAGCCAGTTACACCAAAATCTTGTATTCGGGAATATAATGCTTTGGCCCAAGCTACTTCTAGAATTAGCCAGCGTAATTAGGTAACTTTAGCTAGCTTGTAACGACGTTAACTTTCCTTACTAGCTAACGTTGGCTTATTTACATCCATTGAGGCCAACGTTAACCATTTAACTTGCCAGACACAATAGCTAGCTAACGAACTCCAGTTGTATAACAAACTAGGTCGTCCAGCTACCTAACTTGGCTGACTGTAAATGATCTGTGTGCAGGCCCACATCTTATGTTGGCATAGCAGATAAAGAAAACATGAGTGCTCGGAAGATGGAACCAGGGATACTGGTGGTTGGATCTAGGTAAAAATATATATATATTTGTAACTTTTTTAAAACTTTCTTAGACAAGTTTGAATGATCACTTTCACATCAATCAAATGTAGCTACAACTCTGCCAATGATGTCCATTCACTCACTGTATTACTATTGGCTCTTATAATTGAAATGACCTTATGATCCAGACATCAGATGGTGCTCTGAAGAAGCCATGGGTAGCTGTTTAAGCTGTCCAGAGAAGGAGTCAATCCCAGATAATCATCAAACCAAATTTAAGGTGAGTCTTCTTGATCCATTACAACAAACATACTTCAATGGTTATCCATTGCCGAGCCCATGTTCTACTCCCTAGTTATGACAGGTTTTGCGACATGTCAAAATATGGAGACCTCTCACCTGAATGAATGGGAGATATTGGTTGCATAAAGAAGACCAGCTTCAATGCATTGCAGAGTACACCTGTTTGTGTCGACTGACACAGTGACCGTTGTGTAACGTTATTGTTCTGTTGCCAGGTGATAAACGTGGATGACGATGGGAACGAGTTGGGCTCGGGCATGATGGAGCTGACAGAGGTCGAGCTAGTCCTCCACACCTATCGCCGGGACGACGTCAAGTGGCCCTACATGTGCCTGCGTCGCTATGGCTACGACTCCAACCTCTTCTCCTTCGAGAGTGGCCGCCGCTGCCAGACGGGACAAGGTAAATTAATAGAGATTTCCATTCCACACAATTATTGATTTCACGTATTTCATTCATTGATCTTTGTCATTTTCAAGGACCATTCTCAGCGTATGTTGCACCATTGACTTTGAGGTCATTTAACAGACGCTCTTATCCAGAGCGACTTAAAGGAGCAAGTATGGTTATGTGCTTTGCTCAGGGGCACATTAACATATTTTTCACATAGTCAGCTCTGGGATTTGAACAAGCGTTCTTTCGGTTACTGGCCCAACTCTCTTGACCGCTAGGCTACCTAACTAACTTATGTGGTGCCTCAGCTGCCTGGGCATTAGTATACATTTTTACATTTTAGTTATTTGGCAGATGCTCTTATCCATAGTGTTAATCATAAGGGAGCTAGGTGAGACAACCACATATCAGTCATAGTAAGCAAAACATTTCCTCTATAAAGCAGATATCAGCAAAGTCGGTGCCAGAGGCAAGGGTGCTAGTATTTGTTTTTTGGGGTGGGGTGAGGTAATCAAGATATTTGTTGGTAAGGTATACAGGTACACAATAATATTACATGTAGGCCTAATACACAATGTTGTGAATCAAACATGAACCGTGATAAAACCACATCAGAATACAGTGAATCACATCTGCAACTAGGTCATTAGGCCCCAACATCAGCTTTATTGTTATATCGACTTGAACCAGTGAAATATTGATTATGCTGCAATGCTAATGACACAATTGTCTGTGTGGTTATTTTTCGACTCCATCCATGCTTTCAAAAGGATGAGGTCTGGGGGGGGGGTACTATGGGTTCTGGGCTTCTGGTAAGTCAGGCTTGCTGTGTTCCCATGCCGTGATAATGATGATATAATAATGTGATTACCAGAAATGTTAGTCATAGAAATAGAATCATAATGGTTTCATTGACTTAAATACGGGAATAGAAGCCCACTCTAGTGATTCTATTTCTGTGGTGACAGTATTGATGGCTGTGTCTGACTCTGTGTGGTGTTGTGCTTGAGGGAGTTGGGGTTTTCGGTTTGGTCCCACAAGTTGAGCATAGTTGTGTGTTCTGTTCTCTGTGCAGTGTGACTAGTCTCAGTGATAGGATCCTGTGTAGTTTGTCCCTGATGTGATGCCATACCTATGGTTGTTCCTATGTGTTCCTTCTTGACGTATTACTTCGCTTCCTTTTATCTCTATCACTCTGTTGCGTTCACCTATCCAGTCCCTTTACATCATTGATTACAAGGCAGACAAGGACAAGTTGAAAGAGCCAATAGATGTACAAAACCCTTTGTTAAACGTGAAGGCATGAGCAGTGCTGATAATGGTTGTTTCTGAAACGTCTATATTGCAGTCGTGCTGCCCAATGTGTGGTTCCTGAGATGAACGTCGTGATGAGCTCTGCAGCGCAACCACACGTTTGACTTTTCTTGACTGCGTTTGACTGTGTCTTCAGGGATCTTTGCCTTTAAGTGTGCTCGGGCGGAGGAGATCTTCAACATGCTGCAGGAGGTGATGCACAACCACAGCATCAGTGTGGTGGAGGAGGCCGTACTGGAGACCAACCAGCAGGCCACACACACTCCTGCCGGTAAGCCTATATTCATCCTACAACTAGGACTCGCACAGGCCCCATAATGAATACTTCTACCAGCACTTGCAATGACCTGAGAAATGCCTGTTCCTGTCCCTTGAATGTCCATTGCCTGATATGGCTGTCACACTCTCAAATACCTAACTCTTTCACTACTGAGCCTTCCTTCATTAGATAACTGCTGAAGTCTTGTTTTTCAGTCAACCCTTTCGTTGTCCCCACTGACCCCCAGTTCTTCTCTTCGCTATGTCTATTCAGCTCTGGGCTACTCTGTTCCCACCGTGCACAATGGTGTCACCCGGATCCCTTCGGTGGGCGACGCCCCCTCGCACCCCTCCACGCGCCACCCGTCTGTGGCCAGCACCCGACTACCCTCAGTGGGAGAGGAGTCTACACACCCCCTCCTAGTGGCTGATGAGGCGGTGAGAGAACAACTCTTAACACCAAATGAGTGGCGAATTTGAGTGAATAGAATAAGGCCTGCCCTGCACACTGAAATACTCCCAAAACGTATAGCTTTATTGATAAAACTAGACATCTCCATACAAATGTTTGGGTCATGTTCAGTAGAGCACATTTTGAGATATCCTAGACTAAAGAAGACATCCACTGTGCTACTTGTGATGTCAATGGGAAATAATAAGTTGATGTAAAAGCTGCTGAGTTGGGGTGATAACGATGTTCTATTAACCCTGTCTCCCTATCCGTTCACAGGTCCACACTTATGTGAACACCACAGGCCTGCTGGATGACCAGCCCAGCCCTCTGACTGCTCCAGCCCCTCTGGACAGCCCTGGCTCAGCCCAGTCCCAGTGCCCCCCTACACCACCACCTCCGCGGGTAGCCAGACCAGAGCCCCAGGCCCAGCTCCAGGAAGAACCCCAGGTACTGCTGGAGTCCCAGGGGGTACGCTTCGTGCTGGGGCCCACCCCTGTGCAGAAAAAGATGGCCAAGGGGAAGCATCAGACTGAGGATGGAGATGAAGAGGACGCAGGGGAGGACTCGGAGTCCCCGGAGCCTGGAGAGGGAGAGACCAACGGCCACACAGACACGGAGGCCCCAGCCCCACCAGAGGGCCATCCTCAGCCGTCCTCTACACACTCCAATGGCTCCTCTGCCTCTGTCGGGGCTCCAGCCACAGCCCCTCGCCGCCATCTCTTGCCCCCCGTCACCCCTGACACCCTGCAGAATGTCAACAACTCAGCCCAGCGGCGCACGGCCCTCCTGGACTACGAGAACCTCCCGGCCCTGCCGCCCGTCTGGGAGACCCGCAAGCCCAGCAACGAGGAGGAGGAGAACAACGGTGGGCCCCGTGGTGGAGGCCAAGGGGGGCTAAAGATGTCCTCCCTCAACGGCTTCAACCACCACCAACACAGCCTCCTCCACCACTCTTACTCCCACCCCCTGTCGGCCCACCCCCCTCTGTCAGCCATGGAGTCCTCCCACAACTACGTGAACACAGAGAATGTGACTGCCCCCCTCAGCGCCCGCTGTGCCCCCGACACGGCACGCCGCCGCAGCGACGGGCCCATCGTGTTCAACTTCGACTTCCGCCGGCCGTTGGGTCAAGAGCATCCCAAGACGCTCAACTACATCGAGGTAGAGATGGAAACTACCGCCTCTTCCTCCGCAGCCTCCAAGGGTGCGTCCTCGGACACCAGCAACCCTCACACGCCCCGCACCCCAACCTCGCCGCCTCTGCCCACCACCCCCACACGCCGCACCGAGCTCTACGCCTTCATCGACATCGAGCGCACCGCCGCCATGTCCAACCTGCAGAAGGCCCGGCCGCACGACGACGGGTCGTTGAGGAAAACGCGGCACAACAGCACAGAGCTTCCCACCAAAAGCACTGTCTGACTATTACCTGATCCGCCTGGCACCTTTTTCTACTATTAACCCCTTTTTAAAATATGAAACAAATGGGAAGGCAGCCTGTACAGGGGCCTTTGTTATAGACAGAGAAACAGGTGACAGAGACATTGGAAATGCAAAGAGACTCCAGAAAGCGGTCCTAAAATGAGATATAAACAGACTTGTGTGGGGTTACCTGTAAGGGAATTCAGGTAGACCAAAGTAGGTACTTACTTGCCATATACCAATTTATTCCTATGGTAATATAATACCTCTTCTCCTTCACCCGTTCTACAGTGCATTTGGGTTGTTTATTATGTTAATAAGACTGGACTGCATTCCTCCTCACCCACGGTACAAATCAGTATTACTGAACAAAGCATTCCATTTAGCCTTTTTATGATTCACTACATGCTGCTGTAATTTCAGTATCTGAGGATTACATGGTACACTTCATGTTTGACTATGTACAGTAGATTCTGGCACAATAAATGTCTGTTCTGTTTGTATTTAGCTGATCAATGCTTACCCCCCTTAACTTTAATCCTAGATGATCGAGCACTAACTAGATATGAAGGTATGACATGTATTCTATCCAAATTATACAAGGTTTGATATTGATATTGTGGGTATGGGCCTCCTTATATAACGGACCCGATGTAGTTTGATATCCCTCAATATTTTAACAAATCAGATGCCATCTGATATAAGCTACCGGTCAAGTTTTAGAGCACCTACTCATTCAAGGGTTTTTCTTCATTTTGACTATTTTCTACTTTGTAGAATAATAGTGAAGACATCAACACTATGAAATAACATATGGAATCATGTACTAACCATAGTGTTAAACAAATCAAATATATTTGAGATTCTTCAATGTAGCCACCCTTTGCCTTGATTACAGCTTTGCACACTCTTGGCATTCTCTCAACCAGCTTCACCTGGAATGCTTTTCCAAAAGTCTTGAAGGAGTTCCCACATATGCTGAGCACTTGTTAGCTGCTTTTCCTTCACTCTGCGGTCCAACTCGTCCCAAACCATCTTAATTGGATTGAGGTCGGGTGATTCTGGAGGCCAGGTCATCTGATGCATCACTCTCCTTCTTGGTCAAATAGCCCTTACACAGCCAGGTCATTGTCCTGTTGAAAAACAAATGATAGTCCCACTAAGTGCAAACCGGATGGGATGGCGTATCGCTGCAGAATGCTGTGGTAGCTAAGTGTGCCTTGAATTCTAAATAAATCACAGACCGTGTCACCTAAAAAGCACCATCACACCACCACCTCCATGCTTTATGGTGGGAAATACACGTGGAGATCTGTTCAAAGACACGGCGGATGGAATCAAAACTCTCCAATTTGGACAAATTTCCACCAGGCTAATGTCCATTGCTTGTGTTTCTTGGCCCAAGCAAGTCTCTTCTTATTGGTGTCCTTTAGTGGTTTCTTTGCAGCAATTTGACCATGAAGGTCTGATTCAGTCTCTGAACAGTTGATGTTGAGTTACTTGAACTCATCCTCTGCAGCAGAGGTAACTCTGGGTCTTTTCTGTGGCAGTCATCATAACGCTTGGTTTTTGCGACTGCACTTGAAGAAATGTTCAGAGTTCTTGACTTTTTCCTGTATTGCTCTTTGCTTATTTGAACTGTTCTTGCCATAATATGGACTTGGTCTTTTACCAAAGAGGGCTATCTTCTGTCACAAACACATTAAAAGAAATCCCACAACTTAAGGCACACCTGTTAATTGAAATGCATTCCAGGTGACTACCTCATGAAGCTGGTTGAGTATGCAAAGCTGTCAAGGCAAAGGGTGGCTATTTGAAGAATCTCTTGGTTACGTTATTTCATAGTTTTCTACAATGTAGAAAATAAAAACCTTTGAGGTGTTATAAAACTTTGGAACAGTAGTGTACGTGTGGTTCTAATTGGTCTCTCAGCCCTAAATTATGTTGTACTTGTTAGGAACATTGGAATGCCTTTAAGCTAGACTCTGCAATATGACAATTTAACCTTCAATGCATGCTTACATTAGGTAAGAGCCAATGGTGCTCTTGTAAGGTTTGAATACTTCCCTGCATACATTCAGAGAAGTTGAGACGCAGAGTGCTTGTTGATTTATGAAGGAAGTTGCCCTGCTGTGTTTCATGTTGCTGAGTCTACCTTTTCAGTGTGTTCAAATACTAATAAAATGGCATTTAGGACAACTTCTCAATACCAAGGAAAACTTTAATTGAATTACAATTTACAACAAACATGATTGTAAAAGTTCAGGCAGCAAAGTACAAAAGGACATGTTTCAATATGATTACAATGTAAAAAATACATTGTCTCCAGAGGTGAAAACACCTTGAATTGTTAGTTGGAACTCAACAATATATACAGTACATTTGAGGAACAAGCAGGTAAGATGCACTCTTTTCCTGAACTCAATCTGGTGAAGTTCATACAAAGTGTTTAATTTAACCTTAATACAAAAATAGGTGTATTTATCTTCTTCCAGAGAGTCGTGACAGTAAGCGCACCATATGGAGGGGCAGTGCTATGGCTCTTTCATTAGTCTTCCCTTGATTCATCACATTCTTTCCAATACAGTTAAGAAGGTGAGGAGGAAAGATTAGTTGAGATTGAGCCTGTGTTCTGACAGGTGCTACTGGGCCTGGAGCCTTCGCCTTGTCGTCTGGTCCACCAGTTTGTGGTAGTCATTCAGCTTGTCCTGCAGTTTGTTGTATATCTGAGAGGACACAGTCATAAGAAGCATGGTGACGCGTGTTAACATTTAAACTGATGACAAAGTCAGGATTGGTTGTCAAACCGCTTTAAAAACAGCATTTTAAATGGACCTACACTTGCGTTAGTCTGGGTCTCGTTGAGCGCCTGAAGGAGCTGGTCGATGGAAGTGTATGGGAGCCACACCAATGATGCTGTAGCAGAGAGGGGCCTCTGTAACACACACACACACACACACACACCATTAACATCTAGGACAAACATTTGGCTTTAAATCTTATCAATCCCCATTACATTTTAGAGATGAAACTCAAGTTCTCAAATGGGTAAAACAACCAGTCATTGCAAGTGATTTATGCTGTAATGAGGGGTCCCCCCAAAGAAGTGAATTAAGGAACTCAGTCCAGCTTTCAATTTGCCCTTGAAAGTTGTATTAGTAGAATGCACAAGGTGCAATTGCAAAATTGGGTAGTGCATCAGTTTTCCTCATGTCAGTCATTGCATACCTAAGAGAGCTATTTATAACTTGTCTGAAATGTCCAGGGGGTTGCGGGATGTTCCCCAATGCTGGAAGGGGGCCAGAGTGAAAAAGTATGGGAACCCCCGCTGTAATGTACCTCAATGCCGAAGTACTGGTGTCCCTTCCCCAGGAGAGCGTCTACGTACTCCAACACCAGCTCAGCTGCTGCCTCCAGCAGGTCATAGTTCAGGTAGAGCCGTAACAACGCTGCAGCGTCCACGCCCTGAGCAAACAGGCTTATGTTACAATACAGGGGAGCAAATGCAAATAGAAAATATATTTACGGGCTCTAATTCTTTTCGGAAAATGTGTCTTGCATCTCAAACGGCACAGCGTCGCATTTAGTGCAATATTAGCACAAATACTGCGCTCTCTCACCTTGTAGGTGTTGACCATCCAGTCGGGCAGCGGTACACCGTGTGACAGCAGCTTGTTGATGACACAGCGATGGTGCTGAGCATTCTGTGTAGGGTGCTTCTCCAGGTAGGAGGCCAGCAGGCGCCATGCCTCATCTGTGGCACTGGGGAGGGAAAGTACAACTATTAGCATTTTTTCACTCGCACGACTTCACTTCAGCTTAATTGGTCAATTTGATATTTTTTATGATGAACTGTTTAATATTCTCAACAGCACCACAGTGGAATTACCAACCAACTTGTACTATGAAGTGGTCAAATTTAAAACAACCAACCTTGACTCTTTAGTTGTGACGATGGTAGACAGCTGATTGGCAGCCAGCCAGTTCCAGGCTTCATTCTGACTCTCCTCTCCACCATACTGTAACTTTATACACCTAAAAAAAATTAAAAAGTGTTTTTGTATAAATGAAAAAGCTAGCATCACACCACTATGAACCAACAGGAATAAAACCCCTGTATGTGCATGAGAGTTCAGACAAGGCACAACTGCTTACTTTGTCGTGATCACTACAGACTAAATACAGTGCATTGGGATAGCATTCAGACCCCTTGACTTTCTCCACATTTTCTTACGTTACAGCCTTATTCTAAAATTGATTAAATTATATGTTTCCCCCATCAATTTCCACCCAATACCCTATAATGACAAAGCAAAAACTGTTGCATTTTTGCAAATGTATTAATTAAAAAATAGCTTATTTACATACAATACAAGTCAAAAGTTGACACCTTGTCATTCCAGGGTTTTTATTTATACTACATTGCAGAAAAATAGTGTAGACAAAACTATGAAATAACAGAATCATGTAGTAACCAAAGTATTCATATATTTTATTTGATGAAAGCTTTGCACACTCTTGGCATTCTCTCAACCAGCTTCATGAGGTAGTCACCTGGAATGCATTTAATTAATTAGGTGTGCCTTGTTAATGGGTTCAGTTGTGTTGTGACAAGGTAGGGGTGGTATACATAAGATAGCCCTATTTGGTAAAAGACCAAGTCCATAGTATGACAAGAACAGCTCAAATAAGCAAAGAGAAAGAAAGAGTCCATCATTACTTTAAAGAGATGAAGGTCAGTCAATCAGGGAAATTTCAAGAACTTTGAAAGTTTAATTGCAATTGCTGCAATTGCAAAAACCATCCACCACCATGACTGGCGCACTTGAGGACCGCCACAGGAAAGGAAGACCCAGAGTTACCGCCGCTGCAGAGGATAAGTTCATTAGAGTTTACTGCACCTCCGATTGTAGCCCAAATAAATATTTCAGAATTCAAGTAAAAGACACATCCAACATCAACTGTTCAGAGGAGACTGTGTTGCTACAAAGAAACCACTACTAAAGGACACCAATAAGAAGAGACTTGCTTGGGCCAAGAAACGAGAGGACATTAGACTCTGGGAAATCTGTCCATTGGTCTGATGAGCCCAAATTAGATTTTTGGTTCTAACCACCATGTCTTTGAGATGCAGAGTAGGTGAACGGATGATCTCCACATGAGGTTCCCACCGTGAAGCATGGAGGAGGAAGTGTGATGGTGCTTTGCTGGTGACACTGATTTATTTAGAATTCAAGACACACTTAACCAGCATGGCTACCACAGCATTCTGCAGCGACACGCCATCCCATCTGGTTTGCGCTTAGTGGGACTATCATTTGTTTTTCAACAGGACAATGACCCAACAGACCTCCAGGCTGTGTAAGGGCTATTTGACCAAGAAGGAGAGTGATGAAGTGCTACATTAGATGACCTAGCCTCCACAATTGGGTTGAGGTAGGGTAATTAAGATGGTTTGGGATAAGTTTAATCGCAGAGTGAAGGAAAAGCAGCCGGCAAGTGCTCAGCATATGTGGGAATGCCAAGAGTGTGCAAAGCTGTCATCAAGGCAAAGGGTGGCTCCTTTGAAGAATTTCAAATAAAATATATTTAGATTTGTTTAACATTTTTGGTTACTACATGACTACATAGGTGTTATTTTCATAGTTGTGATGTCTTCACTATTATTCTTAAATGTAGAAAACAGTAAAAATAAAAGAAAAACCATTGAATGAGTAGGTGTCCAAACTTTTGACTGGTACTGTAAGTATTCAGACCCTTTGCTATGAGGCTCGAAATTGAGCTCAGGTGCATCCTGTTTCCATTGATCCTCCTTGAGCTGTTTCTACAACTTGGAGTTCACCTGTGGTAAATTCAATTGATTGGACATGATTTGAAAAGGCACACACCTGTCTAAATAAAGTTCCCACAGTTGACAGTGCATGTCAGAGCAAAAACCAAGCCATAAGGTTGAAGGAATTATCCATAGAGTTCCGAGACAGGATTGTGTTGAGGCACATACCTGGGGAAGGGTACCAAAAAATGTCTGCAGCTTTGAAGGTCCCCATGAACACAGTGGCCTCCATCATTCTTAAATTGAATAAGTTTGGAACCACCAAGACTCTACCTAGAGCTGGCCGCCCAGCCAAACTGAGCAATTGGGGGAGAAGGGCCTTGGTCAGGAAGGTGACCAATAACCTGGTGTTCACTGAAAGAGCTCCAGAGTGGAGATGGGAGAACCTTCCAGAAGGACAACCATCTCTGCAGCACTCCACCAATCAGACTTTTATGGTAGAGTGGCCAGGTGGAAGCCACTCCTCAGTAAAAGGCACATGACAGCCCGCTTGGAGTTTGCCAAAAGGCACCAAATGACTCTCAGAAACAAGATTCTCTGGTCTGATGAAACCACAATTGAACTCTTTGGACTGAAAGCAAAGCGTCACGTCTGGAGGAAAACTGGCACCATCCCTACGGTGAAGCATGGTGGTGGCAGCATCATGCTATGGGGATGATTTTCAGCGGCAGGGACTGGGAGACTAGTCAGGATCGAGGGAAAGATGAATGGAGCAAAGTAC
Organism: Salmo salar; assembly: GCF_965601325.2. Lineage (NCBI taxonomy): Eukaryota > Metazoa > Chordata > Actinopteri > Salmoniformes > Salmonidae > Salmo > Salmo salar. The sequence continues at coordinate 10,453,553 of NC_138306.1, read as the reverse complement.
AGAGAGATCCTTGATGAAAACCTGCTCCAGAGCGCTCAGAACCTCAGACTGGGCCGAAGGTTCACCTTCCAACAGGACAACGACCCTAAGCACACAGGCAAGACAACACAGAAGTGGTTTCAGGACAATTCTCTGAATGTCCTTGAGAGCCTTAACTTAAACCCGATCGAACATCTCTGGAGAGGCCTGAAAATAGCTGTGCAGCGACGTTCCCCATCCAACCTGACAGAACTTGAGAGGATCTGTAGAGAAGAATAGGAGAAACTCCCCAAATACAGGTGTGCCAAGCTTGTAGCGTCATACCCAAGAAGACTCGAGGCCGTAATTGCTGCCAAATGTGCTTCAACAAAGTACTGAGTAAACGGTATGAATACTTACGTGAATGGAATGTATTTTTAATCAATTTACAAAACTTTCTAGAAACCCGTTTTTGCTTTGGCATAATAGGATATTGTGTGTAAATTGTTTTATTTCCCCTCATCAATGTAATCAAAGGCTGTGACGTAACAAAATGTGGAAAAAGTCAAGGGGTCTGAATACTTTCAGAATGCTCTGTACATGCATAACTATGGCATTTACGTAAATCATGCAATGTCAACGAGAGATATGCATATAAATTCAAGTCACTCCGTAGAGTTCAGACTGCCCTAACGAAGCTAGCAACTTACTTGAAGGCGAGCCCCTCGAAGATGGGCGTGAGGGACAGTTTGAAGGTCTGGCATAGTGAGAGGGCACAGTCAAACAGTCCTGTTTGAACCAGCAGGGACACCATCTCTACTGCAGAGGCACTGCCTGCAACACCACACACAGTACTCTATTAGATTTCTGGAAATAGATCGGGGGAGTTGTGAAGAGATGAGTTGCCCTACAGGAATAAATGATCACTTAAAAGAAGAGCCAAAGGCTACAGTTAATTGACTATAGCTTACTGACTGACATTTCACCTTGACATGGTTCCCTTCATACATTTGAAGGAATTTTGTGTTAGTGTTGTACCTGCGATGGCAGCGGACGGCGGGTGGTGCTGAGCCAAGTTGAGGCGGCTACGAGCCAGGGCGTACTCCTTCTGAAGGTCCTTCAGCTCCAGGATGTCTATCTGACCACTCACTGCAGACACACGGATCAATCTACTTCAGAACCGTCATCACTTCACTGTCATACACATTTCACAACCCAACAAATAGTAGCACAGACGCAAAACAGCTACGGCTGTCGTATCTCGTCCCACCTGGACCAGTAGCAAACTCTCCATCGTAGTTCCTCTTCGGTGACGCGCCAGGCCTCTCATACACCGCTCCAGAGGACGGCTGTACGATCCATGCGTAATCAGGTCTGATGAGTCGTAGACAGTTGAGGGAGGCCAGGTAACAGTTAACCTGTTTCTGGAGACCTAGCTGGGTCCTCACCTCCCTGCCCAGACGCATGCCGTACTCAAACATCACTGTACCCGCTAGAAGAGAGAACACGGTTATATAAAACGCACCATACAGAGAGAGGGACAAACACAAACTGGACGGCGATTAAAAATACCATCACCCTTTTCAAACAGCTACAAGCATTAAGTCCCAGGCTCCTCTTACCTTTCCTGTAGTTGTGTCTGTTGATGTGGAAGGCGTAGAGCAGCTCGTAGTAGTTGTGAGACATCAGGTCCACTGCTCTGGCTCTGGACTCAATGATGCTGACCACCTGCAGCCAGAGGAGGACACAGGGGAGGGTCAAATACTGATCTAATACAATTATCTAGTGTGTCCATAATGGGCTCTAACCAAATGTAAAGAGAAAGTGTGTGTGTGTGTGTGTGTACCTCGTCGTGCAGGTTGACGTAGGAGAACTGGACCAGGTCCTGAAGTTGAGAGCGTTCACAAAGAACCACTACCAGCTGACGCAGACAGTCCAACTGCCTGCTGGAGTCAGGGTTCTGTGTGAGGGCTTCGTAGGCTTGGCTGTTGTGTCCCAGGTCCAGGTGGTGCTTGAAGATGCGGGTCCACAGGGCAGCCTGACTCCTGGGGTCGTTGACAGCCTCCGTTATGGCCAGAGTGGCTAGATGGATGACCAGCTCTGGTAGACCAACATCCTCCAGTAACCGCAACACCTAACACACACACACACAATTAAACCTGCACACATATCCACATTGTGTTTCAAAGAAGGCTTTCCAATCCATAGTATTGTTGTCACGATACCAGAATTTTGACTTCGATACCGAGGCAAAAGAAATAAGCCATATCAGCTTTGAAATCAGCATATTATGCATTATGGTTTGCATATTACCACAAACAAAGTACTATGGGTAGTGAATAGATTTTCACTTTAGCTGCAAACTAGCAAGGAAAGTTAGGCCTACAAAAGCTGGAAGCTTCCGGTATCTTCTTGAATTGTAAAGTGTTCTAGCTTGTATGGACATTGTTAATTACTGTTCACAAAACAATTTCTAAATTTCTACATGCCGTTTTGTATTATTATTAGTAGTGTGTTAAGTTCTGTGCAGCATGAGCAGAGAGCTCACATGATGCAGCCCAGACTCCCAGTGCAGGCTAAGTGGAGATCTAACATGATGCAGCCCAGACTCCCAGTGCAGGCTAAGTGGAGATCTAACATGATGCAGCCCTGACTCCCAGTGCAGGCTAAGTGGAGATCTAACATGATGCAGCCCAGACTCCCAGTGCAGGCTAAGTGGAGATCTAACATGATGCAGCCCAGACTCCCAGTGCAGGCTAAGTGGAGATCTAACATGATGCAGCCCAGACTCCCAGTGCAGGCTAAGTGGAGATCTAACATGATGCAGCCCAGACTCCCAGAGCAGGCTAAGTGGAGATCTAACATGATGCAGCCCAGACTCCCAGTGCAGGCTAAGTGGAGATCTAACATGATGCAGCCCAGACTCCCAGTGCAGGCTAAGTGGAGATCTAACATGATGCAGCCCAGACTCCCAGTGCAGGCTAAGTGGAGATCTAACATGATGCAGCCCAGACTCCCAGTGCAGGCTAAGTGGAGATCTAACATGATGCAGCCCAGACTCCCAGTGCAGGCTAAGTGGAGATCTAACATGATGCAGCCCAGACTCCCAGTGCAGGCTAAGTGGAGATCTAACATGATGCAGCCCAGACTCCCAGTGCAGGCTAAGTGGAGATCTAACATGATGCAGCCCAGACTCCCAGTGCAGGCTAAGTGGAGATCTAACATGATGCAGCCCAGACTCCCAGTGCAGGCTAAGTGGAGATCTAACATGATGCAGCCCAGACTCCCAGTACAGGCTAAGTGGAGATCTAACATGATGCAGCCCAGACTCCCAGTGCAGGCTAAGTCGAGATCTAACATGATGCAGCCCTGACTCCCAGTGCAGGCTAAGTGGAGATCTAACATGATGCAGCCCAGACTCCCAGTGCAGGCTAAGTGGAGATCTAACATGATGCAGCCCAGACTCCCAGTGCAGGCTAAGTGGAGATCTAACATGATGCAGCCCTGACTCCCAGTGCAGGCTAAGTGGAGATCTAACATGATGCAGCCCAGACTCCCAGTGCAGGCTAAGTGGAGATCTAACATGATGCAGCCCAGACTCCCAGTGCAGGCTAAGTGGGGCAGGCACAATGCGCTCGCGCTATAAGGGGGAAAATCACTGATACAGACTTGATCCATGACACATTTAACAGAAGTACCAAAAGTACTAGTACCAAACGTTTTGTTTTTATGTTCCAGTATCGAAAAAGTACCAAAGTCTCAGTATACCGTGCAACACTAATCCATAGTAACCTTGTTGTAGTACTGTAGTCTTGAGGCGGCTGTGACCTCCTCCTCCTCAGCTCCTGTCAATCTCAGCAGAAACTCCTCCTTCTCCACCTCTGTCGCTGCCTCCTGAAAACACTGCAGTGCCTGGTGAAACAAGATGACAGGACAGGGGGTAAAAAAAAATGTTTTAAACACGGCTACAAACATGATTGCGATTAGAACACAACAGGCACTGATGCTACAGGTCGAAAAGCAGAGGATGCAGTTACAGCCACTGCCCGTGGAACTACAGAAACAAAGTTATTTCAGAATGGTATGCGCAAATGCACTGAAAGGAAAAAACACAGAAATACACACCTTCTGTCCCTCTCCGTTGGCCAGGTAACACTGGCCCAGCATGAAGCGGCAGGAGCCCACGTTCACCTGACACCAGGGCCCAATGAGACGCACATACTCCTGGAGAGAGAGAGAGAGAGAGCGTGAGAATGGATTCTATTTCAAATGCATTTGTATGATTTTCATTCAAATCTGCTTTGAGATTCAATCAATACATACATCTTTATTGTTCCAATTGGGAAATTGGTTATGCAGTGGGGAGAAAAAAAACGACAACCTAACATAACTACACTGAACAAAAATATAACCGCAACATGTAAACTGTTGGTCCCATGTTTCATGAGCTGAAATAAAAAATCCCAGACATTTTTCATACGCACAAGCTTATTTCTCTCAAATTTTGTGCAAAAAAGTTTATATCCCTGTTAGTGAGCATTTCTCCTTTGCCAAGATAATCCATCAGCCTAACAGGTGTGGCATATCAAGAAGCTGATTAAACAGCATGGTCATTACACCTTCTGTTGGGGACAATAAAAGGCCAACTAAAATGTGCAGTTTTGTCACAACAATGCCACAGATGTCTCAAGTTGAGGGAGAGTGCAGTTGGCATTCTGATTGCAGGAATGTGCACCAGAGCTGTTGCCAGATAATTTAATGGTCATTTCTCTACCACAAGCTGCCTCCAACATCGTTTAGAGAATTTGGCAGTACGTCCAACCGGCCTCACAACCACGTGTAACCACGCCAGCCCAGGACCTCCACATCCGGCTTCTTCATCTGTGGGATCGTCGGAGATCAGTCACCCGGACAGCTGATGAAAAGGTGGGTTTGCACAACCGAAGAATTTCTGCACAAACTTTCAGAAAGCGTCTAAAGGAAGTTCATCTGCGTGCTTGTCGTCCTCAACAGGGTCACGACCGGATTGCAGTTCGGCGTCGTAAATGACTTCAGTGGGCAAATGCTCACCAGCGTGACAGTGGCCATCGAAGAAGTGTGCTCTTCCCGGATGAATCCCAGTTTCAAATGTACCGGGCAGACAGCGTGCATGGCGTTGTGTGGGGAAATTGAAAATGTCACTCTTCTTCCATGGTCTGTATACTCACTTGTTTGGGATGGTGGATCAACGTGTACAAGAGCATGTTCCAGTACCTGCCAATATCCAGAAACTTCGCACAGCCATTGAAGTGGATTGGGACAACATTAAACAGGCCACAATTAACAGCCTGATCAACTACGCGAAGAGACGTGTCGTACTGCATGGTCACAACAGCCGCTCATCTTTATCCCCAGTGAAATCCATAGATTAGGGCCTAGTTCATTTAATTGACTAATGTCTTTAGATGAACTGTAAAATCTTTGAAATTGTTGTAGCGTTTATATTTTTGTTCAGTATATTATGTGAGAGGGTCGTTGAGTCTGTGGGAAGTTTTTCACCTGCAGTTGTGTGTACTGGCAGTTGCCCATCAGACATTCAGGGAACTGGAAGCCTGGATTGTTAGGCCAACTAGAGAGAGTGTGTTAAGGGACAACTTCTTCATAATATACAGTACACCTCATCGCAACTCTCAGAGGTTAATAATCAAAACTTGCCTAAAGCATATCAATCTTAGCCTAGCGTACGCTAATGCCTGTGAAATAGAAGAAACACCTAGCATAAAGCAGTCCAACTCCAGTCTAGCTGCGTTTGAGGATTAGAATAGCTTTGCCTGAAGCATATATCGACGCTAGAGCTAGCCTAGCGGTGCGAGGATACAGTTGCTGAGCCAGCAGGGTGACCACGCTGGAGACCATTTGGGGCCAGTGGAGTAGGGCCGTGCTCTGCTGCTGGGAGTAGATCTGGGTGATGATGGCCTTCCGCGCTACGCTCTGGTAGAACAGCTCCACAACTGTCTGAGGGCTCAACACTAAAGGGGGGGGGTGGAAAGGATTTAGTGCGTGTTTGAGATCGACTACGTTGCAGTCAGACTTTTAATAACTACTCATTATGTGATCAAGATGAGTGATTTTGTGCCTCGCTGTGATCCCCTCAAACACACCTGATCTGTTGCTGGCCAGGGCTGGAGAATCAGACAGCTCTAAGACTGACAGGTGCTGCAGGTTGGCATCTCTGGAGAAGAAAAATCAAGTAACATTTTATTTTCTCTGAGGAACCCTCATACGCTGCCGGTAGTATCTGTATAGCATGGGTGGGTGTGTGTGTACGTACATGATGTCGAGGGGCACGGCAGTGGCCAGGCTCTGGCTGATTTGTTTGAGGAGATAGTAGGAGGAGAGCAGGTGAGAGGAGCGGGGGATCAGGTCCTGTTGTAGCTGGAGCAGCTGATCCCCTCCAGCCAGGAACACCTGGAAAACACACACGTTTTAAGTCAAAGGAGAAGCTTGAGATGTGAATGGCTGAAAGTGGGTATGGTATGAGTCCAAACGTCAAGAAATACTGTAACACGTGTTTACATGCTGGAGTATGTACGATTGGGCACAGTGTGTGTGTGTGTGTGTGTGTGTGTGTGTGTGTGTACGTACATTGTCTCCGAGGCGTAGGTAGAGCTGCTGCAGTATGAGTAGGTCCCTACAGAACAGGACTCTGGTCATGGCCATCTGGCAGACAGCCTGACAGATAACAGCCACCGCCACACTGCTGCCATACAGTTGGGACAGACTGATACGCACCGACAGGCCTGCTGTGACACACACAAGTGAGACACGCACGTAAAAAACAAAACGTGCACACACCAGTTTACCCTTGAACCAGTCCGATTATTTTCATTTAGAAGTCTAACCGCAGTTTGAACACAGACTAAGCTCAAACAGGATTCAGCTTAGGTTGACTCAAATAACAATAGAATCAAAACTTAAGGGTCGATAAAACAGACATCGCATAGCATTATCTAGGGCTAATCTGTGTTGAGATATTAGCGTTGGTAGGTCTAATATTATCTAGGAGTTTACCTGTGGTGAGAGGTCCCTCTCCTCCTGGCTCGGAGTCCGTCTCCAGGTCCATCTCTCTGATCAGCGCAGCCATGGCCGACACCGGGTTACGGATGTCCTGCAGCTTGTTCTGAATGTCCTCGATCACGTTCTCACTACGATGGGAATGAAAGATGCGTAACGGTCAGTCACACAACACAGCAATGCCTAAATGTGTAGGACCCATAGGAGGTCACGGTTTGTTGGTTGAAATTCAATTCATGAGAAATGAAGATCGAAAAAATGGCCAATGAGAATTTGTCAATTCATTGACTTTCAGATTTACCTCCATAGACAGTACATAGGCATTTCGAAAAAAGGTAAACTGTTGACGTGTGTTTTGTACTGACTTGTCATTGGCCAGTAGGTTCTCCAGCACCATCTCTGCAGCCCTCTCAGGTGACTGTAAATGTTCCAGGGCCTTCTCCATCTCATAGGCCATGTCCCCCGGCACCGCGTCACTCACCAGCCTCAGACACTGCACCAGCTGCAGCACGTCACGACTAACTTCTGGGTCTGGCCATAGGGAAACGTGGTAAAGGGGGAAACCGAGGTCAGTGGGGAGCACAGAAGAGCCAAGACATAACTAAACAGAAAGGGAAAGGATGAGTATAGGGAGGTGTTACGGAACAAAAATGTCTACCTTACAACAACAAAACCAACTTGGTACTTTGAGCCAAAATGGCTACTTTAAATACAGTTGACAAAAATAAACCCAGTGAATAAAGTGGGTAAAGAGCCCTCTGGATCTAAAATGGCTACTAGGTCTATACATAAAATAACCAGTATACAGAGGCATGAGAGAACCAGTCAGTCCCAACGCGATACTGCATAATATGCAAGGGCTTGCAAATTTGACCAATCACTGCACACTAGAGGTCGACCGATTATGATTTTTCAACGCCGATGCCGATTATTGGAGGACAAAAAAAAAAGCAGATACCGATTCAAATCGGCCGATATAAAATAATAAATATTTATAATAACAAAATAAAACAATATATATAATAAATATAATAATGACAATTACAACAATACTGAATGAACACTTATTTTAACTTAATATAATACATCAATAAAATCAATTTAGCGTCAAATAAATAATGAAACATGTTCAATTTGGTTAAAATAATGCAAAAACAGTTTTGGAGAAGAAAGTAAAAGTGCAATATGTGCCATGTAAAAAAGCTAACTTCTAAGTTCCTTGCTCAGAACATGAGAACATATGAAAACTGGTGGTTCCTTTTAACATGAGTCTTCAATATTCCCAGTTAAGAAGTTTTAGGACTATTTCTCTCTATACCATTTGTATTTCCTTTACCTTTGACTTTTGGATGTTCTTATAGGCACTATAGTATTGTCACCCTAATCTCGGGAGTTGATAGGCTTGAAGTCATAAACAGTGCATAAACAGCTGCTGGCAAACGCAGGAAAGGGCTGTTTGAATGAATGCTTACGAGCCTGCTGCTGCCTACCATCGCTCAGTCAGACTGCTCTATCAAATCATAGACTTAATTGTAATATAATAAACACATAAATATGAGCCTTAGGTCATTAATATGGTCAAATCCGGAAACTATTCTTTCAGTGAAATACAGAACCGTTCCGTATTTTATCTAACGGGTGGCATCCCTAAGTCTAAATATTGCTGTTACATTGCACAACCTTCAATGTTATGTCATAATTATGTACAATTCCGTCAAATTAATTACAGTCTTTGTTAGGAAGAAATGGTCTTCACACAGTTCGCAACGAGCCAGGCGGCCCAAACTGCTGCATATACCCTGACTCTGCTTGCACTGAACGCAAGAGGAGTGACACAATTTCCCTAATTATTATTGCCTGCTAACATGAATTTCTTTTAACTAAATATGCAGGTTTAGAAAATATATACTTGTGTATTGATTTTCAGAAAGGCATTGATATTAATGACTCTCTGAGGTCATTAAAGATCCCATGTCACTTATTGTAAGAGTAGGGGTGTTAACCTGTTGGGTCTAGGGGGCAGCATTTGCACGTCTGGATAAAAAAAATGTACCCGATTTAATCTGGTTACTAATCCTACCCAGTAACTAGAATATGCATATACTTATTATATATGGATAGAAAACACTCTAAAGTTTCCAAAACTGTTTGAATGGTGTCTGTGAGTATAACAGAACTCATTTGGCAGGCAAAACCCTGAGACATTTTCTGACAGGAAGTGGATACCTGATGTGTTGTATTGACTTTAAACCTATCCCATTGAAAAACACAGGGGTTTAGGAATATTTTGGCACTTCCTATTGCTTCCACTAGATGTCACCAGCCTTTACAAAGTGTTTTGAGTCTTCTGGAGGGAGATCTGACCGAACAAGAGCCATGGAACGGTGATGTCCCATTAGACACCTGGCGCGCTACTTCATGTTGGGTACCCTCGTTCCAATACGTTATAAAAGGCTATGCATTCGTCCACCTTGAATATTATTCATGTTCTGGTTAAAAAAGGCCCTAATGATTTATGCTATACAACGTTTGACATGTTTGAACGAACGGAAATATATTTTTTCCCCTCGTTCATGACGAGAAGTCCGGCTGGCTTACATCATGTGCTAACGAGACGGAGATTTTTGGACATAAATGATGAGCTTTTTTGAACAAAACTACATTCGTTATGGACCTGTGATACCTGGAAGTGACATCTGATGAAGAGAATCAAAGGTAATGGATTATTTACATAGTATTTTCGATTTTAGATCTCCCCAACATGACGTCTAGTCTGTATCGCAACGCGTATTTTTCTGGGCACAGTGCTCAGATTATTGCAAAGTGTGATTTCCCAGTAAGGTTATTTTTAAATCTGGCAAGTTGATTGCGTTCAAAAGATGTAAATCTATAATTCTTTAAATGACAATATAATATTTTACCAATGTTTTCTAATTTTAATTATTTAATTTGTGACGCTGACTTGACTGCCGGTTATTGGAGGGAAACGATTTCCTCAACATCAATGCCATAGTAAAACGCTGTTTTTGTATATAAATATGAACTTGATAGAACTAAAAATGCATGCATTGTCTAACATAATGTCCTAGGAGTGTCATCTGATGGAGATTGTAAAAGGTTAGTGTATCATTTTAGCTGGTTTTATGGTTTTGGTGACCCTGTCTTTGACTTGACAAAACATTACACACAACTCTTGTAAATGTACTGTCCTAACATACTCTAAATTTATGCTTTCGCCGTAAAACCTTTTTGAAATCGTAAAACGTGGTTAGATTAAGGAGATGTTTATCTTTCAAATGGTGTAACATAGTTGTATTTTTGAAAAATTTGAATTTTGACATTTATTTGGATTCAAATTTGCCGCTCTTGAAATGCACCTGCTGTTGATGGAGTGCACCACAGGTGGCACGCTAGCGTCCCACCTAGCCCCAAGAGGTTAACCCCGGTGTCCTGGTTAAATTCCCAATCTGGCCTTCAAACCATCATGGTCACCTAATAATCGCCAGCTTACAATTGGCTCATTCATCCCCCTCCTCTCCCCTGTAACTATTCCCCCAGGTTGTTGCTGCAAATGAGAACGTGTTCTCAGTCAACTTACCTGGTAAAATAACAGATAAATAAATAGGTACATTGGTGCAACGACAGTGCTTTTTTCGCAAATGCGCTTGTTAAATCATCACTCGTTTGGCAAAGTAGGCTGTGAGTCGATGATAAATTAACAGGCACCGCATTGATTATATGCAACGCAGGACAAGCTATTTAAACTAGTAATATCAACCATGTGTAGTTAACTAGTGATTATGTTAAGATTCATTTATTTTTATAAGTTTAATACTAGCTAGCAACGTACCCTGGCTCCTTGCTGCACTCACGTAACAGGTGGTCAGCCTGCCATGCAGTCTCCTCGTGGAGTGCAATGTAATCGGCCATATATAGGCATCCAAAAATGCAGATTACCGATTGTTTGGAAAACTTGAAATTGGCCCTAATTAAATCGGCCATGCCGATTAAATCGGTCGCACTCTACTGCACATAACATTCTAATCACAATAATATCACAGAAAACTGACCCATCACCACAGTACAAAAAGAGAGCTCGCAATTTCAACCAATCGCCGCACATTTTCCGCATAATATTGTTCAATCAAGCCCCGTGTCAAACTTTTCCCCCTCGGTCAGCACAATTTTTGCGACAAATTGGACAAAACCAATGCATATCGCCATGCGAAATGTCAGAATTGCCGCAGCCAAATCAAGCATTTCGCCCGCAAATATCACAAACAAATCCCGTGAAATTCTGGAGGGACTGACCAGTAGCGGACAGCAAAAGGGTTTGGAGAAGGGTCTTTACCTTCAGTGACAGGCGTCTCCTCCTCTGAGAACAGGTACTCATCAAAGGACAGGTACAGGTGGTCCACAGCAAAGCAGGGCAGCAGGAACGACACAAAGCCCTTGAATAAACACAGTCATTCACTGATTGACAAAAATCCGGGAAAGAAATCCAGAAATATTTTTAATAGAAACTGGGTCCCCTTAGTCCCTTTTGGGATAGATGGTCCTGAAGAAACTACGCAGAAAACATAAAACAAACAGACACGTATAAGAGAGTTGTGTGTATGTGTGCGTTTAAGACATGGAGCTGTACGTGTGCGTGCCTCTCCTTCCGTACCTTCTTGAGCAAACAGACCATGTGTGTGTGTGGGTTGAGCAGTAGGCCGAGCGGAGTGGCCAGAGCCTCCTGGTACTGCAGACAGCAGGCATAGAATTTAGACCAGAACTCCACTTGCAGCTGCCTGTACTCCTCCTGGCTAAACTCAAACTCTGTCACACTGCTCTGCAGCTACATCAGGGGAGAGAGGGGAATACATATTGAAAAACCAGCAGAAACCAGGCGATATTAAAAAAATAAAAATGTTTAAGTCTGTTGAAGGGAGGAAAAGGGGAGAGCGAGAGCGAATAAGCAAAGAGCTGGTCTAGCTTACCTCGTTCTCCACAGCCACCGTCACTTCTTTCTTGAGGGTCTCCCAGGGGAGGTCAGCGATTCGCTCTGTGCCTCTCCTGTAAATCTGTAAGGCTTTGACTATAGCAGAGGCAGTGAATCTCAGGGGGGAGAATAGCATGTCCAGGTAGGTCTCCTGTCATAACACAAAGACAAATTAGCTTGATTATAAAGTGTAGCGTTATTCTTGTGGGGAGGCCCAATAGTGACAATATGGAAAAAGAGGATACTTGTTTTGGGAGAGTTGATCAATTGTAGGGACGTGGATCTCCCCCTTCAAGATGATTCAAATCTAGTAGCATGGGCTCCGATGAGATACGCTTTAGTTTGAAACGATTCGGTTTGTTTAGAGGATCGAATCAATGCAATTCAGTTCGCTGCGAAACGATGCATAAACACATTCATTTTCCCTTCTGAATTAAAATCTGTTGCTGATGGAGCTCCTGAGCTGGGCCTCTCTGAACTAACTTCTCTCCTTGTGTGTTTGTGTAAATTATGTCCATGGTGTACGTAAAGGGAAAAGGGGATAACCTAGTCAGATGTACAACAATGCATTCAACTGAAATGTGTCTTCTGCATTTAACCCTAGGAATCAGAAAGGTGCGGGGGGTGGGCTGCTATAGTCGACATCCACGTCTTCGGCGCCCGGGGAACAGTGGGTTAACTGCCTTGCTCAGGGGGCTCCCGCGTCGGCCATGCAGTGCGGCTCACGAAAGTGATTAGAGCCGTTACGACATCATCAACTTTCCCCTGTACATCTAAAAATGGACATATCGACTGTTTAAACATGGACTCCACGTCCGTTTGCGATATTACAACAAAGGAGTTATTGGGCATCATTGCACACGCGATAGAAGAGCGCGATAGATACTGTAATGATTTCTTTTTTACCATGTTGAGCAACGCTCCTCAACTCTGCAACAAAAACAATAACGGTGGTGTGGCGGCCAGTGCCGCCGTTTTCTCCTAAAGCAAAACCACCAAAACTACTACTGACGGTGAACCCGAACAATCAAAAATAAAATCCTAAGTAAGCACAGATCAGCAGTTATAACTTCACGAGAGTTGTCTCCAGTAGCTTACTTTTATTCCGGTAAAACAAGATCAATGACCGTCAACGCAGTTACATGCTTAGATCCACACTGAAGGACAGGGCGCCCCAGTTGTGAAAGGAATCTTCGGAAGGTAGAAAGAAAGTAATATGAGATTTTTTTTTTTTATTCAACCGGCAATTGGTAACGTCTTAAAATGGATTTTCTGACCAATGCATGCTACATTTGAATCCGTTTGGGGTCCCGCAGATAGATGATCTCATCTTAAACATTTGAACCAGGGACCGATGCGTATTGGTGAATCGTTACACCCCATATCAATTGCAATGATGTATGGATAGAGGGCAAAGTCATACTTAAAAAAAAAAAAATTTTATAGAAAATTCTGATTAATCAGTTCAAATCACAATTGAAATCAGCGGTGAATGATGTGGTGTTGTCTTACCCTGGGGTCCTGGTCTGCTCCGATGTGGACCTCCTCCTCAGGGGCAGGCTGCACAAAAACCTGGTTCCACTGACCTGCCGTGGAACTAAGACATATCATAAAGGAGGTTAGATAGAAAAAAAATCAAATTAAATGACCACACTCCAAATAATATTATTTTGGATATATTGATATACACTTTATTAGGTACACCCATCTAGTACCCAGTCAGACCCCCCCTTTGCCTCCAGAACTACCTGAAATCTTTGGGGCATATTACAAGTTGTCAGAAGCGTTCCACAGGGATGTTGGTCCATGCTGACGCAATGGCATCACGCAGTTGCTGCAGATAGGACGGCAGTACATTCATGCTGCGAACAGTCCGTTCCATCTCATCCTGAAGATGCTCTATTGGGTTGAGGTCTGGGGACTGACCAGGCCACTCAAGTAAACTGAACTCACTGTCATGTTCCAGGCAATGTTTTTCCACTCCTCTGTTGTCCAGCATTGGTGATCGCGTGCCCATTGCAGCTGCTGCTGCTTCTTGTTTTTAGCTGATAGGAGTGTAAATCCGCCGTGGTCGTCTGCTGCAATAACCCATCTGTGGCAAGGATCGACGAGTTGTGTGTTCCGAGATGCCCTTCTACACACTGTTGTACTGCTCCGTCATTTGTCTGTTTGTGACCCGCCTGTTAGCTTGCATGATTCTTGCCATTCTCCTTCGACCTCTCATCAACGAGCTGTTTTTGCCCACAGGACTGCCGCTGACTGGACGTTTTTTTTGTTTGTCACACCATTCTCAGTCAACCCTAAACACGGTTGTGCGTGAAAAGCCCATGAGTGGGCGGACGTTTCTGAGATGCTGGATCTGGCGCGCCAGGCACTGACGATCATACCGCACCCAAAGTCTCTTAGGTCACTCGCTTCGCTTGGCGAATGCTGCGATGCCAGCCTGCCTGCATTATATAAACAAGCCACGTAACTCCCTGTCTGTAGGTGCGACCCGGGATGGCAGGTAGCCTAGTGGTAAGAGCATTGGGCTAGTAGCCAAAAGGTTGCTAGATCGAATCCCCGAGCTAACAAGGTAAAAACCTGTCGTTCTGCCCCTGAACAAGGCAGTTAACCCACTGTTCCTAGGCCGTCATTGTAAATAATTTGTTCTTAACTGACTTGCCTAGTTAAATAAAGGTAAAATAAAAATATATTTTCGTGAACGGGGTGGTGTAGCTAGAAAACTGGCCATTGAGTGTATAAGCATAAGAGTCCATTACACTATCCAAAGGATAATCTAAGTGTAATACTCACTGTTCAAAGTTGATGTATTTCACCACGGTCTGGTTGGTATCGTCCAGCCACAGTCCCCAGATGTCCGTGGAGGTCAGAGCAAAGTCCACCAGTGTCTCCTGAACAAATTAATACAGGAGATCAGTCAGCAGTCAAAACAGTCCATTACTGATGAGATTTTCCTTTAAAATATTATCCTACCTACACACACACATTACAGCCGCATCAGCTAACAAAAATCTCTGTCACACTAACAGAGTCAACCCGCCTCTCTCCACGTACCTGTGTGGCGAAAAGCGAGGAGATGTGGTCCAGGCTGTAGCGGTTGTTGTCCGTTGCCACTAGCTGCAGAACAGTGAACTGTCCCCTGGAAGGTACGGCCAGGTATACGGCCAGACACAGCCCCGTAGAGGGGGAGAAGGCTAGCCGCAGCCGATGGCCCTGCCCTGGGGAACCCTTCACACCGCGGCACGCTGGCATGTACTCCAACATGTCAGTCTCCATCAGACACACCTGGTCCTGTAGGAGGGAGGGAGGGAGGAGGGACATCATGTTAGCAAAAACTTTTTTTTTTAGGTATCAATGAGGCCTACTTTTACATTCAAATGAAAAATTAAGCTTAACATCCTTCCTCTAAAGGACATTTTTTGGCAAAACACACAGGTATGCTTCTGAACTGCTGCTAATGCAGACTGACCACAGTATTTCTACGGGACTGACCCTAAAGGACCACATGCGTAGTTTATGGTCCTGACACAGAGCGAAGATGAAGGTGTCGTCCTCCAGTTCCCTTACTGCCAGACTCAGGGCCAAGTCCCCAGGACTCTGCTCACCTCTGGATGGGACACAGGAGCACAGGGAGGGTCACACACACACACACACACAAACAATAGAACCAGTGTTGCTTTACACAATGGGGCTATGGCACAGACTCAGACTCAACCTATTCAAGGACAACAACATGATTTCTAACCTGATTGCAGTTGGCATCCAGCCAGCGAGTCTCTGCATTACAGAGCTCCTCTTCAGCTCCAGAACGGTCATGCTACCCTGTGTGTCATGTGGGGGCAGTGTGATGACCAGGATGCCCCCAGCAGGTGAAGCCAGGGCATAGTGGGCCTCTCCCTGGTGGCTGAGCCAGGCTGCTGAGGCGGTGGGGCCTGCTGTCTGGCCTACGGGGCTGGGGATCACCGCGCTGTGGGCTGGGTCTTGAAGACTCAGCTTCCCCACGTCTGTGAAGATAGACTGCATCTGGAGCTCTGTCACCAGTTCCTGTAGAAGAGAGGTGAGGAAGGAGAAAGCATATTTGTATACAAATCTCATTTTATTTGTCA
This sequence comes from Salmo salar, assembly GCF_965601325.2. Taxonomy (NCBI): domain Eukaryota; kingdom Metazoa; phylum Chordata; class Actinopteri; order Salmoniformes; family Salmonidae; genus Salmo; species Salmo salar. The sequence goes on along the minus strand of NC_138306.1, from coordinate 10,437,449 downwards.
CATGCTTCGTGAACAGGTGTCGACTCACTGGGAAATGCTTACTGACAGGCCCTTTCCACCAATGCAGAGAGAAAAATAGAAAGAGCATAACACGAGGAATAAATACACAATGAGTAATGACAACTTAGCTATATACACGGAACACCAGTACCGAATCAATGTGCAGGGGTACGAGATCATTGAGATAGATATGTACATACATATAGGTAGGGGTAAAGTGACTAGGCAACAGGATAGATATAATAAGCAGTAGCAACAGTGTATGTGATGAGTCAAGAATTAGTGCAAAGGGGATCAATGCAGATATGGGTAGCTATTTGGTTAACTATTTAGCTGTTCAGTGTCCTGTTGGTTCCACACTTGGTGCATTGGTACCGCTTGCCGTGCTTGGCAACTTGGGTTGCTGGAGTCTATTTTTAGGGCCTTCCTCTGAGACCGCCTGGTATAGAGGTCCAGGATGGCAGAGAGCTCAGCCCCAGTGATGTACTCTGTAGCGCCTTGCGGTCTGATGCCAAGCAGTTGCCATACCAGGCGGTGACGCAACCTGTCAGGATAGCTGTAGAACTTAGAGTATCCAAGGGCCCATGTCAAACCTTTTCAGCCTCCTGAGGGTGAAGAGGCGTTGTCGTGCCTTCTTTACGACTGTGTTGTTGTGTGTGGACCATGTAAATTCCTTAGTGATGTGGACACAGAGGAACTTGAAGCTCTTGACCCACTCCACCCCAGCCCAGTCGATGTGGATGGGGGGCGTGCTTGGCCCTCCATTTCCTGTAGTCCACGATCAGCTCCTTTGTCTTGCTGATGTTGAGGGAAAGGTTGTTGTCCTGGACTGGCACCACGCTACCAGGTCACTAACCTCCTCCCTATAAGCCGTCTCAATGTCCCTGAGGGGCCCCCGTGTAGAGGCACAGCGTGGCGGATGTGTTGTTGTTGCCTACACTCACCACCTGGGGGCGGTCTGTCAGGAAGTCCAAGATCCAGTTGCAGAGGGAGGTTCTCTGTCCCAGGGTCCTGAGCTTAGAGAGCACTATGGTGTTGAACGCTGAGCTGTAGTCAATGAACAACATTCTCACATAGGTGTTCCTCTTATCCAGGTGGGAGAGGGCAGTGTGGAGTGCAAGAGAGATTGCATCATCTGTGGACCTGTTGGGGCGGTATGTGAATTGGAGTGGGTACAGGGCGTCTGGGATGATGTGTTGATGTGAGCCATGACCAGCCTTCCAAACCATTTTATGGCTACAGATGTGGGTGCAATGGGGCGGTAGTCATTTACAGGTTACCTTGTCGTTCTTGCGTACAGGGACTACCGAGGTCTGCTTGAAACCAGTTACACAGGATACCGAAACTTCTGTACTTTGATACTAGAACATGAAAAACAGTTTGGTAGTCAAATTTGTTAGTTTCGGTACTTCTGTCAAATGTGTCTCACGGATCAAGTCTATCAGCGCAGCCAATGCCCCACTTATAGCACACCGTGCCTGCTCCACTTAGCCTGCACTCGGAGTCTGGGCTGCATCATGTTACCTCCCTTCATGCTGCACAGAAGTTAACACACTTGAATAATGGGACACAGCACGTAGACATTTTGAAACTGTTCTCAAAACAATGTCCATACAGGCTAAAACACTTTACAATACAACAAGATACCGGTAGCTTCCAGCTTTGCAGTCGAACTTTGCTTGCTAGCTTACAGCTGAAGCCAACATCAATTCCCTACCCCTAGTACCTTGTTTGGGATAATATGCCAACCATAACACAAAACATGCTGATTGCCACCAAAACTTTATTCATTCACTTAAATATCAGTCTCTCTCTCTCACCTCTCCCAAAGATGATCTATTGCCTCAGCGAACTGACTGAATAGGGCTCTGACGGGCTGCCCCCGTCTTGCCTCGTGATTGACGTTATTACTGGTTAAAGAAACAGCGTGCACTTTTATAAAATAAAGCTACTTCTATGCAAATGTTGTTGCTCAGTACAATGAAATAAATCCCAAATGGAAGGGTTACAGATTTTCATGGGGCTACAGATGTCAGGCAAAACAAGCTCAGTAACTCAATGCATGCACACGCACATGCACTCACCTGTATTGTGAATAGGCCAAGGCTACATCTTGATTTAGCCGTTTTATCAAGAGATTTACCACTCAAATTACCATTATGTTATGTAGTTTGGTAAAACTAAGTCAAATGTATTGTATGATTGTACAATGAATGCATACATGGCTGTCTGAAAATGTTTTACATAAAATTATAATGTAATGATATTGAACTCAAAAGATTCCCAAATGATTGAACAGCGCAGTAGCCGAGTTTATCCGTCTGGACCAAGTGCAATTCTGTGACTTTGGCTAATATGCCTTTTTTTGTTCCCATGGTATCGTTTTGGTATTGAGTAAAGTGATTGTACTAAGTATTGTGACACTAAACCTGGTATTGAAGTAAAAATGCTGGTATTGTGACAACCCTACACATTTTATTTTAGGAATTACAGACAGGGTCAAGTTGAAAATGTCAGGGACGACACTTGGCAGATGATCAGCGCGCGATCTGAGTTCATGTCAGGGTACTCAGTCTGGCCCCGAAGCCTTGTGAATGTTAATATGTTTTAAGGTCTTACTCACATCAGTTACGGAGAGCGCGATCACAGTTGTCTGGAACAGTTGGTGCTCTCATGCATGGTTCAGTGTTGCTTGCCTCAAAGCAATCATAGAAGGCATTTAGCATGTCTGGTAGGCTGGCGTCACTGGGCAGCACATGGCTGGGTTTTCCTTTGTAATCTATGAGAGATTGATTGCCCTGCCACAGCCAATGAGCGTCAGAGCCAGCATAGTAGGATTTGATCTTAGTCTTGTATTAACGCTTTCCTGTTTAATGGCTCGCCGGAGGTCGTAGCGGGATTTTTTCGAAGCATCTGGATTAATGCCCCTATCCTTGATAGAGGCAGCTCTAGCCATTAGCTCAGTGCGGATGTTGCCTGTAATCCATGGCTTCTGGTTGGGATATGTACGTACTGTCATTGTGGGAACGACGTCGTCAATGAACTTATTAATGAAGCCGGTGACCGATGTGGTAAACTCCTCAATGTTATTATATGAGTCCCTGAACATATTCCATTCTGTGCTAACAAAACAGTCCTGTAGCTTAGCATCCGCTTCATCGGACAACTTCTGTATTGAGCACATCACCGGTACTTGACTTATTAGTTTTTGCTTGTAAGCAGGAGGATAGAGTTATGATCAGATTTTCCATAAGGCGAGGGAGACCCTTATATGCATTTCTGTGTGTGGAGTAAAGGTGATCAAGAGTTGTCACCTCTAGTTGCACAGGTGACATGCTGGTAAAGATTTGGTCAAACGGATTTCAGTTTCCCCACATTAAAATCACAGGCCACGAGAAGCGGCGCCTCTGGATGTGCATTTTCTTGTTTGCTTACAATGTAGTGGTTTGAGGGAGTGCCTAAGATTGTGCTGCGCTGTCAACCAAAATGTTTCTCAAATTATTTTCCCAACTCCACCCCTGCTTCGGACATACTTTTCATGCATTTTGGTTTAGAAACGTTCTAAATAAAAAAAAGAGGGACTTACGCTGCGGTACATGCGTGTGGGGTGTGGCAGCACCAGCCGGTGCACGGTCTGATTGGTGACAATGAGGATGATGACATTGTTGAGAGTCTCCTGGATGTGTACACCTCCAGGCAGCAGGGGGCAGTGTGTGATCTTGAGTTTAACAGCATTGTTCAGTAGGTTGGTGTCCAGAGACTGCTCCACCAGCTGAACTGTGTCCCCAGAGGTGGACCTGGAGAGAGGACATAGATGAGACAGCATGCCAATTCCAATGAAGGCCTCTGGAAGCTGTGTGTGTTTTACACGTCAAATTAAATCGACATTGACACATGGCTAGCCTGGGTCAGTGCCATCTGCATCGTGTGGCTTCTCAGTCTGGAAACTGTGTGATAGAACCCATGTCACGTACAGTGGTCCTCCAAGACTAGTCTAGGACAGAGTCTGGCAAGAGAACACAGTCTGGCTATAGATTTAAATCAACGCTGGTATGTTGTCAAAGATCAAAAAACAGAACAAGTATATGATAAGAACATTCAGACAGACAAAAAAAAAAACACCAACACAAAGTGCCTTAAGGAGTTGGGCTACCGTGAGCCGCAAGAACAGCTTCAATGCGCCCTGGCAAAGATTTTACAAATGTCTGGAATTCGACACCATTATTCCATAATTTTGCCGTTTTGTTATTGGTGGTGGAAAACGATGGCTCAGGCACCGCTCCAGAATCTCCAATAAGTGTTCAATTGGGTTGAGATCTGGAGACACATGCATCCTTTAAGCACACTTTACTGCTTTGAGACCCCTCTTTCAAAGTCAGAGATCTCTTCTTCTAGCCATGGCAGCCAAAAAAAAAGCTATTTTTATACATGACGGGATGTTAACTGCTTAATTAACCCAGGAACCACACCTGTGTGGAAACTTTCAATATACTTTGGATCCCTAATTTACTCAAGTGTTAACTTTAATTTTGGCAGTTACCTACATACCACAACTCACCAGTGTATGCATCTGTTGCTAGTGATGGACAGGAGTTTTCCACTCTCCTCATAATGAAAGCCTCCTGCGCTGTCTGGGTATTTTACACCGCCAGGAAGAGCATTCAGACCTGTTGAGAAACCATACATGTCATCTGGTCAGTTCCAATAGAGTGTTGCATAGTGGCTTTGCTTGTTGACACTCTCAAACTGTGTTGGTCTGACACGGACAGGTGGTTAAACAACTTGCTAGGTTTGTTGGGACTGTGCCGGAGTCCAGACTGACCAACAACTTTCTGTGTCCAATACCTACGGTTGCTAACGTTAGCGATCAATGAATGATATATCAAAAAAGCAGAAATCATTACATATCCTATACGAATACATGTCAATATAAAACCAATAGTTTAACATTGCCTTTCAGAATCTGGAAGCCATCGCTACAGTATGCTATAAAACGAGCAGACCGTGGTCAAAAGCGGTTAGCTAACTAACGGTAGCTAACAACCTGCTTATGTTATGCGCGAGGATACTGATCATTGAAAATAATTTCGGCGTACAGTGTAGATAAGCGAGGTATCTAGCTATAAATTGGGGTTGTGGTGCTCGGGAGCAACACAATAAACCTGCAGAGGACACAGTTACCTTGCTTGCTAGCTTATTAGCGCACACCACACGCCCGCTCCATGGATGTCAGTAGCTAACGTTAGCTAACTAACCAACACATTGAGTTAGCGCGTAAGCGGCCCTAATGGTGAGTCACTCACGACCTCACTACAGCGTTAGTCACAAAAACCTTTCATATCAGTAAATAGAAAGCAGAACAATATTTTAATATTCACAAAGTTTTACCGGGGTTTACAGTTATCTCCCGGAATCTTGGTAGGGTTTCCCTCTCAAATCCACATATCTCTATAAAACTCCTTTCCAAGACCGCCGCCATCTTCACCGCATTGACTTGTGGGATTGAATGACCGCCTTCTGGCCTTTCAAAAATTTAAAGCTGTAGCCACAGATAGAACAGTGAGTGGGTTAGTTAAAAACATCTTTGCTGTAGCTCTCGAAAGACAAGTGAACCTCTCTTGCTTCTCTCTCATCATCAAACATCGCTCTCATGTTGTCTCTGTCATAATAAAACATCATAGCCACGTTGAAGTCGAAAGTTTACATACAACTTAGCCAAATACATTTAAACTCAGTTTTTCACAATATCTGACATTTAATCCGAGTAAAAATTCAGTCTAAGGTCAGTTAGGATCACCACTTTATTTTAAGAATGTGAAATGTCAGAATAATAGTAGAGAGAATGATATCTATTTTATTTATTTAATCACATTCTCAGTCGGTCAGAAGTTTACATACACTCAATTAGTATTTGGTAGCATTGCCTTTAAATTGTTTAACTTGGGTCAAATGTTTCAGGTAGCCTTCCACAAGCTTCCTACAATAAGTTGGGTGAATTTTGGCCCATTCCTCCTGACAGAGCTGGTGTAACTGAGTCAGGTTTGTAGGCCTCCTTGCTCGCACACACTTTTTCAGTTCTGCCCACAAATTTTCTATGGGATTGAGGTCAGGGCTTTGTGATGGCCACTCCAATACCTTGACTTTGTTGTTTTGGAAGTGTGCTTGGGGTCATTGTCCATTTGGAAGACCCATTTGTGACCAAGCTTTAACTTCCTGACTGATGTTTGAGATATTGCTTCAATATATCCACATAATTTTCCATCCTCATGACGCCATCTATTTTGTGAAGTGCACCAGTCCCTCCTGCAGCAAAGCACCCGCACAACATGATGCTGCCACCCCCGTGCTTCACGGTTGGGATGGTGTTCTTCGGCTTGCAAGCCTCCCCCTTTTCCTCCAAACATAATGATGGTCATAATGGCCAAACAGTTGTATTTTTGTTTCATCAGACCAGAGGACATTTCTCCAAAAAGTATGATCTTTGTCCCCATGTGCTATTACAAACCGTAGTCTGGCTTTTTTTATGGTGGTTTTGGAGCAGTGGCTATAGATATAGATACTTTTGCACCTGTTTCCTCCAGCATTTTCACAAGGTCCTTTGCACAAAAGTGCGTTCATCTCTAGGAGACAGAACGCGTCTTCTTCCTGAGCGGTATGATGGCTGCGTGGTCCCATGGTATTTATACTTGCGTACTATTGTTTGTACAGATGAACGTGGTACCTTCAGACATTTGGAAATTGCTCCCAAGGATGAACCAGACTTGTGGAGGTCTACAATTTATTTTCTGAGGTCTTGGCTGATTTCTTTTGATTTTCCCATGATGTCAAGCAAAGAGGCACTGAGTTTGAAAGTAGGCCTTGAAATACATCCACAGGTACACCTCCAATTGACTCAAATGATGTCCATTTGCCTATCAAAAGCTTCTAAAGCCATCACATCATTTTCTGGAATTTTCTAAGCTGTTTAAAGGCACAGTCAACTTAGTGTATGTAAACTTCTGACCCACTGGAATTGTGATACAGTGAATTATAAGTGAAATAATTTGTCTGTAAACAATTGTTGGAAAAATGGCTTGTGTCATGCACAAAGTAGATGTCTTAACCGACTTGCCAAAAGAAATTTGTGGAGTGGTTGAAAAACTAGTTTTAATGACTACAATCTAAGTGTATGTAAACTTCTGACTTAGATTTGTCTGTCCATAACACGTTTTTCCAATCTTCCTCTGTTCAGTGTCTGTGTTATTTTGCCCATCTTAATCTTTTATTTTTATTGGCCAGTCTGAGATACAGCTTTTTCTTTGCAACTCTGCCTAGAAGGCCAGCATCCCGGAGTCACCTCTTCACTGTTGACGTTGAGATTGTTGTTTTGCGGGGACTATTTAATAAAGCTGCCAGTTGAGGACTTGTGAGGCGTCTGTTTCTCAAACTAGACACTAATGTACTTGTCCTCTTGCTCAGTTGTGCACCGGGGCTTCCCACTCCTCTTTCTATTCTGGTTAGAGCCAGTTTGTGCTGTTCTGTGAAGGGAATAGTACACAACATTGTACAAGATCTTCAGTTTCTTGGCAATTTCTCACATGTAATTGCCTTAATTTCTCAGAACAATGATAGACTGACGAGTACCAGAAGAAAGTTCTTTGTTTCTGGACATTTTGAGTCTGTAATCGAACCCATAAATGCTGATGCTCCAGATAATCAACTAGTCTAAAGAAGGCCAGTTTTATTGCTTCTTAATCAGAACAACAGTTTTCAGCTGTGCTAACATAATTACAAAGGGTTTTCTGATGATCAATTAGCCTTTTAAAATGATAAACTTGGATTAGCTAACACAACGTGCCATTGGAACACAGGAATCATGATTGCTGATAATGGGCCTTTGTACGCCTATGTAGATATTCCATAAAAAATCAGCCGTTTCCAGCTACAATAGTCTTTTACAACATTAACAATGTCTACACTGTATTTCTGATCAATTTGATCTTATTTTAATGGACCAAAAAATAGCTTTTCTTTCAAAAACAAAGATATTTCTAAGTGACCCCAAACGTTTGAACATTAGTGTATATATATACAAAAGTAGTGCACTGGGCCTTTATTAGTCCTGTATTAGCTGACCAATATAGCCCTCTGTAGCAAGTTTAAAAAAAAAAATGAAGTATGGAAATATCTCATTTATGTAAGTATTCACAGCCCTGAGTCAATATTTTGTAAAAGCACCTTTGGCAGTGATTACAGCTGTGAGTCTTTCTGGGTAAGTCTCTAAGAGCTTTCCACACCTGGATTGTGCAATATTTGCCCATAATGCTCTTCAAAATTCTTCAGCCCTGTCAAATTGGTTGTTGATCATTGCTATACAACCATTTTCAGGTCTTGCCATAGATTTTCAATTTGATTTAAGTCAAAACTCTACCTCGGACACTCAGGAACATTTTTTGTACCATATGTGTGCTGCCAGCCTCCGGGAGCTGCTAGTCATTGAGCATGGTCTGCAGTCCTTTGCCAGCTTCTCCTGGATCAACTTTGTCAAGTGCACCAACCACAGCCACTACCTGTATGTCCCTCAACAGATACGTACACCATAGAATTAAATATAGAATCATAGGGCCTATAATTATAGGAGGATCTTTATGACGTACACAACCAGGCTGAATTAGGACAATTCAGCGAGACATGAAACTGTGTTACATGGCATGACATAATTCTGATAACAGTGTGTGTGAGTGCATGTGTGCATGTGTGAGTGTGGTGTGTTTGTGTGTTTTTTATTGTCTGTGTGTGTGTGTGCATATGTGACAGAGACATTTAAAACCAATTGCACTGTTATAGCTAGCTGTCCAACCAATCCACTCATGGCATGTGCTACTCCTAGGCTGGTCATTCTGGCAACGCTCAGACTGTATCTCTGGCCCTGTCCGGATGTGTGTACTACGGCACCACCCAGCACGAGCTCCTCCGCGCCCTGTGCTTCAACCACGAGCAGACCCGCAGCGACCGTGACAACCACATCAGCGTTGTGTCCTGGTAGTTCTATTTTTTAAGAAACTAAATATGCTTCTCTGCTGAAATCTGGGTAAAATATTGAAAGGAATGTGAGTCTTATTCGGTACATTTACTTATTGCTTGCTTTTCTAATGTCTACCAACCTTGCCAGCTGAGATAGCTCGACAAGCTAGCCACTCTAACTTGATTGATAGCCTGAAATGGTTTCTTGGTAGCTAGTTATGAGGCTGGGAGATTGGGAACCTATCTGGGTTAGCTAAAGCCAACTTCCTAAAATTGCTATGTGGCTAGCAGTATTACAGAGATACAGAAAAATAAAAATAAATGTATATATTATTTTTTATTAATAATACTTAAAAATTATAAACAGAACAATTCATAGGGGGCAAGTGCCCCTGTGCCTGCTATGGGCATGTCTCAACAGGCTGTACTAGTGTTAAACACACATCTTGTGTTTCTGCCCTCTCTCGTGAGGATGTGTTGGTGACTCACCGTTGAAATATAAACAGAGTGAACTTCAATAAACCGACATCTAAACATTTATTGTATTTTTGTCTTAATGTTTTTTTTGCAGTGTGGATACCACTGCTGGGTTCAAATAGTATTTGAAATCATTTCAGTGGAACCAATAATAATAATAGTTTCAAAACTGTAAACCCGGCCCACTTGGCACTGTTGGGAGATTAGAGCAAACACTCAAAGTATTTGAAACATTTCAAATAGTATGAACCCAGGTCTGACAACTGTCTGCGCCAACCAACATTTTTAACACTGCCCTGCCGCTAGCTACCGAGGTTCGAACTGCTGTCAGTCCCAATACCGACCACAAGGGGGCGAGAATTTACCACAGAGCTTTGACAGTGATCCCATTTATGAGTATACTACTCTATCAATTCAATTCAAGGGGCTTTATTGGCATGGGAAACATATGTTAACATTGCCAAAGCAAGTGAGGTAGATAATATACAAAAGTGAAATAAACAATACAAATTAACAGTAAACATTACACTCACAGAAGTTCTAAAAGAATAGAGACATTACAAATGTCATATTATGTATATATATACACAGTGTTGTAACGATGTACAAATGGTTAAAGTACAAAAGGGAAAATAAATAAGCATAAATATAGGTTGTATTTACAATGGTGTTTGTTCTTCACTGGTTGACCTTTTCTTGTGGCAACAGGTCACAAATCTTGCTGCTGTGATCGCACAATGTGGTATTTCACCTCTATCATCAGACTCCTGAACTCCCACATTGAAATTGATCTGAATCCAGAATATGTTTTAGTGCATCAACATTATAGACACTGTCTACCAAGATATATTTAACAGAACACATCACCATACCTGATTTTAAAAGCTCAAAATGTTAAAGTGTTTCAGTTTCAACTTTTAATATATGCACAAGTACAGTGAAATGCCTTTCTAGCAAGCTTTAAGTGTTTGCATGGCACAGAACCTCACCTGCATGACTTAATGTGAGCCCTTAAGTGTTTGCACTTCAATCAGATACCAACAGTAAGTGTTTGGTTGTGATAAAGAGCTGACTAGATGGATCAATATATCTTCATTACCTGCCAAAGCCAAATAGAGGCTATCACTTGCTGTGAAAGTGTAGGCTATTACCCTACCATAATTACAATTATAAGTTTGACGGCTGTCTGCATTGTGGCTTGGATCCCAACAGACATTCTTCACAAACACAATTCTTCCATTGTGACCTGATCTACTTGACCAAAAAAATACACATTCTAGTTCAAAGGGTTTGGTCGGAAATGTTAAATAGAGTCAAAGTCAAATCTGATGAGCTTTGTGTTACACGTAATGTATTGAGACTCATTGATCCACACAATACTACCTGCGGGACAACTCCTGAACGAGTTTGTCTGTTTATGCATGCAAGATTAGGGCCCTGAGTTCTTCCTCATGATCTGACCAGGAAAACCCAGAGGTATTCCTGGTCAAGTCACACGCAGGGCCTTAAATCTATGACAGTATCTGTGTTACAGTTTTTTTTGGTGTTGCTTTGAAAATATGTGGTACATTTTCACAACTCTTTAGTACAAAACTCCAAACTGGTGACACTTGTAACGCAGCCAGTTTTTCATTCAAAACCTGTCATTGTGCATTCATTTGGATTGTAAACATCTCTTACCAACACAACCATTGAATCAAAATGAGAGTTTATTGTGAAATATAATAAGAACATTGGTTTAATCACCAAATCACAACATAATTTTCTCTTTTCAATTTCGTCGTTTTAACTACCAGTTCCAATGCAAACAATGCAGGATACAGGTTTCAAATCGCCCTGAGAAGTGCTGAAAGTAAAATGCTACAGTACTGTAAATTACAGTAGATTACACCGTTTTCACATTTGACAATACACCTACATTACCCAACAAAATTTACAGAAAATCTATAATTTCCATAATATCTATCCAATGTGTAATCAAAGGTGTGATCAATGAAGACATCCTCTACAATCATTCATTATTTTTCCAGATATAATTGCAACATAGGTGTACTGCCTGTAATCAAATGTAAGAAATTAAATGAAACAAATGAAATGAATGAAAATAAAACAAAGTTTAGCACGCATTCATTTGCATCAAGCCTGTCTTGAGCATAATATCATTTACAGTGAAGTCTCACATTTGAATAAACTTTATTGATCCCAGGGAGGAAATTGGGTAAAAGTAATAGGCCAATTTTGACTTTACGGCAAATGTGAGGTAGGTATATATGGTACAAACCTTATGCTCTTTCCTTGTTTACCTCTCGAGGAGGGAAAGGGGGGATGGTCTCTCTCATGACTGACACCAATGCGACAATCAACTAAGCAAAGTAACCATCAGAGAGAGAGAGAGAGAGAGAGAGAGACAGAGGGAGAGAGACAGAGAGAGATAGAGGGGCCTCTGTAACCGGAGATGTGTGGACTGGACAGACAGTAATAGATGAGGCCAGCTATGGGGTTCTGGCCTGAGGCTATGCTACATGCCCCCCCCCCCCCCCAGCACTTTGAGGGACTTGGCTCATAGTGACTCGCTCATTGTCGATACACACAGCGGGCACAATGGCTTCCTGTTGGTGACGAGGGCGGAGGGAGAGCAGGGTGGGCACTGGGCAGCAGAGCAGCCATCACTAGTTCCAGTGTGCTCGTGCGGTGGGTCGTTCCGCGGACAGACCAGGCGGCCCGGGAAAAAATGACTTCGTCCCGGATGAATCTCACGTCCTGGCGAGAGCTTCAAATGGGGAGACACAGAGGGTCCGGATAGTGACTCAACAGAGAGAGAGGGAAGGAAGAGAGGATGTGGGGAGGAGACGAGGAGGGGATGGAGGACAGATCTGGGCCACAACTCTTCCTGATTGTCCTGAGTGGCTGCCAAAGGCTGAAACAGACCTCTCTCTCTCTCTGAGCACACTGAACAAAAGTTGCTGATGTCCTTTCTTCTCTCTCTTCCCAATCTCATGACCTCTCTCTCCCTAAAACGTTGGACCAACATCCTCTGTTTGAGGAGCAGGAGGACCAGGTGCTACAGCCACACAGTAAAACACTACTGCAGTGTGACTCAACACTTTACTGTCTGTAAAGTGTTGACAAACCACAGGGAGTGGAAAGCAGCTAATAGTGGTCATTGTGGTTAGGGTTGGGGCTTTCAAAGGTGCTAGCGGGAAGTTTGTTTGCCACCATATTTCCATGTTTAAAAGAAAAGTGAACAAATCATTATATCTGTCATTTCCACCTGCCTCATCTGTTACGTTATCATAGCAATTTAACTGGTATGAAATTATACAACAAACCACAAAGCAGGAAAGGAGGAGAATTTGTCAGAGAGACAGAGAGCTTGGGAAGCAGGTGGAAATAATAGAAAGCAAGGCACTAAGGCAGTCAGGGAGAGGAGACTAGGAGAGAGGAGACTAGGAGAGATAGACACAGGCTAAGAGGAGAGGCCCCATCTCAATATGGATTGAGGTGTTGAAAACGCTAAGTCTGCACTATGGCAAGTAAGGAGGGGCAAGGAATGAGATGGAGAGGGTTACCCCCCCCCCCCCCCCCCCCCCCCCCCGCCTCCCATCCACCTACCCAGGCTTTTAGAGTGAGTCCTAGCCTAGGGTCGTGACCCTGATACTGGCACCAAGCGTCAGAGAGAAAGACATCCTTGTTCCAAACAGTCCCTGACTTCAGTTCAGATGGATGCCACAAAGATGAAGTCAGACTGAAACTTCATGACTTCAACACCGGACATGGCTGTCATCCCAGCCGGGAAGCACAATCTGCCAATGTTACATGTTTGTTATAGATGACACAGTAAACACATCGTTTGATTACCTTTTTAACATGCACTACCTGTTTGGTAATGGTAGACTTGGTTTGCATTTACAGTACATGTAATGGGTCATGATAACTCTTATGACACTTGGCATGGGATACTGTAGCTACGAAAATACACCTAACTGTTAACCCCCAAGAGCACAATCTGTCATTTCGGACAAGTTGTAAGTGCTCAGTACTAGTTGTTCTGGTCTGCTTTTACTTAAAATATATTACTATTTTTTTTACATTCAGCATGGAGTTCAAATCTAATATCCAATTCAGAGGACCTGTCTGTCAATCCTAGACACAAAGAATGCAGGGGATCCAGTTCTGAGAGGTCTCCTCTATCTCTCTCTCTCTGATGGTTACTTCCTCTGTGGGCTGTCCTGAGTGTCCTCACATCCCGCAGGGAAGAAACTCCATATACTGTGTGTTAGAAACAGATCTAGGATCAGATTTACCCTCCTTGAATATTTACCTTAGGGTCAATATACCTTGGGTCAATATGCATGCATGCAGGAGGACTTCTTTGAATCACTTCTTTTAGGTAGGATATCAGTTACACAAGGCTTAAAACCTGTGGGGCCTAAGGGCCAGTTTTGGTTTAGTGCATAGTGTAACTACAGCACATTTCCAAAGATGCATTTATCCCCATCATAATATTGTTCTACAAATTTTTTTTAAGCATCCCATAATGCCTTATTCTACATTGTTAAAAGCTTGAGTTAATTGCTAAGCCCCTGTGCTGTGGTTCACCTCAGCTTAAGGCTAATTGTTCTGCAGTACATTGCATGAGCACTGCTGTATGAACATCATGTGAAACGAGGCTTCATTAGATGCTTCTGCTGCAACACACAGATGTATGCTAGCCCTAATTTAATTTGATCACAGCCTGCTGAACGAGAGGTAGGGCAGGTCTACTGCTCCCAAATGGCACCCTATTCCCTTAATAGTGCACTACTTTTAACCAGGGCACATAGGGTACCCATAGGGCTTTGATCAAAAGTAGTGCACTGTAAAGTGAATAGGGTGCCATTTGGGACACAAGTCAGGTCTACTGTTCCAAAACACCCACTGTCCAGCCCCAGCCTGTCCAATATCAATAGTTTCTGCTGTGATGCCCTGGGAACGCTGGTTGGCCAATTAGCATAAACATGATTAGCCAGATTTGGCCCGGAGTCAGCGTTCAATTAGGCCGGTTGAGCAGTAACAGTAGCTCCCCTTCTGCGGTTTAAAAATAGCAGTGTCTTTGTAGCTAACAGCACCGCTGGTGTCCACAGCACACACGGTCAGTTACACACAGAGGGTAACTGTCAGTAACAAACAAGACCAAGAGTTCAAACCAAACTTCCACTTTGGTTTTCCTCGGTCTCACAATTAAATATAAAAAGGTATTGAGGTTGAACTCATGGGAGCGAGGAGGCAAAAGGTTGTAACTGAGGGCGGTTTATTTTGGGCTAAAGGTACTCAATGCCATGTTGCCTTCTAATGAGGATGTAGCTTATAAAGTAATGTAATAAGTAAGTTCACAGTCATTATTTTCCTGAAATCAATTTTGAAACTTGACAGCTAAGTAATGCGAGTGGAAGTTTTGTTGACTGCCAGTGGGGCCCCCCTCAACCAAACAGTCCCCATAATCTCCAACTAACGACACATTTCCCTTCAGCACCATGATGGAGAAGAGGGGATGGAAAAGATTATCTCCGCGTAACATCTCCAGCAACGTCCAGCGATCTGCAGCAGATTCAGACATGAGTTTGGGGATTTCACAGAACAATAATAGAGTATAGGCTATGTCTGTCTGAGACCCAAGGGCCTGCTGGGCCACATCATAAATCAATCATTTTGGGCGCAACTGGAAGTCCCCTTTAACAGAGCACAGAAGGACTGGCAGCTGTCCACTTTGATTGGGCCCAGGATAAATGTGATAATTAAGACAACACAGTACTTTACTATAAATACTTTTATAATATGACAGATGTAGCTGAGGGAGTGTTGAACAAAGAAATGGGCCACAGTGCGTGTGATGTCACCAAGGTATACTACTGTGCAGGTCATTTCAAAGCAGCAATGGCACTGGCTATTTAAAACAGGGGTAAACACAAACGACTGTCAGTCTTTATCATAGGCCTACAGTACATCATCATAATGCGCTGGCAATATCCTGTATTTGACCCAAATAGCGTATCAGTGACCTGGTTCTGTACGACAACAAGCAGGCTAGGGATCACCCTCTAATCCTTAATGGCACATCTGGACGCCCCAGTAATATTTATATTCATATCCATGATGATAATCTGTGGACTGGAGAGCCATTATTGACAGCATGCAAATACATGGCGACAGATATCGCTTTGATACATGACCTATCCAAGCATGTAGCAATCCATCGGCTAGACATCTCGCTTACAATGACAAGTCTATAGGCCTAACTTTAATAATTAAACACATTAGAGGCTATAATGTATGACTGGCAGGAAAATGTAACCTGTAAAATAATATTGGGTATCCATTTGCTGGATATTTTATAATGCACTAGGGGGCCTATGCTATTCTGTGTAATCCAAATAGGCCTCTCGGCTTTGGCTGTTGGCTGTTGGCATGCAACAACAATAAATCCTCAGGTTTATGACTATGTGATTCACAAATCCACAGCCATAGGAAGGGTAAATAGGTAACTTAGGCAGTAGACACGGTGGGGTTCCTATTCAGAAATAGGACGCAGCCTTGGCTCCGCTTCTATTTAGCGTTCCTTTCAATCACTCTTTAACGACCGTGCAGCGCACCTCATTTCAAGTTGCGAACGCACGATTCGCATCTGGAATACGCCTTGGTTCTACGCCTACGGACAATTCCCCCTTCTACCAACCTGCGTTCCCGACAAACGCCACGGTCCGGTCTAGTCTAGACTGTCTCGTACGCCGAGGCACATTTTTCTCTCTCGTGTTAGAGTTTTTTTTTTGAGGCTACAGTCG
Source organism: Salmo salar (assembly GCF_965601325.2). Taxonomy (NCBI): domain Eukaryota; kingdom Metazoa; phylum Chordata; class Actinopteri; order Salmoniformes; family Salmonidae; genus Salmo; species Salmo salar. The sequence goes on along the minus strand of NC_138306.1, from coordinate 10,421,151 downwards.
TATGTGAGATTTGCATTCAGCAGCGTAATAGTTAAAGCGGTACCGAATGCGTTGTTTTATGTTCTGTGTGGTGCCCGTACTCCAGCAGACCGCTACAGTAGGAAGATGGCGTCGGAGGGAGCGAGCGGGGAGCAGCCTCCTCCGGTACAAACACTGGCAACCACAGTGCTTGGAAGTGTCGAAGCGGTGAGACCTTTTTATATTATAGCCAGGTCTATATGTTTATATCGTTGGTTTCCCCCGTTTTGGAATAAAGGAAAGGGAATAAGGAGTTAGGAAAGGCGGCGCATTTCTCTACGAATCTTGAGTGTTCATCTTGAAGCAACAGCAATGTGTTATTTTGGCAATGTAGAGAACAGCAAAACAAGGGTTCTCTGATTTGTGTAGACACAGACTATACATATTATCAAAGGCTTTTATGGGAATTAAAATCCTATAGAAAGGCAAAGGAATTGGGGTTTATCTATCACAAATAGGATAATAGCTAAAACGTTGGTTCGGCCCATATGGGGAAACGTAGTTAGGCTATAAAGCACTGATTTGCGATGGTTACAAAGGGGGTTTCAATCTGTACTTACATTTGAAACCCAATTTGGGCTATAGGTTTTCGCTTTCACCAGACCGGGATGTAGGCTACTCGCCTGAATACGAGCTGCTTTTGTATATGGCAGTTCGATGCATAATCTTACCCTTTTTTCACTACGTCAACGCTCCAAGTTGAAACGAAATATGTTGATTGCTGTGTGTCAGTGAGGCTTCGACGTGAATATATTGTTATCAGATGTAGCCTAATTGGGCTCTTGTGTTTGAAAAATCTTGCCTTTACGGTTAAAGAGAGAAGGCCCCTATATATCCTATGAGGACCCCAAACCTCTTACAATCTTACATTAAGCAGCTCTTGTCTGACCACAAAGCATAGCCTATTTGCAGTCAAGAATACTGTTTCCTATTCTGTATAGGCCTACTAATACTTCAGATTTGACCTGTGACCAATATTAGAAATGTTGAATCTCAGTGAAAGTGTTTTGTTTGTCTGCAAACTAATCGGACTGAGCTGCACTTGTTTTTTAAGCTCATCTATCTGCGACTTCTCACATTGGCCCCTCGTCTCGCAGACAGGTTGCAACATGTGTGCCAGGGCACCGGCTTGCTCCCCCTCTGTGCAAATTAATCAATCTTTTTCCCCGCCGGAGGGGGCCATGCAACCTTTCCCTGGTTGTGGTATGCTTGGATGGTTCCATGTGCTCTGTTCAGTCAGACCATTGCCCAGCACCTATTCTGCATGAATTTACTGACTGGTCAAAAGAAAGCAATCTCCCATTTGCCACTTGACCCTTAGCTACATCATATTCTACACTTGTTTATATGTAATTGAGCATTCCTATAGGGCACAGGAAATATATAGAACTGTTCTGGGTTTGAGGTTCAAAGGCTATTGAAAATATGGACTGTTCTTGACTGGAAGATCCCAAGGGACAGCTGTTGAAATTGGAGGAAGATAAGATATGTGGGTGGTAGAAAAAGGCAAGAAAATCAATAGCGATGGAAAGGGGGCAGAGTGAGAGTAGAAAGAAAGCAAGAGAGATGGACCGAATGAGAGAAGGGGGGGGGGGGGGTATGTACACCGGAGACATGTCTAAATTGGTCTTAATTTCAGTGACTCAGCTGGCATAGCTCAACTGTGTTAGCTAAGCCAGCCGTGCTCTACTGAGCGCGTTCAGTGCACACTGCACTCCTTCCTTGCTTTAACGGCCCGTTCTGCTGAACAGGTACCCGCGGCGACAGCCCCGCACCGCAGCACAGCGACCAACCGTCCTCTCTGACTCGGCCATATATCTCTGCCTGTCTCTCTCACGAACCGTCTTGCCAAACATGCCAGGCCAAGCCAGGCCAGCTAGCCTCTCTTCAGGGGGCTTCCGCTTCTATGCCCCAGTTAAATAAAGCTCTTTGCATACCCCTGCAAGACCCTCCTTTGTTTGCTCTCGGTGGAGGAGTTTCTCTTGTGAAGGGTCCTTGAGGACCGGCTCACTTGGTTTAGAGAGGGGTCAGAGGGTGAAAAATAGTGGTGGTGTGGGGCCACACTAGTCACCTCCCCCAATTCACCCTATAGCACTAGTTCGTACGCATACATTTTTTACTACTTGTTTTGTTGTAGAGGGGTGTCTAATTGATTTGAATGTGGCCACTAATCCAACCTATTAGGCTATTGGACAGAGCAATAGCAGTTGGCTCTCCCTTCCCTCCACATAGTGCAAATACACACTCACCCACACAGAACAGCTATTTTGAAACTCACGCCTCATGGAACAAATTAGCATTAGCTTCCCTCACCTGCTCACTGTGCAGAAATGCAGGAGGGTGAAATGCCACCCGAGCACATTGACGAAGACTGGGGGCCCACATGACAGGCTTTGGTTTGGATAGTGTCGCGCAAGCCTTCCGAGACTCCCAAATCCGATTCTCCAAATGGCTCACTGGCAGCACAGTCAGGGAGAATGCTGTGTGGGGTTGGTTGGAAATTGATTTTCTTTTTTTTTTTCTTCTTCAAGCTTTCAAATCGATCGCTGGATTCTTTCCTTTTAACCCCCTCCTGTCTTGATTGGTGCTGTTCAGAATGAAATAGAATGCTGTACTTTCTAAGGGCTTAAATCATACTGTAGCCTGGTTCGCTTGCTTGCACTACTACAATTATTTGACAAATATGTATTAGGCTAAAACCTGTCTCATTGTTGGCCTGTGATTTACGCAAAAGTTGATGTACCGGTATTTCAAGCTCTGAGTGTCTTGTCTTCAAGACATAGTATTTGAATGCCCAGTATTTAGGGACACTTTGAACTACAGCAGTCTGCTAAAAGGTCATACCAGCTGGTTCCATATTCCATATTTTGTCCGTGATTTAAGAGAGGACTTTGAAGGAGGCTGCTGGGTCAGCCACCGTTCCAATGTCCTCGCTCCTCACCATACTAGCTAACATTCGGATAAACCCAGGAACACCGTACAATCTGACATTTTCTTGTTTTAAGGATGTTTTATTTCCCTTTTTTAAGGGCAACAGTCAGAGAGGATGGAAAAGCTTTTAATTGATCGAAGCAGCAGTAGAAAGTGGTCCGGTTACTTACAATTACCCTTCTTTCTCCCTGTCCGTTCGCCCTGCGGGTCCGTCTGGCAAAATCAGCGTTTAATGATGTGGCTAAATGTAATTGGACCTTAATAGCCTCAAGGTTCGTCCAGACATTTAGGTTTCATTAAGGCAATGAAACTATCTGAGGGAATGAGTTATGTTTGTCATCATGCAACTTGCAAACCCAACTGTTTTGTTGTTGGTGGTGGTGCGGTTGGCAGTAAGTTGGTGCTCTGAAGTTCTACGTATGTCCTTCTTTACCCCAAAATGTGGGATTTCCCAAGGATTAATAGAAACATGTTCTATAGAACATGTTGTCAAATTATTTCAGGAGAAAAATGTGTTCTAGTTATACAAAGCATTTGAATATGTTGCAAATATAACTTATCTTTCTGTGTGTGCGTGTTGCAGAAATGTGAGTTTAACATGGATAATCTGAGCAAGCCGGAGCTCCTGACCCTGCTCAGCATCATGGAGGGAGAGCTGGAGGCCCGGGACATGGTCATAGAAGCCCTGAGGGTGAGTCTGGACCACACACACACACACACACACACACACACACACACACACACCTAAGTTTTCAGTACCCTCATGAGAAAATGCAATTGGGAATTGAACCGATGTTACAGATGATGCAAGCTGTAGAAATCTATATGGATATGCGGACAGTGATACGTCAGTGTTTACTTGTCAGCGATATGGAGGAAGGATGCTATTTGTGTAGGGTTATCGTTGTTGTAAGGACCACTTTGACCGAAATCTGGAAGTTCTACAGGAGGGATGAAGTAGATGAGGTTACTCTATTTGGATTGAGAAGGTTCTACAGTACAGATGCGATGGATGACAGACGAGGCAGACAAGGTGACATGGTCTCCGTTACTCTCGGTTGTGTGTCCTGGCATTGAGGTGACTCTCTGTCCTCCTCGGGGGGGCTAAGTAGCAAGTTATTTCTGTGAGAAGAACCTTTCAGGACACACTCCCCCCCCCCCCCCCCCCCCCCCCCCCTCTCTGCTGTATTTAGGTCAGAATCACACCACTGTATTTTGCTCGCTGCTCCACTTTGAGCTGTCCTGTCCTCTTAAACTTTTTAATAGGTTTCTTAATGTTGAGTAGTTCTGGGACCAGGGCTGGAGATGGGATTGAGGCCAATCTCTTTTCTTAGCCTCTGGAAAGTGATATTGAAATCAGCACGTTGTTCTCTGCTGGTGAGAAATGTGGTTTGTACTGTAGATATTGCAGTTTTTCTTTGATGGAGTGTGTTTTTTTTTTTGTCCTTATCGACCTGACTGGCCTTGAACAGTGTTTTCTGGCAGCATTTTTTTCTTATTTGTGTCTAGGCACTGGCTGTGATTGGTTTGGATCTATACAGTGCATTCGGAAAGTATTCAGACCCCTTGACTTTTTCCACATTTTGATACGTTACAGCCTTATTCTAAAATGAATAACAAACAAAACAATCCTCATCGATCTACACACAATACACCATAATGACAAAGTTAACAGATTTTTTGTACTTTTTTCAAATTTATAAAAATGAAAATACCTTATTTACGTAAGTATTCAGATCCTTTGCTATGAGACTTGAAATTTAGCTCAGGTGCATCCTGTTTCCATTGATCATCCTTGAGATGTTTCTACAACTTGATTGGAGTCCACCTGTGGTCAATTCAATTGATTGGACATGATTTGGAAAGGCACACACCTGTCTATATAAGGTCCCACAGTTTACAGTGCATGTCAGAGCAAAAACAAAGCCATTAGGTCGAAGGAATTGACCGTGGAGCTCTGAGACAGGATTGTGTCGAGGCACAGATCTGTGGAAGGGTACCAAAACATTTCTGCGGCATTGAAGGTTCCCATGAACACAGTGGCCTCCATCATTCTTAAATGGAAGAAGTTTGGAAGCACCAAGACTCTTCCTAGAGCTGGCCGCCAGGCCAAACTGAGCAATCGGGGGAGAAGGGCATCGGTCGGGGAGGTGACCAAGAACCCTGATGGTCACTTTGACAGAGCTCCAGAGTTCCTCTATGGAGATGGTTGTCCTTCTGGAAGGTTCTCCCATCTCTACAGCACTCCACCAATCAGGGCTTTATGGTAGAGTGTGCCTTTTAGGCCTTTACTGTCATGTGCCTTTTACCACTCCTCAGTAAAGGTACATGACAGCCCGCTTGGAGTTTGCAAAAAGGCACCTAAAGACTCTCATACCATGAGAAACAAGATTCTCTGGTCTGATGAAACCAATAATGAACTATTTGGCCTGAATGCCAAACATCATGTCTGGGGGGAAACCTGGCACCATCCCTACGGTGAAGCGTGGTGGCAGCATCATGCTTGTGGGGATGTTTTTCAGTGGCAGAGACTGGGAGACTAGTCAGGATCGAGGGAAAAGTACAGAGAGATCCTTGATGAAAACCTGCTCCCGAGCGCTCAGTACCTCAGACTGGGGCGAAGGTTCACCTTCCAACAGGACAACGACCCTATGACCCTAGCCAAGACAACGCAGGAGTGGCTTTGGGACAAGTCTCCGAATGTCCTTTAGTGACCCGGACTTGAACATTTATGGAGAGACCTGAAAATATCTCTGCAGCGACGCTCCCCATCCAACATGACAGAACTTGAGGATCTGCAGAGAAGAATGGAAGAGACTCCCCAAATACAGGTGTGCCAAGCTTGTAGCGTCATACCCAATTAGACTCGAGGCTGTAATCGCTGCCAAAGGTGCTTCAACAAGGTGCTGAGCAAAATGCCTGAATACTATTTTTAAATGTCATATTTCAGTATTAACTTTTTTTATGGATTTGCAAACATTTCTAAAAAACAGTGTTTGGTTTGTTATTTATGAGGCATTGTGTGTAGATTGAGAAAAATACAATTTAATCCATTTTAGAATATGGCTGTAACGTAACAAAGTGGAAAAAGTCAAGGGGTCTGAATATTTTCCATTTTCCATCTCTCGTTCCCTCTTTCTCTCTGTTTCTCTCGCTCTGATTCTCATTATTTCTCTCTGGCATTCATGCCGGTTTTGTGTTCTTCCCGGCTCCCTCCCTGTGGATATCATATCTCTGCAAAAAATAAATAAAGCCCTCTTTTTACTATCGTGATCACTGTCCAAAACACAAAGAACCTACTTGTTCTCCCCGAGATAAGCCTGCTCAAAGAGGGAGGAGAGTGATGGATAGAGAGAGGGGGAGGGGGGGGGGGCTATACCCTGAGAGAAAGAGAGTGTTTCCCGTTTTGTTTGTCTATTTCACTTGCTTTGGCGCTGTAAGCATATGTTTCCCATGCCAATAAAGCCCATTGAATTGAGAGGAAAATAAATGGGAAGGGGAAATAAAGAGTTGACAGAGATAAGGGGCCCACGTCCTGACGTCTTGAGAAGGTGAGAGGGGTGGAGAGGCTGACGTCCTCTGTGGAAGTGGGATGGACGGTGTGCCAGAGAAGATTTGGCTGACAAAGTCCCCTCAAATCACCAGAACGAACAGAGCCATAAAGTGTCATCTGGAGACCAGCTGGCTGCAGGCTAGAGCCATTGATATCACACAGTTCGACAAGTCCTCTTCTTTTAAACCAACCACTAGTGCTGTGCCATTTAACCAAGATTTCACTTTGTTGTAAACAACTAATTGACCGACGTCGGTTTAATTATTTGAAATTCGTAAAAAAAAAATTAAAAAATCCTGTGCGTTCAATGAGCACCACACAGTTTCTCTAGAGATACATCAGATCCAGCCTGAACTGTGCGACGTAATAGGGAGTTGTAGTTTTCAGCAGGCTGATATCCTACATAGTTTAGCGCATAAAACGTGGTAATTAACTAAAATGACCCTTGTTCATTGCGCATCTACTTGTCCGGTCTGCGTTTCTTTTACACAAAGAATCCAGGTGATATAGAGAGCAGCTGTAGCTCTACCTGAAAGTACATGATCTAAGTGATTGATAGTTGGTATTCAGCAGTCATAAAAGTATGCCTTATTTACTTTAAAGAACTACTAAAATAGTGATTTTTGTCAGACAGCAGCTCTATAAAGATGACTTGGAATGAAATAAGTCATCAAATAAAACAAATGTATTGGCGTTTTGTGTTTGCGGTGATTGGGTGTTAAGAGGCTTTTGTGGCAACGACTAATTAGCATGTGGCTAAAACTGGCTGAGCCAGCGAATCAGTTTCATCTTAGAGAATAAGAAGGGCCGTAAACAGATTAGCCAAACGAGACCAGTCACATGATTAGTGCAGCAGTACAGCAGAGCACTCTCATTCTTATGGTGGCTGAGCGTGTCTGTCAATGATCAACTGTCAACAACCAGGGTTTAGTAGCAGTTGGTCCGGGCAACCACTTAACCTAAGACTGGGTAATAAAATAGTTTAAAGGTGAAATATGCAGAAATCGCTCCACCATTTCCTGGTTTGGTTCCTAATAGTTTGTCTAATTTCAGTTGGTGACAAAACAAGAGGTCATTGTGTAGAGAATCATTGTAACATCTAAACCGCTGTGAAATATATTTTCCATAACCCCAAATTATTTTATTTTCAGCTGTTTGATGCTGGTGTACAAAACTGAAAGTAAAAGGCACTGGAAGCATAGAAATGGTGCATATAGAACAGCTCTACCACTTAGACGCTTCCAATGAGAATGGCAGATCTATAACTCGCATTTCTATGTGAATTTGGTCAGGCATCCAAAATGTGACATATTGCAGCTTTACAGTGGATGCTCTTTCAGAGTGCAAAAATCTCCCATGAGGGATGTTTGTTCCATAATTCATGTAAAGAATTCAAGCTATATGGTGGATCCCCTGATTTTGACCTATGCAATTGTTAGATCAGGGATTATTTCATGGAAGTAAGGAAGGAAGCATTTTATAGGCTAAGTATTCCAAAAGGGCACAGGTCCAGCAGACCAGGCGTATACTACTTCCACCCACTACTGACTTTGGTTCATTCTCTCGCATGCTCCCAACAACAGAGCTGCTGCGTGTGATCTCTTGTATGAGTAAGATGCTATGATACCCTTATCCTTGAGGCATTATGTAGCCAACTTTTATGCATAGCATAGCAGGATGCCCCAAGCAAGTTTTATTTATTCAAAATAATAATTTAAGCCTTGAGACATGGATTGTGTGGGGGTGGTGATGATGGTGGGCGCTATTCAAAGCAGGGTTGTAACATGACCCACAAATCTCCATGAGGACTCTATTGCCATGTGGTGGGGGGGGGTCTGGTTGCTATGCGGACATCAGAGCCAGGTGGTTGGCTGGAAGCTAATTTTCTAGTCTGGCGGAGAGAAGAGGGTTAAACTAAGACTTAAGACCAGCCAAGGTAGACATCCAGTTATCTATATATACATACATACATACACCTGTCACTCTGCCTCTCCGGGGGATTTATTTAATACATTTTTATCTCCATACAGGTTTCTGTTTCCAAAACTAGAATCTGTAGACTTTACCCTTTGCCAAAGTAAACTTTTTAATTTTATTTAAATGCGTTGTTTAAAATGTATTTTGACACTAATAGGGGTGGGGGACTGGAAGCCCTGTCAGACTGAGACAGGTTAGTCTCTGGAAAGAATGGAGTCTGACTGTGTGGTTGACCAAGTGTCTGTCTTGAAGAGGGTCAGTGCACACTGGAGTCCTCTCTCTCCATCCAAGTGGCAGCCAGGCAGTCTCTCTGTGTCTCTGTGTGTGTGTTATGTTTTATTGTCACATCCACCGGATAGGTGCAGTGAAATGTTGTTTTACAGGATCAGCCATAGGATCAGCCATTTCGGTTACTGGCCCAACACTCTAACCACTAGGCTACCTGCCGCCTGATAACACAGAGGGATTGGAGAAGAGAGAGGTTTAAGAGGTAGGTCTTAGGAAGCTGCTCTCTCTCTCTCTCTCTCTGGTGATTGGCGGGCTACAGGGTAAACTGTCTCCCGGATGATTGGATGACGCAGCACAGGCCTGTTTGATGTGCGTCAGGCATCACTCTAACGTTGCGCGAATGTGTTCACTCAGGGTCGTTCCACCTTGATTGCAAATGAAATAGGAGAAGGACACCGAAATAGCCCCCCTCTCTTTCTCAATCTGGCTTTGCTGTGTGTCTATGTGTGTGTGCTTCTTTTGGCTGTGTGTGTCTGTCAAGGTTACCGTTGGCCGGTAATTGCTGGTGTTTGTATTTAAAAACAAAAAAAACATTTTTTAAAGCCAATAAATAAAATGTTTGCCGGCCAAATTGACCAGAAGAAAAAAACTATCCCATTGCATAATAATGCTTTTTTTTTCATTAATGGAAATACCAGTCGATGGAAATACATTTGACCCTCATGCTTATCGGTCTATAGGTTCGTTTACATCATTTGGTGGAATTATATTGACGCATGTGTATTTTCATTAGTCATCATGTATCTTATCACATATGCACAGCATACAGAGCCTATTTTAAGTGGAATATCACCTCCGCGCTAGTTCCTCATCTCGTTGCTGCTCGAGTTAAACCTGCTTTTAGAAGCCCAGTCATTGCGCAGCAATTCTAAATGCAATCGCATGTTAACTGTTTTTGCCGGCCGCTAGGGTTGCAAAGGGTCGGAAACGTTCCGGTAAATTTCCATGGGAAGTTAAGCCACAGGAATTTGGGGAATTTTGCTTAAATTCATCAAAAAAGTTAGTTTATAACAGTGAACCATCTTAACTGACTTGCCTAGTTAAATAAAGGTGTATAAAAAAAATAAAACATTCGGCAAATCCGTGTCCAAAAATACCGATTGTTATGAAAACTTGAAATCGGCCCTAATTATTCGGCCATTCCGTTTAATCGGTCGACCTCTATTGCAAACGGTTTGAGGGAGCGTGCAATTGGAATGCTGACTGCAGGAATGTCCACCAGAGCTGTTGCCAGAGAATTTTCTGTACATTTTTCTACCATAAGCCACCTCCAACATCGTTTTAGAGAATTTGGCAGTACGTCCAACCGGCCTCAAAACCACAGACAACGTGTATAGCGTTGAGGGCGAGCAGTTTGCTGATGTCAACGTTGTGAACAGAGTGTCACATGGTGGGGGTATAGGCAAGCATAAGCTACAGAAAACAAACACAATTGCGTTTTATCCATGTCAATTTGAATGCACAGAGATACTGTGACCAGATCCCGAGGCCTATTGTCGTGCCATAAATCCGCCGCCATTTCATGTTTCAGCATGATGATGCACGGCCCCATGTCGCAATGATCTGTACACAATTCCTGGAAACTGCAAATGTCCCAGCTCTACCATGGCCTGCATACTCACCAGACATGTCCCCCATTGAGCATGTTTGGGATGCTCTGGATTGATATGTACGACAGTGTTTCAGTTCTTGCCAATATTCAGCAAATTCTCACAGCCATTGAAGAGGACTGGGACCACATTCCACAGGCCACAATAAACAGCTTGATCAACTCTATGCGGACGAGAGGTAAATGTTGGTCACACCAGGTACTGACTGGTTTTCTGATCCACGCCCCTACCTTTTTTGTAAGGTATCTGTGACCAACAGATGCATATCGGTATTCCCAGTCATGTGAAATCCATAGATAAGGCCCAATACATTTATTTAAATTGACTGATTGCCTTCTATGAACTGCAACTCGGTAAAATCATTGAAAATGTTGCATTTATATGTTTGTTCAGTATAGTTGCTAATTTAGAAAACTGTTGTACATTTGGTCAACTAAATAGTTGGAAGGTATCTAGCTGGCAAACATTTTGTTGGGAATTCCATACTGTAATTAGATCACCTGGCGTATGCTGCACAATAGTGAGTGACTCACAAGGCTCCGGTCTCTCTCACTGTTGTGTGCTTGTAAACAAACACCATGTGACTGGGGACTACGGTAAGCTTCATAATGTGATAGGTGAAATGAAGAACAATGTTCTAACAAGTTGACTGCAGGTATTTACTTAAGTAGCTACAAATATTCTAATTCATAACAAAAATATCAGGAATAGTTTCAACGGTATCGGAAACCATCCTGTGGCTTTTTCCAAATACCCTGGTATACAGTATACCCTCCCAAGCCTATTTTCATATCAACTTTCTTTCATTGTCCAGAAGCCAAAGGCACAATCCTAGTCATATTAGTAACCCATCCTAGTTGTTGCATCTTTAGATTCCCCCTCTTTCTCCGTTTTTAACAGAGATTTATTTTCTTCTGTCATATATGGAACCGCTCGTATCCGGTGCGCTGTTTAGAATGGTGTTTTCCTGCAAATTGCATTTTGGCAAATGTTTGAAAATGTCATTTGTATTGGCTGCTTCATCACAGAAGTGATGTAAGTATTATTCCTGTCATTCTGAGCACCGTTGGTGGACCACCTAATGGGTTTACGCGCCCAATGCATATATGGGTCCGGTAAATTTCTCAACTGGCCGGTCATTTAAAATCTTGCCCAGCGCCACATTTTCCTAATGGAAACCCTGGTGTGTTTGTGTGTGTGCTCTTTTTTTGGCTGTGTGTGTGTGTGTGTGTGTGTGTGTGTGTGTGTGTGTGTGTTGCCTTTGTAGGAGTGCCCCAGGTAGGCTAGGCTCCCGAGGGGCGCAGCGGTCGAAGGCACTGCATCTCAGTGCTAGAGGCATCAATACAGACCCTGGTTCGATTCCAGGCTGTATCACAACCAGATTAGGGTTTGACCGGGGTAGGCCATCATTGTAAATAAGAATTTGTTCTTAACTGACTTGTTTAGTTAAATAAAGATTAAATAAAACAAATCCTAAGAGTGTGTGCCTGTAGGAGTTTGCACAGGGCTACTGTCTGTAAAGACCAAGCCTGTGTGCACAGGAGGGGTGTGAAAGTTTAAACATTTAAAATATTTCAATGAGATTGGGATCTGAAGTTGCGAGACATTGCAAGTCAACAAATTGTGAGGTGGCCGACCTGACTTTTACTCTCTCCGTCGCTTGCTATCTAGCTCGCTATGAAAAATGCAAGTATTTTTGTTCTCTGAAGTATGGCAACTAATCCGTCTCGTCCGTTCCAAAAATACTGAATCTTAGGAGTCTTGGCACTCAGAAATGGGAGTCGACGTGCAAGAAGTCAAGGAATGAAATATTTTGGTAGTCGATTCTCCACCGCTACGTCATTGTCGTTAACAGTTGGAAAAATGGCAGAGAAAGGCAAGCAACAGCAGCAAAGTCCTGAATGGCAGTACTTTGAGAAGTTAAATGAGAAGGAAATGCAAACTTTGCGGGGTGGAATTAAGGTAGAGTAATGGTAGTACATGGGCAATGCTTAACCATCTGACAGCGCAGCTACATTGTGTAGTTATGTGGAATTGTAAGAATTTTTCTTATTGTTTTAACGGAAAAACAACTTTTTTTTTGCTGTTTTAAACTTTAAAGGGATATTTCAGTTTTTAGCATGTTAGACCTAATTTTCCACATACTTTTAGTGTTTAAGCATCATCCAGACAAATGTTTTGTTCAGTACCATACCTGAGATTTCTTTGGCTTGCATGGTTGCTTGCATGAGTCATATAGTGGTAGTCGCCAGACTCTCACAAGAACAATTAAGTAATCTGCAAGCAGCCACAATTGTGCTTTTGAAGGAAATGGACAAGCTGCTTCAGCCGAAGTATGTTGGCAGTGTTGTTCCGCTCTCCTGAGCAGGAGTAGGTGTGTCATCTCTCGCTTGTCAACAGAGCACGTGGCTACACATACAGGAATACGGATAAGGAAAACAAGCAGCATTTCACTAGCTAGGACTAGCATACGGATAGCCTAGATGTCACTAGCTAGGACTAGCATACGGATAGCCTAGATGTCACTAGCTAGGACTAGCATACGGATAGCCTAGATGTCACTAGCTAGGACTAGCATACGGATAGCCTAGATGTCACTAGCTAGGACAGGGATTAGCATACGGATAGCCTAGATGACAAGAAGAAGCTATATAGGTAGTTGGATTGCTGAAGTAGTAGTGTACTTATTCAGAAGTGTATTTTTTTATGAGTTGTATGTGTGTTTTACTTTTATAACCTTTATTCCAAATTACGACCACGTAACAACACCTGCACAGGATCGGTACATCTGAACATCACACCTGCGGGACAGGTACAGGATGGCAACAACAACTGCCTGAGTTAAACCAGGAACGCACAATCCCTCCATCAGTGCTCAGACTGTCCGCAATAGGCTGAGGGAGGTTGGACTGAGGGCTTGTAGTCCTGTTGTAAGGCAGGTCCTCACCAGACATCACCGGCAACAACGTCGCCTATGGGCACAAACCAACCGTCGCTGGACCAGACAGGACTGGCAAAAAGTGCTCTCCACTGACGAGTCGCGGTTTTGTCTCACCAGGGGTGATGGTCGGATTCGCGTTTATCGTCGAAGGAATGAGCGCTACACCGAGGCCTGTACTCTGGAGCGGGATTGGAGGTGGAGGGTTCATCATGGTCTGGGACGGTGTCACAGCATCATCGGACTGCGCTTGTTGTCATTGCAGGCAATCTCAACACTGTGCATTACAGGGAAGACATCCTCCTCCCTCATGTGGTACCCTTCCTGCAGGCTCATCCTGACATGACCCTCCAGCATGACAATGCCACCAGCCATACTGCTCGTTCTGTGTGTGATTTCCTGCAAGACAGGAATGTCAGCGTTCTGTCATGGCCTGCGAAGAGCCCGGATCTCAATCCCATTGAGCACGTCTGGGACCTGTTGGATCGGAGGGTGAGGGCTAGGGCCATTCCCCCCAGGAATGTCCGGGAACTTGCAGGTGCCATGGTGGAAGAGTGGGGTAACATCTCGCAGCAAGAACTGGCAAATCTGGTGCAGTCCATGAGGAGGAGATGCACTGCAGTACTTAATGCAGCTGATGGCCACACCAGATACTGACTGTTACTTTTGATTTTGATCCCGCCTTTGTTCAGGGACACATTATTCAATTTCTGTTAGTCACATGTCTGTGGAACTTGTTCAGTTTATGTCTCAGTTGTTGAATCTTGTTATGTTCATACAAAGATTTCCACGTTAAGTTTGCTGAAAACAAACGCAGTTGACAGTGAGGACGTTTCTTTCTTTTTTTTGGTGAGTTTATTTACATGGTTATAGCCATAGACATGTTGTGTAATACATTTTGGTGTCATTACGTGTTCAGTCTTTACACATTCTTGAGAATCAAGTGGTTCGGAGAAGCAGGTGTGTACGTCCTCAGATTCCTTTTCTACGGATGGCCTCAACGACGCAGGACGGCATTACCTTTTCCAAGCTTCCTCCTTGAGTGCCAATTCCATCGCAATGCGAAACACAACAAGACAATATTGACTATGGAACAGGGGAAAAGATCAATAAGGGATCATTATAGGAAACAGATAATGTGTTCAAATTGTTATGTATACGTTATTGATCATTTCAATTTCAAATGTTTACTTACTCTATGGACAGCTGCCCGTTTGGTCCCTCTGGACAGTGGTCATTTTTTTTCTTCAGTTGATCTTAGACATGGAAAAATGTTTCAATTACTCCTGGGTTGATAAGGGCTGGGAAATCTGCATGATCTGTCACAGACTGTTATGTGGTTAACTGCCGAAGACACTGATGATGTCGTTAAGTGTTGGCATTATCAAGTCCCATCGGAACAGCAAACGCACTACACTTCGGTTGGTATTGCCGTAAGTTTTTCTCCAATTTTTCACATTTGCACCACCAGTTCCCTGTCTCTGGATGCTGTTGCTGGTCTGCCGATCTGCCCTTCTCACCTGTTGCCATTTCCCCCATCTTCTATCTGTCAAAGCTCTTCGTCGGTATATTATGGCTCATATACAGTGCCTTGCGAAAGTATTCGGCCCCCTTGAACTTTTCGACCTTTTGCCACATTTCAGGCTTCAAACATAAAGATATAAAAATGTAATTTTTTGTGAAGAATCAACAACAAGTGGGACACAATCATGAAGTGGAACGAAATTTATTGGATATTTCAAACTTTTTTAACAAATAAAAAACTGAAAAATTGGGCGTGCAAAATTATTCAGCCCCCTTAAGTTAATACTTTGTAGCGCCACCTTTTGCTGCGATTACAGCTGTAAGTCGCTTGGGGTATGTCTTTATCGGTTTTGCACATCGAGAGACTGACATTTTTGCCCATTCCTCCTTGCAAAACAGCTCGAGCTCAGTGAGGTTGGATGGAGAGCGTTTGTGAACAGCAGTTTTCAGTTCTTTCCACAGATTCTCGATTGGATTCAGGTCTGGACTTTGACTTGGCCATTCTAACACCTGGATATGTTTATTTGTGAACCATTCCATTGTAGATTTTGCTTTATGTTTTGGATCATTGTCTTGTTGGAAGACAAATCTCCGTCCCAGTCTCAGGTCTTTTGCAGACTCCATCAGGTTTTCTTCCAGAATGGTCCTGTATTTGGCTCCATCCATCTTCCCATCAATTTTAACCATCTTCCCTGCCCCTGCTGAAGAAAAGCAGGCCCAAACCATGATGCTGCCACCACCATGTTTGACAGTGGGGATGGTGTGTTCAGGGTGATGAGCTGTGTTGCTTTTACGCCGAACATAATGTTTTGCATTGTTGCCAAAAAGTTCGATTTTGGTTTCATCTGACCAGAGCACCTTCTTCCACATGTTTGGTGTGTCTCCCAGGTGGCTAGTGGCAAACTTTAAACGACACTTTTTATGGATATCATTAAGAAATGGCTTTCTTCTTGCCACTCTTCCATAAAGGCCAGATTTGTGCAGTATATGACTGATTGTTGTCCTATGGACAGAGTCTCCCACCTCAGCTGTAGATCTTTGCAGTTCATCCAGAGTGATCATGGGCCTCTTGGCTGCATCTCTGATCAGTCTTCTTGTGTGAGCTGAAAGTTTAGAGGGACGGCCGGGTCTTCGTAGATTTGCAGTGGTCTGATACTCCTTCCATTTCAATATTATCGCTTGCACAGTGCTCCTTGGGATGTTTAAAGCTTGGGAAATCTTTTTGTATCCAAATCCGGCTTTAAACTTCTCCACAACAGTATCTCGGACCTGCCTGGTGTGTTCCTTGTTCTTCATGATGCTCTCTGTGCTTTAAACGGACCTCTGAGACTATCACAGAGCAGGTGCATTTATACGGAGACTTGATTACACACAGGTGGATTCTATCATCATTAGTCATTTAGGTCAACATTGGATCATTCAGAGATCCTCACTGAACTTCTGGAGAGAGTTTGCTGCACTGAAAGTAAAGGGGCTGAATAATTTTGCACTGCCAATTTTTCAGTTTTTTATTTGTTAAAAAGGTTTGAAATATGCAATAAATTTCGTTCCACTTCATAATTGTGTTCCACTTGTTGTTGATTCTTCACAAAAAATTACAGTTTTATATCTTTATGTTTGAAGCCTGAAATGTGGCAAAAGGTCAAAGTTCAAGGGGGCCGAATACTTTCGCAAGGCACTGTATAAATATGGTTCTCAATATGCTCATGATAGTGGAAATAGCCAAGTGCCCACAAAGACATGAGATGGCTGTAGAGTTTCTTGTGCGGATGTTTTGAAGCATGTTTTCTTTTTGTCTGCCCACTACCACTATATGGCTCATGCAAGCAACTAAGCCAGCCAAAGAAATCTCAGGAATGGAACTCTGACTAAAACCACTGTCTAGATGATGCCTCAACACTAAAAAATAAGTGGAAAATGAGGTCTAACATGCAAAAACCCCGAAATATCCATTTAAGAATGTTTTTCCATTTGTCACATCCCTAGTGCACAGTATGGTATGTTCCGCTGAGTTCTATGTTATGTGCGCACGTTGCGTGAGTGTACAGTGGAATGGACCCTCGTTAGCAGTAGAAGGAAATTAACCACACACACACACTGTTAATTCACCGTGGGTGTTTTGCGGTGGGGTTTGTTGCTCGTGACAGAATGAGAGGAGCAGCTGCGAGCAGCTGTTACATAACCAAGCAAGGACTGCTGTTGCCCTCGCCATGGATAAAAGGCCTGATGACCAGGGGATAGCGAGTCAGAGAGTGACAAAGTGAGAGTTAGAAAGCCCAAGAGAGATGTTAGAGAGACAGACTGTAACTGTACTCCAAATATCTCTCTCACTATCTGTATTTCTCTACCTCAACCCTTACCTATCTCACTAGCAAAACGTCCCCTGTCATTTTGGGCTGGGAATAGCTAGGGACCTCACGATATTATCATGAAACTTAGGTGCCGATACGAAATGTATTGCTATTCTTTACCGCGACGTTATTGTAATTTGATGGTCCAAACCCAGATAACATGCAAACACAGATTCAACCACAAAGACCAGGGAGGTTTTCCAATGCCTCGCAAAGAAGGGCACCTATTGGTAGATGGTGTATCAATACACCCAGTCACTACAAAGATACAGGTGTCCTTGTTAACTCAGTTGTCGGAGAGGAAGGAAAGCGCTCAGGAATTTCACCATGAGGCCAAGGGTAACTTTAAACCGTTTTAATGGTGGTCATAGGAGAACTGTAGTTACTCCAACATAGTAACCTAAATGAGAGTGAAAAGGAAGCATGTACAGAATAAAACTATTTCAAAACATCCATCCTGTTTGGAACAAGGCACTAAAGTGATGCTGCAAAAAAATGTGGCAAAGCAATTAATTTTTGTCCTGAATACAAATAGTTTTGTTTGGGGCATATACAACACATTACTGAGTACCACTCTCCAAATGTTCAAGCATAGTGGTGGCTGCATCATGTTATGGGTATGCTTGTAATCATTAAGGACTGGGGAGTTTTTCAGGATAAAAAAAAGAAACTGAATAGAGCTAAGCACAGGCAAAATCCTAGAGGGAAACCTGGTTCAGTCTGCTATTGACCTTTTCAGCAGGATAATAACCTAAAACACAAGGCCGCATCTACATTGGAGTTGCTTACCAAGAAGACTGTGAATGTTCCTGAGTGGCAGAGTTACAGTTTTAACTTAAATCTGCTTAATAATCTATGGTAAGACTTGGTTGTCTAGCAATGATCAACAACCAATTTGACAGAGCTTGAAGAATTTAGAAAAGAATAATGGGCAAATATTGTACAATCCAGGTGTGGAAAGCTCTTAGAGACTTACCCAGAAAGGCTTACAGCTGTAATCGCTGACAAAGGTGATTCTAACATGTATTGACTCAGGGGTGTGAATACTTATGAAAATGAGAGATTTTTGTATTTAATTTGTCATTTTGGGATATTGAGTGTAAATGGGGGAGAAAAAAATATTTTTAATCCTTTTAGATTTCAGGCTGTAACATAACAAATTGTGGTCAAGTGGTATGATTACTTTCTGAAGGCAGTGTGTGTGTGAATATACAGTTGAAGTCGGAAGTTTACATACACTTAGGTTGGAGTCATTAAAACTTGTTTTTCAACCACTCCACAAATTTCTTGTTAACAAACATGACACATCATTTTTCCAACAATTGTTTACAGACAGATTATTTCACTTATAAATTCACTGTATCACAATTCCAGTGGGTCAGAAGTTTACATACACTAAATTGACTGCCTTTAAACAGCTTTGAAAATTCCCCAAAATTATGTAATGGCTTTAGAAGCTTCTGATGGGCTAATTGACATCATTTGAGTCAATTGGAGGTGTACCTGTGGATGTATTTCAAGGCCTACCTTCAAAACCAGTGCCTCTTTTCTTGACATCATGGGAAAATAAATCGGCCAAGATCTCAGAAAAAAATTGTAGACCTCCACAAGTCTGGTTCATCCTTGGGAGCAATTTCCAAATGCCTGAATGTACCACGTTCATCTGTACAAACAATAGTAAGCAAGTATAAACACCATGGGACCACGCCGCCGTCATACCGCTTAGGAAGGTGACGCATTCTGTCTCCTAGAGATGAACGTACTTTGGTGCGAAAAGTGCAAATCAATCCCAGAACAACAGCAAAGGACCTTGTGAAGATGCTGGAGGAAACTGGTACAAAAGTATCTATATACACAGTAAAACAAGTCCTATATCGACATAACCTGAAAGGCTGCTTAGCAAGGAAGAAGCCACTGCTCCAAAACCGCCATAAAAAAGCCAGACTACGGTTTGCAACTGCAAATGGGGACAGAGATCGTACTTTTTGGAGAAATGTCCTCTGCTCTGGTTTGATGAAACAAAAATAGAACTGTTTGGCCATAATGACTATCATTATGTTTGGAGGAAAAGGGGGGAGGCCTGCAAGCCGAAGAACACCATCCCAACCGTGAAGCACGGGGGTGGCAGCATCATGTTGTGGGTGTGCTTTACTGCAGGAGGGACTGGTGCACTTCACAAAATAGATGGCATCATGAGGGAGGAAAATTATGTGGATATATTGAAGCAACTTCTCAAGACATCAGTCAGGAAGTTAAAGCTTGGTCGCAAATGGGTCTTCCAAATGGACAATGACCCCAAGCATACTTCACAGTTGTGGCAAAATGGCTTAAGGACAGCAAAGTCAAGGTATTGGAGTGGCCATCACAAAGCCCTGACCTCAATCCTATAGAACATTTTGTGGGCAGAACTGAAAACGCGCGTGCGAGCAAGGAGGCCTACAAACCTGACTCAGTTACACCAGCTCTGTCAGGAGGAATGGGCCAAAATTCACCCAACTTATTGTGGGAAGCTTGTGGAAGGCTACCTGAAACAATTGACCCAAGTTAAACAATTTAAAGTCAATGCTACCAAGTACAAATTGAGTGTATGTACACTTCTGACCCACTGGGAATGTGATGAAAGAAATAAAAGCTGAAAGAAATCATTCTCTCTACTATTATTCTGACATTTCACATTCTTAAAATAAAGTGGTGATCCTATCTGACCTAAGACCGGGAATTTTTACTAGGATTAAATGTCAGGAATTGTGAAAAACTGAGTTTAAATGTATTTGGCTAAGGTGTATGTAAACTTCCGACTTCGTGTGTGTGTGTGTGTGTCGATATATTGTCCAAAATAATATGTAACTAACTATTAATTTATTCCCTCATCACTACTCTCATCCCCGTTGTACTCTCTCAATCTTTCTCTGTAATTATCGCTTACTGAAGAGTGCGGGATAGCTCTGAGCACCAATCGATGACGAGGCATCTGTGTGAGGAGAAAGGACTGCCAGTTTGTGTGTGTTTGTTCCTCCTCGGATATAATTAATTGAGATGTCTCCCACAGACTTTAGTAAGAGTAATTATGATGAATGGGAGGGTACTAGACTAGAGGAAGGTTAATGACAAAGAATACGATGACTTGTCATTCACCACATTTTCAATTTCATCATTCCATTTCAATTGAAAGAATGATTTATTAACTAACTAAAAGATGTTTAAATAATTAATCCTACAACAAAGCAATTCACAAACCGCAATGACAGCAGAGACACTCTGGCCAGCGCTGCCACAGACCCCAATGACTACTTAGACAGAACTTCTATCGTCACCCTGTCAGCAGAAATCAGACTGATTTGACACAATGGAAATAAACCGTCAGGCTTTGTGTTAATCCTCCATAATTGTTACGTTTATGTTAATGTCGTCTCCAGCTGGAGCGTTTCTTTATATATATATATTTGAATTATCATATTAATTCAATCAATCAGTCCATGGGAGCCGTGGGGATGTGACTGGAGCAGTTAGAATTGGGAAACGCCCAGTGTGTGTGTGTGTGTGTGTGTGAGAGAGAGAGTGCTGTGTGAGGTTTGAGGAAGGGCCGGGAGGTGATGGGAAGAGCAGTGTTTTAAGTGCTGCTGTGTCTATGCTGTATAAGGCCTGGCTGGCTTTCATTTGGACTGGTGCCCTGTGCCCCCCCACAGCAGACAGTAACCCCACTACAGCCCTCTCAATGAGACACTCCGTACTGGACGGTGACGCCTGGCCGCTGTCTGATATGTAGACATAGATCACCACCACCACTGGCTTCCCAGACAGTGGTCAGTAAAGCTATAGAGTTCGCTGCCACAATTCAAGGCGAGGGCTTAGCAATGTTAACGTAAGCCTTTTTTAAAAGATTTAATCAGGAGGACTTGCCCTATCCACCCCGGTAAACTGTTTCCTAGTTTAACAATGTCTGTGTGTGTGTGTTGTCAGTTTCATATCCACTGAAATTCAGAAACTGTCTGTAATTAAAAACAACCAAATGAGGTTGTTCTTTTCTATATCTCTGTCTCAGTACAGTCCTGCCTTGAGGCTGGGGCTGCGGCTAGGGGTCGTCTGGCTTGTGAGGAGGGGAGGTCTGGGGGACTGTCTGGTAGTTATACAGAAACAGCTTTGTCCTATAGGAGAGGATATCAGAGGAGAGCTGCTCTTCTCAACACTGGCTCCTCTGTTGTCCCGCTCGTGGTTGCACTACGGTTCGCACTGCCATCCTACCTGCTGTCAGGGGACTACCTACCTTTTTTAGGTCCCCACATCATTTGGAACCTGGTTAGGTTCCTTTAGTGTGACTTGGGGGTGGTGGTGGTGGGGGGGGGTTCTCAGCTGACGCGCTCCAAAGTCGGTATCTCCGGTCTTCGAGGGGCCGTTGGTGTCGCGCGTTAGCCCTCTATTTCAATACAGTAAAATGCCAACACAAGTCGGCGTCATTCACAAGTTACTTCAATGCCGTAAGGACTTTCCTGGCCCATCGCAGGCCTCTTCTGTTCCATTCTACTCCCAACATTACTTAACCACCCACCTCATCTAATGTATGTCCCCATAGTGTTTTTACAGCCTCCCCTCAACCCCTCCTCCATTTGGTAGGTTTGAGTTGGCGGCAATATTCCCAGGCAGGGGACTTTTAATACAATCTGAATGGAGGTGGTTGTTTTTAAAGGATGCAGAGCGCTTTGGGGTCGTTACAGTGTGGGCTTATTTTATTGGAACCCGTGGTATGTACACTGAGCTTCTGTGGGGAAGGCGAAAGCTGGGGGGGGTGTAGGCGGGTGGAGGGGGTGTGTGTGTGTGTGTGTGTGTGTGTGTGTGTGTGTGTGTGTTTGTATTGAAGGGGGTCTCTGAAGCTGGTGGGTTATGTACCCAGGGAGGTCCGCTGTGTGTGTGTGTGTGTGTGTGTGTGTGTGTGTGTGTGTGTGTGTTTGTGTATTGAAGGGGGTCTCTGAAGCTGGTGGGTTATGTACCCAGGGAGGTCCGCTGTGTGTGTGTGTGTGGTGTGTGTGTTGAAGGGGGTCTCTGAAGCTGGTGGGTTATGTACCCAGGGAGGTCCGCTGTGTGTGTGTGTGTGTGTGTGTATGTGTGTGTGTGTGTGTGTGTGTGTGTGTGTGTGTGTGTGTGTTGAAGGGGGTCTCTGAAGCTGGTGGGTTATGTACCCAGGGAGGTCCGCTGTGTGTGTTTAAAGGAAACCAGGGCTGTCAGTCTGTATTTGGCGTAAATGCATGGTGATGGGCAGAACATAGCTTCCTTGTGGTTTCGGGGTTAAACACTACGTTTGGTCCTCACTAAGAGGCCAGAGGCAAATCAGGCCACTCAGACACACGCACAAACACACACACACTTTTTGAGGGGATCCGCTTGACCTTCAGCCCTGTGTCACCTACAGTGAGTTAGTTAGTGGTTGTTAGTTAGCCAACGTGAGTTTGACCGCGCGATGAACAGTGTGTGGTTGACGTGATCTAGGAGGCCCCTGTCCAGACTGACCATTAAAGAGGACCAGAGCGTGTGTGTGTGTGTGTGTGTGTGTGTGGGCAATTCCACAGTAATGGAATTATGCTTTGACTCTGTTTTTTCACTTTAAAATATATGCTAAACAAAAAATCCATAGATTTCACAGTTGATGCGCATGGACTACGTCTAACAATTTCCACAAAATGTACAGAAACAAATTCAGCGGATTAACTTTGTAGGTGCGAACGCCATGCGAGCAGATACCCATAGACTTCTAGTCATTTGCACTAACGCTAGTTAGCGTTGGCCGGCGACACTACCTAGAACTTCCTTCATACTGGACACAGAGACCTGAAAATGGTTTCCACTAGTTCATCTGGCTCTGGGGAAGGGAGTATCCCTTTAAAATATGTCTGCAGAAAGAATGGGGTGTCAGCTATGACATGGCGCCGTGAGTTTTATAAAAATCTCTTTTTGGTTATTCAAGCACAGTAAGTGAAGTGGATTTACACCCGGTCACGGAATTACGTCATGGGTCCCTGGTCCGTACTACACAGAAATGCATCATTATGTATGTGAAGGTCATTCTCCTCATGTTTCACAAGTTTGGACAGCGCAGCAGAGCACAGAAGAGTATAGTGCAGTACAGCAGAGTAGAGTTCTGTGCGGAAGTGTATGTTACAGTACAATATACTGTCCTCTTTTTCTTTGATTTCACCTTTATTTAACCAGGTAGGCTAGTTGAGAACAAGTTCTCATTTACAACTGCGACCTGGACAAGATAAAGCGTAGCAGTTCGACACATACAACAACACAGAGTTACACATGGAATAAACAAAACATACAGTCAATAATACAGTAGAACAAAAGAAAACAAAAAATCTATATACAGTGAGTGCAAATGAGGTAAGTTAAGGCAATAAATAGGCCATGGTGGCGAAGTAATTACAATATAGCAATTAAACACTGGAATGGTAGATGTGCAGAAGATGAATGTGCAAGTAGAGATACTGGGGTGCAAAGGAGCAAGATAAATAAATACAGTATGGGGAGGAGGTAGGTAGATAGATGGGCTGTTTACAGATGGGCTATGTACAGGTGCAGTGATCTGTGAGCTGCTCTGACAGCTGGTGCTTAAAGCTAGTGAGGGAGATATGAGTCTCCAGCTTCAGAGATTTTTGCAGTTCGTTCCAGTCATTGGCAGCAGAGAACTGGAAGGAAAGGCGACCAAAGGAGGAATTGGCTTTTGGGGGTGACCAGTGAGATATACCGGCTGGAGTGCGTGCTATGAGTGGGTGCTGCTATGGTGACCAGTGAGCTGAGATAAGGCGGGGCTTTACATAGCAGAGACTTGTAGATAACCTGTAGCCAGTGGGTTTGGCGACGAATATGAAGCGAGGGACAACCAACGAGAGCGTACAGGTTGCAGTGGTTGGTAGTGTATGGGGCTTTGGTGACAAAACGGATGGCACTGTGGACAACTACAAATACCTAGGTGTCTGGTTAGACTGTAAACTCTCCTTCCAGGCTCACATTAAGCATCTCCAATCCAAAATTAAATCTGGAATCGGCTTCCTATATAGCAACAAAGCTTTTATTGTGTTTTGATGTATTTCTGATACCGTTTAAGACTTTTTCTGGTAGATGTTTTTTTTTTTTAACATGGAAAATGGTTGAAAAATCTAACTATGCCCAAAATATAGACTCTGAGCTTTCATTTGACACCCAAATTGATATGCTCCTATGAACTTTGTGCTCATGGGTCCTTTTAGATGGAAATGCCCTGGTGTGGTAATGGACTTGTTGAAGGGTCAACAGCCTCCGTCTCACACACACACACACACACACACACACACACACACACACACACACACACACACACACACACACACACACAGACATGGACACAGAGAGAGAGAGAGAGAGAGAGAGAGAGAGTTTATTTGATTGAGTGGCCGGCCTCGCTCTCAAGCGCTACACACACACACCAAATGAAGTGTAGATGTGTTTGTGCACAAGTGAATTGCATTGTTACCTTGTGCTATATATTGTCAGTGCCCCGCCACTCTAAAACAAGTGCTAAAACCACAGCTGCCATTTTATCTCCTGTGTCTGGGACTGAAAGCAGCAGAGTAGTGCTGGTAGAGTGGGGTTCATATAATGTCTGCTGTGCAGACTCCAGGACATGTTATTTGTCATTGAGAACTTTAGCAGGGCCTACAATGCACTCTAGGCATATGGTTTATTACTCTGCCAACCTCAAACAACCCTCTCTCTCTCTCTCTCTCTGTCTGTCTGTCTGTCTTGCTACATTCTCTGTTCCAATAGTCACCATTCCCTATTTTCATTGGCCAGCCATGGGGAGCAATGACCTTTGCCACCCACTGTTATTGGTCTGTCCTCAGTTATGTTTGGGGTGTGTGTGCTTGGGTGTAGGGTGACCCGAGCTGCATTCAGAATGAGTGGCCTGATATGATTTTTGCCATTTTGTGATATGGGATTACGTTTTGGAATGCATTCAAAATGGCACCCTGTCCCCTACATAATGCACTACTTTTGTCACGCTTCAGTTCAGATCCACCCACATATTGTGCTTGAACATAATGTTCCATATTATTCATGTTAAGGATGTGCATCTGTCCCTTTCAAGGCGATTGGATACATATCTAGATACACGGGCTCCGATACAATACAGGAACGATACATTTCAGTTTGAAACAATTCGGTGCGATTCTGTTTGATTAGAGGAGCGAATCGATGCGTTTCCTTCTGATGCGACACGGTTCGATACACAAACATTTGTTCATTTTCTTTTCTAAATGTAAAATCTTGTGAGCTGGGCGTCTCTGAGCTGGATCTATCTAAGCTGACTTGTCTTTGTGTGCGTGCAAAGGATGTGTGTCTATGGTGTATGTGGGTGCCTGAGCTGAGCCATAAGGGAGACTGGGCATCTACCACCCCGCTATGAGATTCGTGGGGGGTGCAGGCAATGCATGCTTTGTGATCTGAAATCACCAGATTTATATAATATTATATATATATATATTTTTTTTACATTTGTACTTTCCTCCGACTCCGAGCTTCAAAATGGAAACACGGGGAAGTATTGCTGCTTTTTACGTTTATAATCCCCTTCAGGAGAAAAGGGTGTTCAAACATTTTGCTGTGATTTTCACACTTGCTCAACATTAATCCTTGGTAAACATATATATTTAGAAAAGGAATACTTTCACCAAATTACCATAAATGATTCTTTGAACATTATATCACCAAGTTATCCCTTTAGGTGAACCATTTACAGTATTAAATGGTCTATTGTTGTAAAATAAAGGTAACCTTTCACGTTGAACAGCTTCAGTGCTGTTCTTTGTTTACACCCGTTTAGCATCGTTCACATCCTCTAATGCCTTAGACCCACCCATCTCTTAAAGCATTCACATTGAAATACATGCGACTGTGGCTATGTGCTAAAGCAGTGAGGTAGTGCTTAAAAAAAAAAATTTTTAAAAAATTGTTTAACTTCAAGTGCTAAAGATAGTAGCCTACAATTAGAAAAAACATAAAACACAAAGGCTTAAGTAAAAACAATATCTAGACCCTATATAATTTGAGTAACTTTGGTTCAGGTTATGATATGGACAAAGGAATCTAGCCTGAGAGCATATTTCTGTTCTGCCCTTTGGAGCAGGACATGCAATGTCGATGGCCTTTTCATTGCAGAAGTCCTGATCTTCTCAAAATGATATGTTTGCCGGGTTGTGTCCAGTCTGGGGGATGCTTTCACATCTCTGGGAGGAAGGTGTCAACAATGCACAGCAGCTGAAACCTGGTTCCATCTGAGTGAAAGCGCCTTGGCCACAACACCAGCCTCCAGACAATTAAAGCTGCAAAGGAGGAAAGCAGACAACAAAGCCTTGCATACTAGCAATAACATTACCATAATTTCCGGACTATTAAGCGCACCTGAATATAAGCCGCACCCACTGAATTAAAAAAAATATATTATTTTGAACATA
Organism: Salmo salar; assembly: GCF_965601325.2. Classification (NCBI taxonomy): domain Eukaryota; kingdom Metazoa; phylum Chordata; class Actinopteri; order Salmoniformes; family Salmonidae; genus Salmo; species Salmo salar. Next base: position 10,394,476 of record NC_138306.1, on the reverse strand, counting down.
AATAAGCCGCACATACATTTACATTTTTAGTCATTTAGCAGACGCTCTTATCCAGAGCGACTTACAGTAGTGAATGCATACATTTCATACATTTTTTTTCTGTGCTGGCCCCCCGTGGGAATCGAACCCACAACCCAGGCGTTGCAAACACCATGCTCTACCAACTGAGCTACAGTTGCTATAAGCCGCAGGTGCCTACCGGTACATTGAAACAAATGAACTTTACACAGGCTTTAACGAAACACGGCTTGTAACAAAAATAAATAGGCTTTAACGAAACACGGCTTGTAACAAAAAATAAAAAATTAGCAGTAAGCTTTAGTTGTCTTTTTGCACTGAGTCAATTCCTCACGCTGCTGTTTCCAACGTCTTATCATCGATTCATTAAGACCAAGCTCCCGTGCAGCAGCTCTATTTCCTTTTCCAACAGCCAGATCAATCGCCTTCCACTTGAAAGCTGCATCATATGCATTTCTCCGTGTCTTTGCCATGATGAGGGTGACAAAATGACTACCGTAATCAGAATGATGGGAAGTTTGAGAGCGCTCGATTTAATCTAAACAGTAAACAAAAAAGTTGTTTGACCTTAACTCGTTCGGCAATTTCATTGGTCTAATGAAAGCTTCATGCCGCCAAAAAAACTGAGCACGTTTTTTTAATTGAAAGCGGTAAAAATCCATAAATTAGCCACGTCATTGTTTAAGCCACGAGGTTCAAAGCGTGGGAAAAAAGTTGCGGCTTATAGTCCGGAATTTACAGTAATTGACCTGCAAGTTCAACCAATATGCTCAGTGTTGCTTGTTCATCATAGGTCACCTGGTACTGGTGGCGGAGAGCAGGTTAATGCCGCAACGAGCCATCTGTAAACAATGGCTCGTTGCCGGACGAAGCAAGCTATAACGGTATCTGTATGCAACTGTCTAGCTAGCTATATAGCGAACAATAGCTAGCAATCAAAATGACACAGTTGAGACGATAACGTATGTACATGTAGCTCTCTTGGCATTTTACCTGTAGACAATCCCAGGCGTTTGGATTACTTCCAAAATAATTCTTCCCACTCGGCTTCCACTGGTCTAGACTGCTTTAGCCACAGGAGACATAGCTGTGTCGATACCAGCAGCTGTGTTCAGGACAACGCTGGTATTGAAAGCTGTAGCTACACTTTGTCGTCCATGATGAACATATGAGTAAATCCAATGGGTCTTTCAAATATCCATGGTAGCAGAGAGCAGGATGTGTCATTTGACAGAGAAGCCTTGAGTGACAGAATAGACTCTTTCTCGTGGATGTCCCAACCCCCTCATTATCTCATGGCTAGGCAGGATTCTGTCTTTTCTCTGTGTCTAAACAGCTTCGTGATTTCACATTTTATTTATATTTACAGGTTACATACAAGTTTGTTATTAAGGCACATGAAAGTTCACATGTTCCAGAAGACTTTTCTGCAAAAAAACGCATTTTGATAAACACTTTTTTTTTACATTCAAATGCCTCTCCTGTGAAGTAGTGATGTGCGTCATACGCCCAGCTTTCTGTAACGGGTCACAAATAGCCACATGTCATCAAAGATCCACAACCATATTTTACAGTAGGTATTTGTATTTATTGAGGATCCCCCTTCCTGGGGTACAGCAACATTTAGGCAGTTATATACAATTAAAAATATTACATGACATTACATTTCACAACACAATAAGTGTGTGCCCTCAGGCCACTACTCTACTACCACATATCTACAATACAAAATCCATGTGTACGTGTATGTAAAGTGCGTGTCTTATCATGTGTGTGTGTGTCTGTGCCTGTGTGTCTCTTCACAGTCCCCGCTGTTCCATAAGGTGTATTTTTATCTGTTTTTTTTATCTGATTCTACTGCTTGCATCAGTTACCTGATGTGGAATCAAGTTCCATGTTGCCATGGATCTATGTAGTACTGTCCGAGCTGTGTGCTAGTAGCTTAAACAGACAGCTCGGTGCATTCAGCATGTCAATACTTCTGACAAAAACAAGGAGTGATGAAATCAATCTCTCCTCTACTTTGAGCCATGAGTGATTGACATGCATATCATTGTTAACTCTCTGTGTACATTTAAGGGCCAGACGTGCTGCCCTGTTCTGAGCCAATTGTAATTTACCTAAGTCCCTCTTTGTGGCACCTGACCACACGACTGAACAGTAGTCCAGGTGTGACAAAACTAGGGCCTGTAGGACCTGCCTTGTTGATAATGTTAAGGCAGAGCAGTGCATTATTATGGACAGACTTCTCCCCATCTTAGCTAATGTTGCATCAACATGTTTTGACCATAACGGTTTACAGTCCAGGGTTACTCCAAGCAGTTTAGTCATCTCAATTTGCTCAATTTCCACATTCATTACAAGATTCAGTTGAGCTTTAGGGATTAGTGAATGATTTGTCCCAAATACAATGCGTTTCGTTTTTGAAATATTTAGGACTCTTATTTCTTGCCACCCATTCAGAAATTAACTGCAGCTCTTTGAGTGTTGCAGTAATGTCACTCGCTGTAGTCGCTGACGTGTATAGTGTTGAGTCATCCGCATACATAGACACAATGGCTTTACTCAAAGCCAGTGGCATGTCATAAGTAAAGATTGAAAAAAGTAAGGGGCCTAGACTCCTGCCCTGGGGAATTCCTGATTCTACCTGGATTATATTGGAGAGGCTTCCATTAAAGAACACCCTCTGTGTTCTGTTAGACAAGTAACTCTTTATCCACAATATAGCAGGGGGTGTAAAGCCATAACACAAGTTTTTCCAGCAACAGACTATGATCGATAATGTCAAAAGCTGCACTGAAGTAAAAAAAAAAAAACAGCTCCCACATTCTTTTTATCATCAATTTTTCTCTGCCAATCATCAGTCGTATGTGTAAGTGCTGTGCCTGTTGAATGCCCTTCCCTATAAGTGTGCTGAAAGTCTGTTGTCAATTTGTTTACTGTAAAATAGCATTGTATCTGGTCAAACACCATTTTTTCAAAAGTTTACTAAGGGTTGGTAACAGGCTGATTGGTCGGCTATTTGAGCCAGTAAAGGGGTCTTTACTATTTTTGGGTAGCGGAATGACTTTTGCTTCCCTCCATGCCTGAGGGCACACACTTTCTTGCTGGTTTAAATTGAAAATATGGCAAAGGGGATTGGGAATTTCGTCCATTATTATCCTCAGTAATTTTCTATCCAAGTTGTCAGACCCAGGTGGCTTGTCATTGTTGATAGACAACAATACGTTTTTCACCTCTTCCACACTCACTTTACGGAATAAAAAAATTACAATGCTTGTCTTTCATAATTTTGTTAATTATTATTGCTGGCATTTGGTCGGCTTTTGTTGCTGGCATGCTGTGCCTAAGTTTGCTATTCTTGCCAATTAACAAAATCATTAAAGTAGGTGGCAATATCAGTGGGTTTTTGTGATGGATGAGCCATCTGATTCACTGATGGAGTGGAGTTTGCTTTTTTGCCCAAAATGTCATTTAAGGTGTTCCGAAGCTTTTTACTATCATTCTTTATATAATTTATTTGTTTCATAGTATAGTTTTTTTCTTCTTTTTATTCACTTTAGTCACATGATTTCTCAATTTGCAGTGCTTTTGCCATTCCTTTTTGCCTCATCCCTCTCAACCATACAATTGTTCAATTCCTGTCTGTTGCAGATTTTCATTCTCCCAAGTCGTCCTATAATAATGTGGAGTTATCTTCTGCATATGCATCTTTTTCGACGCAAAACTCACCACTGGTGTGCATGGCAAAAGAGCTCGATTTTCATGTCTTCTGACCATTAGTACCGTTTACAATCCAAGTGCTAATGACGTTGCGCAAACCCCCAGGAATTTCCATTTGTTGGATGACATGAAAATAGAGTTCTTCGGCCACACAAAACAGTGTGCGTTCGTCTCTTTTCTTGTATGTTCTTTGTGGTTTTCTTTAGCTTGTGTTTGTACTCGTACTGTATGTAAAGCACATACTTGTCTAAATACTGTTAGCCCCTTCCCAAGCCCTGGTATTCCATTACAGTAGAGGACCATTTTGACAAGTAGCCTCATACTTGTACCTATAAGGGACAAAAACACATGACAGACAGGGAATACCAGAGATGCAGTACTTCACATGGAAAACACTTCCCCCCCATCCCATCCCCATGGGGTTCTGAGCTTTCTATCCTTGTGGACCAGACCCCAACTTTTATATGTAACGAATAGATACAATTTGAGTGTATATCACATCAATCACAGGAGGTTGGTGGCAACTTAATTGGGGAAGACGGGCTCGTGGTAATGGCTGGAGCGGAATGAGTGGAACAAATACATCAAACGCGTGGTTTCCATGTGTTCGATGCCGTTCCAGCCATTATTATGAGTCACGTTGGTAGAGTTTAAACACCTGGTCGATATAAATATCATGGTATAATTGTCTTTAGGTCAGCTGTTTTTTAGTTATGACATTTGTGTTTTTTTATGTAATTGTACTGTATGTGTGTCTATAGTTTTGTTCAATGTTGCGTTAGTGTATGTAAGTTGTTTTGTCTGAAACTTTGTCCCCCCCCCCTGCTGCTGCCGGACCAGTTCTCTTGAAAATAGATTTTATCTCAATGAGGAAAAACCTGTATAAATAAAGGTTAAATAAAAAGTTAATACATAGAGCCGTCCTCCTCTCAGCCGCCTCCACTGACGTCGGTGCTATACCATAGCCTTATTTATGCATTGACATTTTGGGATTCCCCTTTTGGCACAAGTCTTCTTACAGCCTAAATGAGCACATTCTATTCAATTTACCCATTAGTCACCTGAGTATTCGCTTTGCGATTTAGTTTTGACCGAGAGAGCAGTCATACCTGCTGGGTTGTTCTTGTTAGCCTAGCGCTGTTGGCATCTAGGACTGTAAATGCCATTGTAGCGGGACCGAATTAGCCACTCGCACGTTCCCTGCCTGCCTGGCCTGCTGCTCAGCTGGTTATATAAGAGTGGCTTGGTTTGTCCCTAGCGGTGGAAGCTCAACACCAGCTAACGGCTAATGTAAATGTAATGTCACTGACTGTTCCTCTGCCGTCACGTCACCCTGAGGCAAGGCACACACATTTCAGTAGGATAGACTCTTAAGCAAACATGCTGTGACAGAGAGAGCGAGCGGGAGGGAGGGAGGGAGGAACTTGGAGGCATAGAGAGAGACTGAGAAATGGGGAATGTTGTGAAGAAGGGATGGGGTGACATGGGTGGAAATGGAGAGAGCTGGAGACGGAGGGATGGAGAGTGTAGCTAAAAACCCGGCTATTCCGAAGGGCAATACCATTTAGAATGGCTCCACTGTGCTGCAGCTGTATACTGTAGTAGAATATGACACACAGATAGAAAGTGGTTAGACTGGCCAGTCACTTTGAAGCTTCAAACAGCGTTCAAAATGGCTTTTCTCGAAGGCTTTCTGCAGGTGCAGTTGGTATGCCCTACTATAGGTTTGATGGGTTTTTTTTAAGTGCCGTTGTAGATCCAAGGAGGATTTGCTCAGACATGATGTGTAGCTGTGTTAGTCGAAAGACTTGATCCAATCCGACGCTGCTGTTGCAGACACATTCCAATTGAGCAACACTTAAAACATGAACAGATTCTGCTTGTCTACCCATGTGTGAAAATTTCTGTTAAATCAGCCTTATATTCTCCTCTGATTCCATTTACAGACCCCTGAGTCACTCCTCAAACAAATCTCCCTTTCCTGTTCTCTCTCTCGCTCTTTCTCTCCGTCGTTCTCTCTCCTGCTCTCTTTTCTCTCTCTCTCTCTCTCTCTCTCTCTCTCTCTCTCTCTCTCTCTCTCTCTCTCTCTCTCTCTCTGTCAGGCATGTGCTGGTAAATGCTCATGTGTTTATTGATCCCTCCAGCAAAGTGAAATCCCTCATGACTGCCTTGCTTGGCCAGTGTTCGCTCGCTCGCTCTCTCTCTCCTCTTGCTCTCTCTCGCTCTCTCTCGTCTCAGAAGGCAGATCTGTTTCTGTTACAGTAAGCAACCCACCATACTGGAAATGGGAAGAGATAATCATTTGATTCGTGCTGTATGTGTGTTCGTGTGCGCGCCCGTCTGTTTCTGTGTCCGTTTCTCTCTCTTAACTAGATCATTACGTTATTCCCATACTGTTTAGTGGATGACCCGTCTCTCTCTTGTTAGTAGAGCACGGACTGTGATGGGCACATGCACCCCCTCCATCCACCTTCCCTCTCTTTGCCCAACTAATCATCAGCCTTGCTGTACATTTGAATCCATCTCCTATGATCCTTCAGGAAGCCCAGGTCTTTTCATATGGATATTTATCTCCCACAAGGCATTGCAGCACAGTGAAGGGTACGCTCCACCCCACCGAGAAGAAAAGGAGTAGAGAGACGATCAGGATGAGTCACTCTTCTCTTTCTCTCTCCCTTTCATGAGGGAGGGATGGCCTCACCGTGAAATACAGAACATATGGTAAACAGATCTCTAGTATTGTTTGTGTTACACGGGTTAAAAAGGAAAAGACTGGTATGAGAAGTGCATGTATGGTTGAAAGACCTTTTCATTGAAGCCACTTGTTTGGTGGTACTTTTTGACAGTTCAGAGGAGTAGGTTTAGGTGTTGTTGTTTTTTGTTGACGCGTCATGACTTATGGTGGTTGATGTGCGGTGGGGTTCATCGTAGCGCCTGGGTGGGTGTGACAGAAGGGAGAGAGATCTGGGGGACCCCCAGGACCCATACTGCCCCAGGGGGACCCCCTACCCCCACCCCCTGGACACGCGCGCACACACACACACACACACACACACACCCGCTGGCCAGTATTCCAGTAAAGCCTCCAATATCCCAAAGCGCTCCGTATCTCTAGAGAACATAAATGTAGATAGCCTATCACGGCAAAGCTTTATCCTCAGTCATAATATATTCAGTTTGTTGTCACTAAGCTGACCTAGAAATTCAAATGAGGTGTTTTAGTGAATGAGAACAGGGCAGGCGTGCCAGTCGTGTGTGTGTGCATGTGAATATCAAAGGCAGGATCCTTCGATGTGCAGCTTTGAGGCAGAACTCTTGCATACAGACATGCTTTTTTGTTAATGGTCCAGAAGCGTTTTCCCCCCCCCTGGTTCTTGCAAAGAACAAGCTAGTGTGTGTGTGTGTGTGAGAGGAGAGGCAAGGGAGAAGGTCCTGTGGAAGTCTTTAAATACCACAAAGAGCTCGCTGTGTCTAATTTAAACGGTCCTACACACACCCACACACAGTCGACAAAAGCCTCTCTCACGGCTGACCTTTCGACCTTGGCCCCTGCCGCATATGATTCCAACCGGCCATTATTCCGGGGTCCTTGACGACAGAAACTCCCAATCCCAGGGTTGTCCTGCTCTCTGCCTGCTAAAAAATATATTTATTTTTTTACCCCCCCCCCCCCCGGCCCCACCATCACACAAACCCACCCTAATAGCCATGTAACTAGTCTACTAATTACCCTCAGCTTAACTCATCCTATCTCACAACAGGCGAGCAATAGCGTCAGTGTGTTTAGCCAGGGGTTGGAGGTGTATGGGGCCGTGGTTGGACTATGGTGGGCGATGTTGATCTGGAGCCCCTGTGGCTGAAATCAGGAACATGTGGAGCAGTCGACGTATTGACCTAGCTATCATTGCAGGGGGGGGTTGCACATAGAAATGTAACATGTAGAGATGGTGATGCGATTCTTTATTGCTACGTAACAGACGTCTCTGTTCTACACAATGCATTTCTATCTGCCTCTTGGGAGTTTTATCTGGGAGATTAGCAGAGCACCAGACAATAGCTGAGTATCAATATTTGTAAGGGCCTTCCTTACCTTTCAAAGTGAAATCCTTTTTCTATGAGGAATTGTAGAGGAAAAGATAACATGTACATTTATTAAGTCCTTCTAGATTTAGGTAGCCTTTCCCCTCTGCACATGTATATACATGTTTTTTCCCCCGTAGCTGTTAGGGATATTGATTTATGCATGAAGGCCAGATTGACACTGCCTCTAATGTAAAATTCAGATCGGCATGAATACACAATTAATGGGGCTTTGAATAAAATATGATCCTTTTTCTCCTGACCAGCTTTGAGTGCTCTTTTTTTCTCTCTTTCACTCAAACTTTATTTTATTACACCCGCTTCCTTCCGCTGCCACTCTCTTGCTCTCTCGCTGCCACTCTCTGTCTTGCTCTCACTCATCCTACGTCTTCTTTCTCCCCTCTCCCCCCTCTCTTCCCCCTCTCCCTCCCTCTCTTCCCCCTCTCCCTCCCTCTCTCCCGCCCTTCCTCCCTCTCTCCCGCCCTTCCTCCCTCTCTCGCCCTCTCTTCCCCTCTCCCTCCCTCCCTTCCTCTACCTTCCCCCCTCTCTCTCCCTCCCTTCCCCTCTCTCCTCCTCTCTCTCTCACCCCTCCCTCTCTCTCCCTCCTCTCCTCCTCCTGACGGTGCTGTTTCTCTGGCTGCGTTCCCTGAACCCTCTCACCTAGCTATGCATGCCTGTAAAGGTCGATGCTAATAATACTGGCTGGGGCCTTAGTATACACACAGCACTGGCAGTAAATATACTCTGATGTTACTGCAGTCTTACTGGTAAATAAAACACTTTGAATATTGAAATACTCTGTTAGTAGTAGGACTACATGGATACACTCCGAAATAGACTGCCTATACTGTTAATACTTTCAGTACAGTACTGTGCCATACATACATACATACATACATACATACATACATACAGTTGTCAGAAGTTTACATACACTTAGGTTGGAGTCATTAAAACTCGTTTTTCAACCACTCCACAAATTTCTTGTTAACAAACTACAGTTTTGGCAAGTCGGTTAGGACATCTACTTTGTGCATGACACAAGTAATTTTTCCAACAATTGTTGACAGACAGATTATTTCACTTATAATTCACTGTATCACAATTCCAGTGGGTCAGAAGTTTACATACACTAAGTTGACTGTGCCTTTAAACAGCTTGGAAATATCCAGAAAATTATGTCATGGCTTTAGAAGCTTCTGATAGGCTAATTGACATAATTTGAGGTGTACCTGTGGATGTATTTCAAGGCCTACCTTCAAACTCAGTGCTTCTTTGCTTGACATCATGGGAAAATCAAAAGAAATCAGCCAAGACCTCAGAAAATAAATTGTAGACCTCCAAGTCTGGTTCATCCTTGGGAGCAATTTCCAAATGCCTGAAGGTATCACGTTCATCTGTACAAACAATAGTACCCAAGTATAAACACCATGGGACCACGCAGTCGTCATACCGCTCAGGAAGAAGACGCGTTCTGTCTCCTAGAGATGAACGTACTTGGTGCGAAAAGTGCAAATCAATCCCAGAACAACAGCAAAGGACCTTGTGAAGATGCTGCAGGAAACAGGTACAAAAGTATATATATCCACAGTAGAACGAGTCCTATATCGACATAACCTGAAAGCCACTCAGCAAGGAAGAAGCCACTGCTCCAAAACCGCCATAAAAAAGCCAGACTACGGTTTGCAACTGCAAATGGGGACAGAGATCGTACTTTTTGGAGAAATGTCCTCTGGTCTGATGAAACAAAAATAGAACTGTTTGGCCATAATGACCATTGTTATGTTTGGAGGAAAAGGGAGACTTGCAAGCTGAAGAACACCATCCCAACCATGAAGCACGAGGGTGGCAGCATCATGTTGTGGGGGTGCTTTGCTGCAGGGGGGACTGGTTCACTTCACAAAATATATGGCATCATGAGGGAGGAAAATTATATGGATATATTGAAGCAACATCTCAAGACATCAGTCAGGAAGTTAAAGCTTGGTCGCAAATGGGTCTGAACCACTGGGAATGTGATGAAAGAAATAAAAGCTGAAATAAATAATTCTCTACTATTATTCTGACATTTCACATTCTTAAAATAAAGTGGTGATCCTAACTGACCTAAGACAGGGAATGTTAACTAGGATTAAATGTCAGGAATTGTGAAAAATCTGAGTTTAAATGTATTTGGCTAAGGTGCATGTAAACTTCTGACTTCTACATACATACATACATACATACATACATACATACATACATACATACATACATACATACATACATACATACATACATACTACATACATACATACATACATGCATGCATGCATGCATGCATGCATGCATACATACATACATACATAATGGGGAGTGTTAAACATCTGGCTCTGCTAGGAAATACCACAGGCGTGCAGGTATATCCACCCGCAGTCAAAACAACTGACCTTGGACATAATAAAAAACACCTTATCCTTAAGCACACCAGGGAGCAAAACTATTGTCCCCCTGTACAACTTTCCATCAATAAATCTCCCCCGACTGTCAATTCCACTCTAATAATATTTTTTCCTACGCATATTGTTTCCCGGTGTACTATGTAAGTACAGTATCGGGGAGGTATTTAAGTATCCTTTCTAAATGACACTACAGCCATGATAACAGCACATTTGTCTTCAGCATTTGTCAAAGGACCTCCAGTAGAGAGTATCAATAGGACCAATGAGGCCTTGAGGGGCTCGGAGACTGAAGGCTGATGAGCTCTCTGAGGATCTAACCGGTCGCTCCACCATCCCTCTCGTCACGCTATACTGGTCCTCTCACGGCACCATAGAGGCGTATTAGTGTAACACCCCCTGACCTCTTCCTGCTCACCAGGAAATAGATAGCTTTCCATTTCCTGCAGGACTTATTAGAGCGCAGCGCTCTTATTCCAGATTCACACTATAGGGCCGACCCTATGGTGTAGTGTGACTCGGTCTTGTTTTGTGCTCTGTCCGCATCCAAGTGTTCCAACCTGCGTGTATATAAAGCTGTGGACCTTGCCCTGTTCCTTAAAGTATACTTATTAACTACTTATTAACCACAGAAAGCATTTATTAAGCACTTATGAATCATTAATTAACAGTAGAAAGGGTCTGCCACTGGTGAGGTTATCTGCAGGTCATGCGACGCTTACTAGCCTGTGCTGGTCTGGCCACCCTGAGGTAGCCATTTCCTCTCACCCCCCCAGATGGCATCTGTAACCAGCGTTCATCTCAGATGCCACTGGCTGTTTATTTGTTGAGGTAAACATCATTTCCCGCTTGTTAGTTACTTAACGTGCCCTAGAGTTTCCCTAAGAGCACTGTATTGAGTAGAGCGTAATGGCATCAAAACACGGAGTATCGTAGAGTAGAATGCCCATGTATTTACCTGCTAACAACTGGCCACATTTATCCTCTTTATACAAACCAGATGAGTAGTCAGAGTAGGGCTGGACGGTATACCATATTTTACGAAAAACCGGTATTGATGCACTTCACTTTTTATAAGGGTTTTTGAATGTTTTGGTGTGTTACATGTGATACGCCGCGTGTAAAGTCAATTTTTATAGTTTACTTGCGTCATCTCTCTCCAATGCCGCTACCCACAAAGACCTAGCCCTAGTTCCTCGACCATGAGATACTTGCGTTCAGTCTCTGCGTGGTTAATGTAGCACATGCAACACTGTTGATGACAACGATGGCGTTGTCACTTTTGCTTCTTAATAGAAGTCCACTAGCATTTTATAATTACGCTATTAGTTTGTTTCTTACGTCTGAAAGCCACTAGTTGGTCTTAGTGAATTGGGTCTAAATCTTGTTAGACGCTAATTCTAATCGCTAATGCTAATCGCAAGCTAGCTAATAATTGTACTGAGTCAGAGCGAACATAACTAGCCACATAGCCTGATAATACCAGTGATGGTGTAGATCTGCACCTGCATGTTTTTTGTTTGACAGTACATTCTAAATCAAAGGCATACGCGAAGCAAGAATATGTTAGCTACATGAAGTAGCGAAGAGAGAACATTCAATGTATATAAAGATTATAGGGTCCCCTAGGAACACTTGTTAAAACACTTTGGTTTCTACTCTGTCACAATAACTCCCTGGCATTTTCATTTGTTGTCATGTCAAACACTGTATTCAAAGTACCCAATATTATATTCTAACTATAGAATTAGAATACTCATTATATTTCCATGATTCCAACAGTTCATCCAAGTGTTTTGCTCTAAATCACAAGTCAAATCGCAATTGCAAGGTTTGGTTCAAAATAAAGCCTAGATTGTTTGCCCATATCGTGCAGCCCTACGTGGGAATGATCTCAATGAGTGCAGGGAAATGCAGATGTTTATGAAAATGCTGAAACAAGTTTTTTAGATAATTTGTCCATATCGCCCAGCCCTAAGTCAGAGTCTCCTAATAACCCCATGTTGAGACAGTCTAAACTAGAGGTCGACCGATTAATCGGAATAGCCGATTAATTAGGGCCGATTTCACGTTTTCATAACAATTGTAATCGGTATTTTTGGACACCGATTTGCCGTTTTAAATTTCTATATAGATAGATAGATATATAGATATATAGATATATAGAAATTTAAACGGCAAATCCGTCGTTGCACCAATGTACCTAACCATAAACATCAATACCTTTCTTTAAAATCAATACACAAGTATATATTTTTAAACCTGCATATTTAGTTAATATTGCCTGCTAACATGAATTTCTTATAACTAGGAAAATTGTGTCACTTCTCTAGCGTTCCGTGCAAGCAGTCAGGGAATATGCAGCAGTTTGGGCCGCCTGGCTCATTACGAACTGTGTGAAGTCCATTTATTCCTAACAAAGGCTGTAATTAATTATGACATAACATTGAAGGTTGTACAGTGTAACAGCAATATTTAGACTTATGGATGCCATCCGTTAGATAAAATACGAAACGGTTCCGTATTTCACTGAAAGAATAAACGTTTTGTTTTCGAAATAATAGTTTCCGGATTTGACCATTTTAATGTTTGGTCATATGTTTGGCTCGTATTTCTGTGTGTTTATTATATTATAATTAAGTCTATGATTTGATAGAGCAGTCTGACTGAGCGATGGTAGGCACCAGCAGGCTCGTAAGCATTCATTCAAACAGCACTTTTATGCGTTTGCCAGCTGCTCTTCGCAGTGCTTCAAGCATTGTGCTGTTCATGACTTCAAGCCTATCAACTCCCAAGATTATGCTGGTGTAACCGATGTGAAATGGCTAGCTAGTTAGCGGGGTGCGAGCTAATAGCGTTTCAAACGTCACTCGCTCTGAGACTTGGAGTAGTTGTTCCCCTTGCTCTGCATGGGTAACGCTGCTTCGAGGGTGGCTGTTGTTGATGTGTTCCTGGTTCGAGCCCAGGTAGGAGCGAGGAGAGGGACGGAAGCTATACTGTTACACTGGCAATACTAAAGTGCCTATAAGAACATCCAATAGTCAAAGGTATATGAAATACAAATGGTATAGAGAGAAATAGTCCTATAATTCCTATAATAACTACAACCTAAAACTTCTTACCTGGGAATATTGAAGACTCATGTTAAAAGGAACCACCAGCTTTCATATGTTCTCATGTTCTGAGCAAGGAACTTAAACGTTAGCTTTCTTACATGGCACATATTGCACTTTTACTTTCTGCTCCAACACTTTGTTTTTGCATTATTTAAACCAAATTGAATATGTTTCATTATTTATTTGAGGCTAAATTGATTTTATTGATGTATTATATTAAGTTAAAAATAAGTGTTCATTCAGTATTGTTTTAATTGTCATTATTACAAATAAATGCTTTTTTTGGTCCTCCAATAATCGGTGTCGCCGTTGAAAAATCATAATTGGTCGACCTCTAGTCTAAACGTCTGTGTGTGTGCGTGAGTGGAGCGTGTGTGTGAGTGAGGCGGGGGCTGTGTATGGTAGATCCCCTGTAATTAGGGATGAGATTTGTGAAAGCCCAGTGGAGAAGACCAGATGTCTGTGACCTCACTGCACCCTCCACATCTATACTGATTTACACATTAGGGAAAAGATCAGATATGCAAAAGATTTGAATCGGGATGCCTTTGTAAATGCAGCCTCATACACACACATATCTTCAATGTCCCACACCCAACTCTCTCTCGCTTGCTCTCTCTCCCCTCTTTCTTTCTTATCCCTCTCTCATCCATACTCTCTCTCTCTCACTCTCTCCATTTCTGTGGTATGTTCACAGTTAACGGTCAGAGTAATGGGAGATACCTTTGAATGTTTGGGGATCGCCATCAATCTCTGCCCTGCTCCTACCCTGTGTGTGTGTGTGCTCGTGCGCGCATGTGTAGCAAGTCTATGCAGTAGTTTGTTTATGTGTGTTCAAAGTATTCCTATTTAATGCGCGTGTGCGTTCTGTGGATTTCATCTCCTTCTTTGGCGAAGCATCGGCCACAAGAACACAGTAGCTAGCCACCCCCCAGGAACACATTCTGTGTCTGTTCTCTCACCTCTTTGTGTGTCTCTCTCTCTCTCTCTGTTTCTCACTCCCCTTCTGCTTGATTTCAAGACCAACTGTCATAAATGATTCCTTTTTCCTTGTGCACACACAACTCAATGCCCTGAACATTGAACACTGTGAATGTAGCGCTGTAACATTGTAGAGAGAGCTTCATGTTCAGCCCTAGCCTAGGGGAGATCCCGTTTTCCTCTGAACAGTGAAGGAATGTAGGGTTTCGGCTTCTCTCCAGGAATGTACAGTAGTGATTCGTCCTTAAAACTGTCCGCGTTTTACCATTTTCGTTGCTTAACCAGGGGTTTGGTTTGAAGTGGTTTACGGTCTGTGATCCTTTGGTCACTGGCTCGTGAGCTCAACGATCGCGTGGTCAGTTATTACGTGGTCAATGGTGAACACAGTTGCCCGAAGGCCTAGATGATAATAATGGCTACAGTAGCTTTAGCGTAGCTGCATTGGCTAACTGACACTTACTCATAGCAGTGCCCCAAATTCACCCACCGGTGCTCTTAAGTCTAATTAAGACTCTTGCCTGATACCAAATCATGCCGGCGCAATAAAAAGTACTTAATAACTGGGGGAAAGATTCCCAGGCACCTGTCTGCCCATCGTCTCATCTATCTGCCCGTCTGTGTTACAACCACCCAGGATATTACTAACAGATGAAACACACCATTTCCCCTGCCTCTCATCTCCCCATGTAATCTAACAGACATCATGGCTCCCGTAGCACTGAGTGGTTGGACAGGAGAGTGGAGCTTAGGAATTGTCCCACGCCAGAGAGGGCACAGTGGGCACAGCATGACCGTCTGGACTTGCCTTTCCCACGACCCGCGGGGCTGGACTGAGCTAAGGCTGGCCAGAGTGCAAGTGAAGGGGCTGAGCCGAGACTGGGTCCCATCAATAACATGTATATGGGTCTAGGGTAGGGGGTGGACAGTTCTTAACTTGTAGAGACCCTGCGTGTGCAGGCAATTAGTAACACTTAGGACCACAGACATGCTAATCAATCAACTCGTGTAGTAATCGTCAAACGTGTACCTAGCTAATGCCCTTCGGGCTTTTAAGAACCAATTGGTTGTACAAATCAAATGGTCATAGACGGAGGAATCACAGAATTCCATCAATCTGGCTCTGTGTATCTCGCTCTCCCTGTCTCTCTCTCTCGCTCTGTGTGTGTGTGTGTGTGTGTGTGTGTGTGTGTGTGTGTGTGTGTGTGTGTATGAACATCATTCTTGGTCAGTGACGTACTCAACGTAACCCTCTCTCTCGATCTCTCCGTAGGCGCGGCGGAAGGAGGTGTTCCTCCAGGAGCGCTACGGCCACTTCAGTCTGACCGACCCCTTCCTGGCCCTGCAGAGGGACTTTGACTGTGTCCCCGGGGGGGACAAGGAGCGCCGGCCGGTGGGCTCCAGCCCCATCGCAGTCCTGGAGGCTGTCATGGCCCACTGCAGGAAGATGCAGGAGAGGATGTCCACTGAGCTGGAAGCTGCCGAGAGCAGGCAAAAGAGGGTAGGGTATGGGAGGCTATGTGTAGACAATACTATACTATGATAACCGTGTGTGTGTGACGCATTTGAAGTTGCTTTGCCATATTTGGTTAATGTCAAGTGTGTGAATGTGTGTGTTAGCGTGTCAGAGAGCAAGTGTGTGTATCTGCTGTACCTCTTACTCTGTCCCTGGACTATGTAGGACTGTCTGTCTGATTTAATTCCACCATGGCCAGATGTGTTCTGTCTCTGTCCTGTTTCGCCCTCCTCTCTGTGTGCTATTCCAGCAGAGGTAGTGGGTGAGGGGTGGAGTGGGTTGAGCGTAAGGGCGTGTGTATGGGAGGTTGGCAGGGTGAGTGTGAAGGGGCAGTGTATACTTTTCGATGGTTAGAGAGAATGTTGGTGTGTGTGGAATGGGGCTTGCCTGGGAGGAAGACAGGGTGTGGATGTGAGAGAACTGCTTTCCTTGTCCTACTCCTGAACCCTTCCACCAGTCACAGAGCCAGCAGAGACCGAGATTCTCTCCAACCGGGCTTGTGTGGCTGCGGAGACACCTCTGTTAGCCAGCACTGTGCTGTGTGCTCCAGATAAGCAGTGAGACACACAGCCAGCCAGCCAGCCAGCCAGGCCAAGACTGGATAGCAGCCAGGGGATGATGTGGAGAGAATGGAAGAAGGGGGAAGGTAGAGGAAGAGAGAGGTGATTTGAGGAGTATTTAGAGGATCCTGTTCCGTACTAGCTAATTCCGTTGCAAAACGTTTTGCTACGGTGCGCCCTACTCAACATGACCCTGCTGTTTGTGTTTAGCCACTGAGACACAATGAAACCTGCAGCCGCTCCATTTTGACTCAATGTCACTACAGCAGCACAGCATAGAGTCTAAAACATTACAAGCTCTTGGCTCATTTTCCCAATACCCCCCTCCTGGAATAAACCACCTCCCCCAACCTTCTGCCTTCGTCATGGTGACAGGCCACACGATTGTCTGGATGAAGCTAGCCGTTTCATCTGCCACAAACCAGAACATGACAACAACGAGAACGCCAAACAAATCGTTATCGCTGGTCTGTGAATAATAACACTGTAACATAAACAAAAAAAATGAGAAACAACTTTTTATCCTATACTATGTTCACGCCGACCCCATACAAAGTCATGTTTCTCTGAGTAAGCTTCTTGAAATATGAATGGGTTTTAAAGCCAGCTGAAAGGCCCGGTGCCATTGATCCGTATGTAACACTCCGCTCACCTGCCTGGCAGAGGGTAAGGCTGTGTGTGTGTACTGGCATAATGCATTATGAATGAGTCACTAGGAACAGGTCCAATACATGAGGTGGCATGTCTTGCCAGTGAGGTGTACACATCGAGTGGACAATACAAGTAAATCAAATGGTCCTTTAGGGATAATATAGACTCTACTCTAGCAAGACCCGACTCCTAAATGGGAGAAATGAGTGTTTCCTCGTGGCAACAGATCTCACCGAACTACAGATGGTACAGTTGGAAGTGCTTCATTTCAGTAGGATGTCATTCTGTTGCTATTCAGCTTCATGCCGTAGGAGCTATTCAGCTTCATAGGAGTGACGTAACAGGGACTCAGTCGATCAGCCCGAGATGTGTGCTCGCTCCAGTGAGGATTACAAGGGGTCGTTTTTTTTTGGGGGGGGGGGGGGGGGGGGGGTAGCAGGCAGGCATAGTGGATATCAGCCTCATTGTTTGCGCTCGTTAGAGCAGCGGGGCAGGCAATCGCTCGGAAAGCCCGGCTAAGCCTGTACCCTCGCTGCCAACGCACAGCTAACAATAGCAGCCACGCTCCAGATATAGTCGCCCGGGGTTGACAAGTCATCGAAATTCAATCAGATGTTTGAATTTCGTGTGAGCGCCATTCTTCCAATAACTGCTCCGTTGTGTGTGTGATATTTTGCATATTGACTGTTTGTGTAAATGAGGTCTTTTGCTTTCTGAATTATGATTAAATCAATATTCTAAAATGGAGGACTGTTATTGCTGAATTCAAATGGGTCTGTTTTGTATTCTGTGGTCTTTTAGGGAGAGACACGGAGAGCAGAAATGTTCCTCATTCTTGTTCAGTTTGTTGATCGCTACTATTCACCTTGTCCTTCGAACATACAATGTCAGCTTGCAATTATTGCCAAGTGGCGTTTCCTGAAAGTTTTGTAGCTCTTTGTAGCTCTAGATCATCTTAATTCCGTTGTAGGGGTTGTCGTGTTTTCAAGTCTTTTCAGACCAGGTTGGTTAAGGAAATAGTTTCAACAAACGCGAAGGAGCCTAGAGAGCACCTCCACAGTTCAGAAAGTGAGCATATTGATTTCAGTGTGTTGGCGAGCTGGGCTCTCGACTCTGGCCGTGATTTGAGGGAGGCGCTCTCGTGTGAGTAAGGAGGGAGCAAAGTTAATGTGTGTGAGACGCCGGGCCTACGTGGTTATATGTGACGTGCCGTAGATCATGTGGCGGCGTGAGTGTGACATGATGTACACCGAGCATACAAAACAACACCTACTCGTTCCGTGACAGACCGACCGGGTGAAAGCTATGATCCCTTTATTGAGGTCACTTGTTAAATCCACTTCAATCGGTGTAGATGAACGGGAGGAGACGGGTTAAAGAAGGACTTTTTAAGCCTTGAGACGATTGAGACATGGATTGCGTGTGTGCGCCGTTCAGAAGGGGAATGGGCGAGACAAAAGGTTTAAGTGCCTTTGAACGGTGTGTGGTAGTAGGTGCCAGGCGCACCGGTTTGTGTCAACAACTGCAACGCCGCTGGGTTTTTCACACTTAAGTTTCCTTTGTGTATCAAGAATGGTCCATCACCCAAAAGGACATCCAGCCAACTTGACACAACTGTGGGAAGCATTGGAG
This sequence comes from Salmo salar, assembly GCF_965601325.2. Classification (NCBI taxonomy): domain Eukaryota; kingdom Metazoa; phylum Chordata; class Actinopteri; order Salmoniformes; family Salmonidae; genus Salmo; species Salmo salar. Next base: position 10,375,764 of record NC_138306.1, on the reverse strand, counting down.
TCAACGTGGGCCAGCATCCCTGTGGAACGCTTTCCACACCTTGTAGAGTCCACGCCCTGACGAATGGAGACTGTTCTGAGGGCCAAGGGGGAGGGTGCAACTCAATAATAGGAAGGTGTTCCTCGTGTTTGCTATACTCCGTGTATGTTTTGCAAAGGATATACCAGATGAGGGTAGTAGATATGTGTGCTTGATATCTGTGATGTTTGGTGTAGGTGTGATCTGACCGCGTGTGTATGTTGTTACGCAATTGTGTGAGGGTGTGCAGATAACGTGTGTGTGATTTTTGAGTTTCCATGTTTGAGATCATTTGTACAGTTTGTGTTTGGGATAGCGGTGTGTTGTTCGGTCTGTGTGTCTGACAATACAGTGTGTGTGTGTGTGTGTGTGTGTGTGTTTCTTTTTCTAAACGACATCTCCCTTGACTGGCTTGTGGTCTCTTGTCTCTCAGCTGCAGCTGGAGAAACTGCAACTGCAGAGTCTGGAGCAGGAGCACCGCAAACTAACCGCCCAGCTGAAGGACGAACGGGAGAAGAACAAGCACATCGTGATGATGCTGGTGCGGGAGTGCAAACAGCTGGCCACCCGCGTGGTGGAGGAGTCGCAGCGCTTCGACGAGATCTCCGCCCGGCTGGACGACGAGGGCCGCTCGGCCGGGCGGCTGCAGGAGGAGCTGACGGCCGAGAGGCAACGCGGACAACAGCTGGAGGCCAAGATGGAGAAGCAACTGTCAGAGCTGGACACAGAGCGTGAGCAGCTGCGCGCCAGGCTGGGCCGAGAGGAGACGGAGAGCCTGAGCCTGCGCCGACTGGTAGAGCAGCTCAGGACTGAACGGGACAGTAAGGACGGTCAAGATGTTGAAGAGGGTAAGGATGATAAAAGGGTCTCGGCCCAACCGGGTGCTGCTGCTGTGGATCCCACCGCTGCCACCAACACGCCACCGCCCAAACCTACGGTCTCTGTTGCCGTGGCCACGGACCCCGTCATATCCCGGACGGCCTCCTGCCAAACAGATCCCGGCCCTCCAGAGGCCGAGGGGCAGAAGAAGCCGAGCCCCCTCACCATCCCTGTCAAACCCACTCCCACCAACTACGCGGGCCTCAGCCTGCCCAAGACGCCCAGCGCAGGCCGGGGGCTGGTCCACAGTAGCTCAGGAGGACTTCCTCAAACGGGGGAGAATGGAGCAGAGGGCCAGACGCCCCACGGGGGACTTCACTCCCCTGCCCCCACTCCAGCGCTGCCCATGGGGGTGAGCCCTCGCGTCCAGGCTGCCCGCTACAAGTTCCAGGAGCAGGACCAAAATGGCACGGCCTCCCACAGCAGCCCGCCGTCCCGCGATCTCTCCCCCACCAACCGCGACAATTTTGCCGCAAAGCAGCAGGCGCGCCACACCGTCACGCAGGTCCTCTCGCGTTTCACCAGCCCCCCAGCAGGGGGCCCCAGTGCCCTCCGTCCCGGCCTGCCCCACTCCACCTCGGAGGGGGGCCCCTTCCCCGGCCGCCTGGGCCACCCCATTGGCCTCAAGTCCCCCACCGTGGCCAGGATCGACCGGGGCAACCCGCCCCCCATCCCGCCCAAAAAGCCGGGCCTCTCCCAGACCCCATCCCCTCCCCACCCACCCATCAAAGTGGTGGGGGACGGCAGCCGCTCCCCCGGGGTGGGGTTAAAACCCGCTACGCCCCAGCTGCCGCCCAAACCCGCCCTGGACCTGGTCCCAGCCCTGACGGCATCTCAGGTGGGTGCCTGCCCCCCCGCGAGGGGGCCGCACCAGGCCGCATGTGCAGAGTGCCCCCCCACCAGCGCCGCCATCACTGTCAGTAGCCCCTCCTCCATAAACCCCTCCTCCTCCGCTAGCGCTCCATCCCGTAGCCCCCGTGCCCCAGGCAGCCCCCTGGCAACAGCATCAGGTAAAGGGGCACCACGCTCCCCCTACCGCTCTCCCCCTACTGCCTCTACCTCTACCTCTCCGCTCCAACTATCTTTCCAATGCTAGGTTAGCCTAGCTTAGCGCAGTGTTCGGGATATAGGGAACCTGCTTTAACCACAGGAGTCCAGAGGCGAACACAACAGAGCAGGGTCAGTCAAGTTTAGCTCTTGTCCCTCCTGGCCCTAAACGATTGCTTGAGACCTGATCTCTCTGTACGCATACTTAATTCTCTTCCCCCCTCCTTCAGGAGCCTGTCGTCTCCCTGCTTCTCCATAGACCTATTCTGACACGTTATCCCCTAGCTAGCAGCTGTAAACAGACCAGTGGCAGGCTAATATCACGTGCCTGGATAAAAGGGTCAGATGCTAGGCTAGCTTGCTCCGGCTGTAGGAACTAGGAGTGTTGCTCCACTGTTTCTTGAGGTTTTGAGGTTAGTTTTCCCTGTTCAAAATAGGGTGTGTAGGGTTCCTATGAGTAACCCTCATCTCTGAAGCTGATGCCAGTGGCTGCTCTCTCCCCTCATCCCCTTCATCGTCCACCAGCATGATACCTGTGACCCTTGACCCTTCTTCCTCTTCATCACTCCACCTTCCCTGCACACTTCCTGTCTGCACATTTCCTGTTTACCCTTCACTAACCCCTCCCACTGACCATTGCATTTCCCTTCCTGTGTCAACTCCAGCACTCTGTTTTGATGTACCTATTATATGTATGTTGACAGTGCTACGAATGTTGATGCTGTTCTACTACTTGTTTATACTGCAACGTGTGTTTTATTGTCGCAATTGGTTGAAAAAAGGTTTCCCACAACCGTTTCCCAAGCAATCAAGTAGAGAAGTTGCGTGATGCAAGTCCTGTTTTTTTTGTTGTCTTTTTTAGTTTTTATGTCACTGTGAGAGAAGTGTTTCCAACTACACTGACTGAAACAGACTAGTGATGGTGCTCATTAGTTTTTAGTACAGATTTCGCCGTTTTCTTTTGACATTTTGCAATATTTTAATCCCCACATTACTTCATGAAGTGATACATTTGCTTTTTGGGTTAATGGTCCTGTTCTCAGATCACCGAGGTACAGTTTCGCTGAGTTTCAGTCCCAAAGTTTGTTGTTGTTTGTTTTGTTTATCCAAGTCAAATTTGTCTCAATGTTTCAATATGTTGAGGTAATTGTATCATTTCCAAAACACACTTCTATTAAGACTATATTACTATACAACGTCTGACTCCACGGCGGCGAGACAGATTTGAATTTCCGACTCGGAAGACCAAACTAACCGCCCGATTTGTAATATCACCGGTAGTGGTCTCTGTTACCCGTTGTCTTGGAAACGGTTGACTGCTGATATACTTACCCCCCCTCCTTCCCCCCCCCCTCTCCTTTTCAGTCTATCAGACAAGGGTGTGTTCGAAAGGTCTTCCGCTCGCTTTGCTCCACACGGCCCACTTTTTGAACCCGTTTGTCCTGAGGAGTGTCAAATAACCCACCGCGTCCCTTTATTTGTAGCGCTGTAGCTAACAACGGCCTTCGCCTTCCCTTCCACCCCGTCTATAGAGCAGGGTTTTTAGCATTTTACAGCACGGTAGATTAGAGCTGAATTATATTAGGCCTATGCTGTTTAGTTGCAAATTAAAAGTAGGCTATTGGCTTTTCTTTCTTTCTTGTCCTTTACTGAATCGTGTTAGGGTTTCCTCTTTACCTTTTTTTCTTTGCTCACACCACATCCTGCTAAGTAACGCTGTTGTTGACATGCTAAACGGTTTGTGCATGGATGAGGTTGGTGTGTTGATTGACATTAAATACACGTGTGAATGGGGATTGTTGTGGTTGGGCGGATGGATGGATGGATGGACGATTGGGCGGTCACCTGGTTGCGATGACAAAAGTGCCCTCTATTCTACACCTGGGTTCCATGACTTGTCCACCTGTTCTGAAAGGCAACTTAGTCTATGTCGTTGCTTACTAGGTCATATGTAGCAAAAGGGAACAAACTCTTTAAATCCACTTGGTTATCAATAGACTCATGCTTTCTCTTTTGACCTGTAACTAGACTAGTCTTTGTGCTGTTGAACTCCCAGCTGTTGTCCCTCCCCCTCTTCTTCCAGCTCCTCTCTATCAGCTTCCCTGCCATGTTAAACCTTGTGTCCCCTTTAACTCCCATTAGGCTGGTGTCCCTCCATAGTCCCCTCGCTATCCTGCGGTGGGCCCGTTGCCCTGGACGACGGGCGCCCCCTGCTCCTCCAAGCTGCTTCCCAGGGAAATGTCACTTTATTGTCAATGCTGCTTAACCGAGATCCAACGGATAATATTAGTCACCTTGAAGGCCACCCAACCTCTGCCTTGTTCTCTGCTGCTCAAAACGGACACACAGGTACAGTCATCACCTTTTATTGGTCACATGCGCCGAATACAACAGGTGTAGACTTTACCGTGAAATGCTTACTTACGAGCCCGTTCCCAACAATGGAGAGTTTCAAAAGTAAGAAAAATATTTGCAAAATAAAAAGGAAGTAGTTACACAAAATAACAATAACAAGGCTATATACAAGGAGTACCAGTACCGAGTCAATGTGCAGGGGTACGAGGTAGAGGTAATACAGTATGCGCATGTAAGTGGAGGTAACTAGGCAATCAGGATAGGTAATAAACACAAAGCGTGTGTGTGTGTGTGTGTGTGTGTGTGTGTAAGCGTATGTCGTGTGTGTGTGTGTCATTGTAGTATGTGTGAGGGTATGGGTAGTCTAGTGAGTGTGCATAGAGTCAGTGCATAGAGTCAGTGCATAGAGTCAGTGCAAACCATATGATACACACCTGAAGATATTCAAATCCATTGATTCATTTTAGTCAATACAGTTATTATAATTGATATGAAGCACAGAATTACTGTAAATAGACATGGGAATTGAGGCCTCGAGGGACAGCGATGCCTGCTCACTCAAGTGTGTCAGAGAAAAAGCCCCTGCTGTTCCACTCTTAGGCAATAGACACACAGACACACACACACACACACACACACACACAATACCTATTGCAGCCAAGATTTCCCGTTTGATAGTGTTCTGTCATTCAATGGTTGTTGATCCGTAAACAGTGCTAATGTACAGAGGAACAAGTAAAACCCATTTCATTTAAAGGAAAGGACAGAGAACTGAGAAATCAATGGTTATTTCTCTCTCCCACTCTCTCTCAGACTGTGTTAAGCTGCTGCTGACTTCAGGGGTGTCTGCTGATGTTTCTGATGAAAACGGATTTACGCCTTTACACTTTGCCGCTGCGTTCGGACACCACAGGTTGGTGCACAACGCACACAACCCCTATTCTTACATCAACCTGTCTCTAAAAACAGTCACTGCTATATACTGCACCCCCTCAATATCTGCTTCCATATAGAGCCACTGCCAGTAACTGTTGGCTCAGTATTTGGCACGCATACAAACTGACAAGATATTGTGTCTCATATGTATCACACACAGCAAACTGTCAAATCCTGCGCTAAGCGTTGTCACATGTCATCGTGTTACTGTACATGTTAAATATAGTATCCTCTCAAATATAGTGTCTTCCGTGTTTGGATGGACTTGACGGCTCAGAGTAAAAGTTGCCTTTACGGCACAGATCTAGGATCAGCTTACCTGCCCCGAATCCATGAAGGGAAATGTACGTTTCAACTTCATATTCATCATCTCCAGCACCACCCCAACGGAAACATGTGTGAAAAATGGTGCGTTTCTATGTTTTGTTGTAAAAAAAAAAAAAGATAGAGGAAGATGACATCAACCAATTAGTAGACAAACCCTACACATAATTGGTTATAATTACACGATGCACACCGATGTCATTCGAAACACTTATCTTCCTTACCGCTAAACATAACGCGCAATTTTTACATATGTTGGGATGCTGCTGGAGATGAATATGAAGTTGAACAATTTTGAAATGTGCCTTTAAAACCTCTACGGGATCGCTGTTCCCCCCCCCGCGGGATGTTTGCGCTAATGTGATTAGCATGAGGTTGTACGTAACAAAACAAAAAATCCCAGGACATAGACATATCTATGGGCAGAAAGCTTACGTTCTTGTTAATCTAACTGCACTGTCCAATTTACAGTAGCTATTACAGTGAAAGAATAGCATGCTATTGTTTGAGGAGAGTTCACAATTATGAACTTGAAAATGTATTAATAAACCAATTAGGCACATTTGGGCAGTCTTGATACAACATTTTGAACAGATATGCAATGGTTCATTGCTGCCATCTAGTGGCCAAAATCAAAATTTTGCCTGGGCTATAATAATACGTTATGGCCTTTCTCTTGCATTTCAAAGATGATGGTAAAAAAACAAAAAAAACAATTATTTGTATTATCTTTTACTAGATCTAATGTGTTATATTCTCCTACATTCATTTCACATTTCCACAAACTTCAAAGTGTTTCCTTTCAGATGGTATCAAGAATATGCATGTCTTTGCTTCAGGTCCTGAGCTACAGACAGTTAGTTGGGTATGTCATTTTAGGTGAAAATTGAAGAAAAAAAAAGGGTCCAATCCTTTAACAGGTTTTAATTAGGGGTTTCCCACCCCTGGTCTATGGGCAGTTGTAATTGTCTACTTCTCTGGCGCCCCCCTGTGGACACCTGCAGAGTGACGCGAGACAGGAGCAGCTGGGGATGCCCTGTCCTTTATGTGAGCCATACTGCGCTGGGCACACATCCAGCCCTGCCCTATACAATCCTCTGTTGAGTGTAGCGGCATCCTGAGTGAAGTAGCCCTTAGCCCTGACCTAGGAATGAACAGTGGTGGCTGGTTGGAGGCTGTATAGGAGGACGGGATAATTTGAATGGCTGGATGGGAATAAATGGAACGGCATCAAACATATGGAAGCCACCTTTGACTCCGTTCCATTTATTCCATTTATTCCATTTCATCCATTACAATGAGCCCGTCCTCCTATAACTCCTCCTACCAGCCCCCACTGGAATGCATGTTACCAGTGCTACAGTAAACGTTTTGAGACAGTGGAACGCCACTCTGTGTGAGTGACTGTCAGCGTGCCGATCAGCTATCCCCACTATTAATACTACTGTGATCAGATATTACAACACTGCACATTCACCAACTGGCCAGGGCTAATACGAACACGCACACACGAACACGCACACACGAACACGCACACACACTGATCTATGTCTGCAATACAGAAAAAGGGTGACCGTTTGACAGCGTAGAAATGTTTACATAACTTTTAAGTTTCACAGAGTTTCACTACCTCTATGGGACTGTTTCCCGGACAGAGTTTAATATAAATCAAGACTAATTCAACTTAAATGTGTGTTCTAGACTAGGGAGTCCCAGACTAAAATAAGGACTAACCAGTCCATCTTTGTGAAGCCTAATTAAATGAACGATGTGCGCTTGGTGCTGACCTGAGGATGCTTCAAAAACCACGAAACCGCCCCTGTGTGTGTAACCTGACCTCTTCTCGTGTGTCTGTCCCATGTCCAGGTGTGTAGAGGCCCTGGTGTCTGGTGGGGCTGATGTGGATCGTGGGGCTGTGGGTGGACAGACCCCTCTGTTCGTGGCCAGCGGAGCTGGCAGGCTGGACTGTACCAGAGCCCTGCTCAACGCCGGGGCAGACCGCTCACGATCCACCACCGTAAGTCCCCAACTGGCGCCAGATGTCCTCAACCGTGCCTCATTGTCCTCCCCTGTCCTACATTTCTCCTATTTCCAGATGGTCCTCAACTGGCCCTTATTGTCACACTCAGGACTGAAATCATTTGCCATTTTTTCCCCCAGTCAATCAAGATCACAGAAAGCTAATTGGGTTTTAATGTCTGAAAGGCGAGTCGTGGCGTGCAGTCAGTCCCTAGAACACACATGTTTCAGAACACCAAGGGAATTCACTTTTCACGTTGCATCACAACACATGGAGCTTCACAACATGGCGTAGGAGCAGAAAGCAAGAGATCCGAGCCTTTTAGTCTGTGATCATTTAAAAAATATATATTTTTAAATTGAACCTTTATTTAACTAGGCAAGTCAGTTAAGAACACTTTCTTATTTACAATGACGTCCTAGGAACAGTGGGTTAACTGCCTTGTTCAGGGGCGGAACGACAGATTATTTTACCTTGTCAGCTCGGGGATTCGATCCAGCAACCTTTCGGTTACTGGCCCAACGCTCTACCTGCCGATTAGTGTTTCACTTATAGATTTCCTGTATCTCTAAAGCAACCATATAGGATATGACTAATTACTCACAGTATTGATGTTGCCAATTATTCATGAATGTGTTTTGCTTAGTTATGTATTTAGACAGCTATGTCTAAATGTCTTGGTGACGCCCCTCTGTGCCACCACGTTGTCCCTAGGGCAACTGCATACAAATGCAGCTCCGCTGAGCTATTTTTATTTTGGTCAACATCACATTTGCAGAAGTCATATTAACCTATATTTCACAGAAAGTATTTCCAATGCTGTGTGCATTTTAAATTGGAACAGCTTGGAGGGTATGCAGGTGGCTTATGTCTCTCTGTGTGTGTGTGTGTGTGTGTGTGTGTGTGTGTGTGTGTGATCCACAGGACAGCTGCACGGCTCTCCACGCAGCGGTTAGCTCGGGACATGTGGACACTCTGCGGCTTCTCCTCTGCCACCCTCCCCCTGACCCCACGCACCATGACCCTGACCACAACCATAGCTCTGACCATAGCCCTGGTCCCGCCATGGTCCCGATCCTATCCAGCACCTTGCTGAACCAGGCAAACTGTGAGGGCTGGACCGCTGCTCACATCGCTGCTGCCAGGGGCTTCAAGGTACTGGGACATGACTCATGTACTGTAAGCCCACAGCAATGTAGACCTACTGTATGTATGCACATAGACACGTTGACCATATTTTTCAGTTTGTTAATTGGAGACAAACAAAAATGCACATGCTTACACATATAGTAGCTGTGCAGAACCCCCCCCCCCCCCACACACACACACACACACACACATACACACACATACAGTTCTGCTAAATGTAACTGCTGCATTATGAAGTGAGATACTTAACACTTTCTGAATAAAAAAATAAAAAAATCCCTGTCAAATATTGACTAAATTATAGCACGTGAACAATTGTATAGTGACGGACAAAAAGTCAATGTAATCCACCAGTTTGCGTGGGAAATACTGTTTTCAACTTTGTCAAATATGAAAAAAAATATGATTTTAAACGACCCATGCTAACATTTTCCAACCATATACGGCCTATGTGTTTTTTAAATTATATTGATAGAATAACAATGTTTGAAAATAACTCATTTACAAATACACTTGCATGAAATGACCCTCTTTCAAACCAGCGTCTTTCAAAGGTACCGCCCCCTCACAATCCCCCTCCTAAACTCCTGTAATTTTCACCATGGATTTCATGATTGTTTTTGTAAAATCCTCTTGCATATTCAACATTAGTTGGAGACTACGTTTAAGAAAATGATACCCCCCGTTTTATAATCTAAACACGGTTCTCTAGAATTGACCAATGCACAAATGGTTTACATTGTGTGTCCAAGATCAAAAGCCCCGTTTATGAGATTAGGCCGTTGCTTTTCAAGGGCGGCTTCCATTGTAGTGAGTTACTTTGAACATTTCAACTGAATAAAACCGGGAACTTCTTTTAAACTGTACAAAAAAAAGGAACACTCACCTGTGCAAAGAACGCTTTCTCCTTTAATCCCCATCCAAGGGTCGGTGTTGTAAACTATGTAGATCAAAATCCATATTTGACATTTTGAAGGGGACCGACATGTTTGAGCAGTCATAACAGACGTTGGCGCGATTTGTAAAATCAATTGGAAAATGATCTTTGTACAAGCAAGAATTGGAATATGCATTGGTTCTCTATTGAAATGTGAATCAATCCAGCAACAATTGTGGCAAGTTAATTTACACCGTACAAAAACAGGGATTTAAATGCTGGATAGAGAGGAATCCTGAGGTGGGCGTGGTATGCATGTAGCTTCACACAGACACATACGGTGTCTTCGGAAAGTATTCAGACCGCTTGACTTTTTCCACATTTTGTTACGTTACAGCCATATTCTAAAATGTATTAAAATGTACTCAATCTACACACAATACCCCATAATGACAAAGCAAAAACTGTTTTTTAGAAATGTTTGCTAATTTATATAAAAAATTATAATAAATGAAATTACATTTACATAAGTATTCCGACTCAGTACTTTGTTGAAGCACCTTTGGCAGCGATTACAGCATCGAGTCTTCTTGGTTATGACGCTACAAGCTTGGCACACCTGTATTTGGGGAGTTTCTCCCATTCTTCTGTGCAGATCTTCTCAAGCTCTGCCGGGTTGGATGGGGAGCGTCTTTTCAGGTCTCTCCAGAGATGTTTGATTGGGTTCAAGTCTGTGCTCTGGCTGGGCCACTCAAGGACATTCAGAGACTTGTCCCGAAGCCTCTCATGCGTTGTCTTGGCTGTGTGCTTAGGGTCATTGTCCTGCTGGAAGGTGAACCTTCGCCCCAGTCTGTGGTCTTGAGGGCTCTGGAGCAGGTTTTCATTAAGGATCTCTCTGTACTTTGCTCCATCCATCTTTGCCTCGATCCTGACTAGTCTCCCAGTCCCTGCCGCTGAAAAACATCCCCACGGCATAATGCTGCCACCACCATGTTTCACAGCAGCGATGGTGCCAGGTTTCCTTCAGACATGATGCTTGGCATTCAAGCGAAATAGTTCAATCTTGGTTTCATCAGACCAGAGAATCTTGTTTCTCATGGTCTGAGAATCCTTTAAGTGCCTTTTTGGCAAATCAAGCGGGCTGTCGTGTGCTTTTTTACTGAGGAGTGGCTTCCGTCTGGCCACTACCATAAAGGCCTGATTGGTGGAGTGCTGCAGAGATGGTTGTCCTTCTGAAAGGTTCTCCCATCTCCACAGAGGAGCTCTTGAGCTCTGTCGGGTTCTTGGTCACCTCCCTGACCAAGGCCCTTCTCCCCTCACTGCTCAGTTTGGCTGGTTGGCCAGCTATAGGAAGAGTGTTGTGTAGGGTGCTGTCTTTCGGATGGAACGTTAAACGGGTGTCCTGACTCTCTGAGGTCATTAAAGATCCCATGGCAATTATCGTAAAAGTAGGGGTGTTAACCCCAGTGTCCTGGCTAAATTCCCAAGCTGTCCCTCATACCATCACGGTCACGGAATCATCCCCAGCTTACAATTGGCTCTTTCATCCCCTTCCTCTCCCCTGGAACTATTCCCCAGGTCGTTGCTGTAAATGAGAAAGTGTTCTCAGTCAACTTACCTGTTAAAATAACGGTAAAATAAATATACATTTTAAAAATTGCAACCGTGAAGTTTGGGGGGTGGCAGCATCATGTTGTGGGGGTGCTTTGCTGCAGGAGAGACTGGTGCACTTCACAAAATAGATGGCATCATGAGGGAGGAAAATTATGTGGATATATTGAAGCAACATCTCAAGACATCAGTCAGGAAGTTAAAGCTTGGTCACAAATGGGTCTTCCAAATGGACAATGACCCCAAGCACACTTCCAAAATTGTGGCAAAATGGCTTAAGGACAACAAAGTCAAGGTATTGGAGTGGCCATCACAAAGCCCTGACCTCAATCCCATAGAAAAATTGTGGGCAGAACTGAAAAAGTGTGTGCGAGCAAGGAGGCCTACAAACCTGACTTAATTACACCAGCTCTGTCAGGAGGAATGGGCCAAAATTCACCCAACTTATTGTGGGAAGCTTGTGGAAGGCTACCTGAAACGTTTGACCCAAGTTAAACAATTTAAAGGCAATGCTACCAAATACTAATTTAGTGTATGTAAACTTCTGACGCACTGGGAATGTGATGAAAGAAATAAAACCTGAAATAAATCATTCTCTCTACTATTATTCTGACATTTCACATTCTTAAAATAAAGTGGTGATCCTAACTGACCTAAGACAGGGAATTTTTACTAGGATTAAATGTCAGGAATTGTGAAAAACTGAGTTTAAATATATTTGGCTATGGTGTATGTAAACTTCCGACTTCAACTGTGTATGTATGTATATGTTTTGTGTGTGTTGTCAGGACTGCCTGGAGGTGTTGTGTAGCCACAGTGACCAGGACATAGAGAGGAGGGACAAGTGGAACCGCACCATCCATGATGTTGCCACCGATGACTGTAAAGACTTACTAGAGAACCTATGTGAGTACCAGCACCAGGGTGTGTGCACTTGTTTTCTGTTCCATCTTAGCACCTGATTCAACTGTGGCTCTTCTGACTGAGTTCTCCATCCCCATTTTCAGTCTTATGGTAACATGTATTTGGCTTCCATTACACGCGATCAATTCATTGTAATAATACTGCACTGAACAAAAATATAAACGCAACGTTAGCCCCGAATCATTGGATTTCACATGCCTGGGAATACAGATATGCATCTGTTGGTCACAGATACCTTAAATAAAAGGTAGGGGCTTTGATCAGAAAACCAGACAGTATTTGGTGTGACCACCTCCACCTCCACCGCCTCTTGCAATGTGGCATATCTCCTTCTCATGGAGTTGATCAGGCTGTTGTTTGTGGCCTGTGGAATGTTGTCCCACTCCTCTCCAATGGCTGTGCGAAGTTGCTGGATATTGGCGGAAACTGTAACACACTGTCGTACACGTCGATCCAGAGCCTCCCAAAAATGCTCAATGGGTGACATGTCTGGTGAGTATGCAGGCTATGGAAGAACTGTGACATTTTCAGCTTCCAGGAATAGTGTACAGATCCTTGCAACATGGGGCCGTGCATCATCATGCTGAAACATGAGGTGATGACGGCGGATGAATGGCACGACAATGGGCCTCAGGATCTCGTCCGGGTATCTCTGTGCATTCAAATTGACATTGATAAAATGCAATTCAATTGTCCGTAAATTATGCCTGCCCGTCCCATAACCCCACCGTCACAATGGGGCACTGTCCACCACGCTGAGAACTGAAAACCGCTCGCCCACACGGCTGCCATCTGCCCAGTGCAGTTGAAACCATTATTCATCCGTGAAGAGCACACTTCTTCAGCATGCCAGTGGCCATCGACGGTGAGCATTTGCCCACTGAAGTCGATTATGACTGCCGAACTGCAGGTGAGGACGGCGAGCACTCAAATGAGGTTCCCTGAGACGGTTTCTGACATTTTTTTTTATTTTTTTACCCCTTTTTGTCCCCAATTTCGTGGTATCCAATCGTCTCATCTCTACAACTCCTGTACGGACTCGGGAGAGGCGAAGGTAGAGAGCCGTGCGTCCTCCGAAACACAACCCATCCTTGCCGCACTGCTTCTCGACCCAATGCCCACTACTGCCAAATTCTCTAAAACTACGTTGGAGGCGGCTTATGGAGAGAAATGAACATTCAATTCACTGGCAACAGCTCTAGTGGACGTTCCTGCAGTCAGCATGCCAATTGCAAGCTCCCTCAACTTAGATATCTGTTGCATTGTGTTGTGACACTACTGCAATTTTATATTGGCCTTTTATTGTCCCCAGTACAAGGTGCACCTGTGTAATGATCATGCTGTTTAATCCGCTTCTTGATATGCCACACCTGTCAGGTGGATGGATTATCATGGCAAAGGAGAACTGCTCACTAACAGGGATGTAATTTGTGCGTGTGGAACATTTCTGCGATCCTTGGTTTCAGCTCATGAAACATGGGACCAACACTTTACATGTTGCATTTTAATATTTCTGTTCAGTGTAAAACGAATTATCTCTCTCTGCCTCCCCCTCTCTCTTTTTTATTGTTCTTTTATGCCCCACTCTCTCCCTCCCTCCCTCCCTCCCTCCCTCAGACTCCTACAGGGTGTTAGTGTGTGTCCAGTCCAGTGGCTCAGGAGAGCCCATGTGTCCAGTGGAGGTGTTGAAGGATGGGGTGTGTGTGAGCGTGCTGGGGGGTGTGTGTATTCACCGGGCTACGCGTTGGGCCGAGCTGAACTACGCCCTGGGCCAAGCCTTGACCTCTCACCTCCAGCTGCTCTGTGGCGACACCAACACACACACTCACCAACACACAAACCAGCCCACCAGAAATGACACACACCAACACACACACCTGGGACTGACCCCCGCTAGCATGTCCTCCATCCTCATAGGTAAGGAGCTGCAATGGTTGTTGTTGAATTGATTTACTAGTTAGCTTATAATAAATACCGTTATGACTTTAACACCTTGACATTGCCTTAGCTAGTGGTATGTTTACCGAAGTGTAGCCTAGCCCGCTGTCTCTAAAGGATATCCCAAACAGAGAGCATGCACCTGGTTGCTGTTGCAGGCAGCGAGCAGGGCCTTGTCTGTCTTTTTTTAAAGCCACATCTCCCAACCTGAGCCACGTTTGCAGAGGTGTTGCGGCCTATTTTGTGCGACAATGCAACAGCTGCTGCCTCTGAACGCCTCCCGACCGCCCCGGGTTCAAGTTTGAATTTCCCTGGATGGCACCCAAGAGGAGACCAACGACTCCCTGCTGAACTGAATCGCTTATATGAATATGAATCTCTCTTATTCTCAACAATGAATCGCTACTACAGTATGAGTTCATTCCATTGGAATCTCTATGGAAAGTATGGTTCTTAGACAAATGGTTTTCAAATCAAATTTTATTTGTCACCTGCGCCAAATACAGCTGGTGTAGACCTTACAGTGAAATGCTTACTTAACCAACAATGCAGTTTAAAGACAAAAAACAAGTGTTCAAGTATTTACTAAATTAACTGAAGTAAACAATAAATAAATAAAAAGAAAAATGGAAAAATGACACAATTAAAGAGCAACAATAAAATGACAGTAACAAGGCTATATACAGGGGGTACCGGTACAGAGTCAGTGTGGGGGCACCGGTTAGTCCAGGTAATTGAGGTAATATGTACATGAAAGTAGAGTTAAAGTGACTATGCATAGATAACAGAGAGTAGTAGCAGTGTAAAAATGGAGGGGGGGGGGGGGGTCTGTTTAGGTTAGCTGTTCAGGAGTCTTATGGCTTGGGGTAGAAGCTGTTAAGAAGCCTTTTGGACCTAGACTTGGCACTTGGGTACCGCTTGCTGTGCGTTAGCAGAGAGAACAGTCTATGACTAGGGTGGCAGGAGTCTTTGGCAATTTTTAGTGCCTTCCTCTGACATTGCCAGGTATAGAGGTCCTGGATGGCAGGAAGCTTGGCCACAGTGATTTACTGGGCTATACGCACTACCCTCTAGTGGCCGAGCAGTTGCCATACCAGGGGGTGATGCAACCAGTCAGGGTGCTCTCGATGGAGCAGCTGTAGAACCTTTTGAGGACCTATGACAAATCTTTTCAGTCTCCTGAGGGGGAATAGGTTTTGTCGTGCCCTATTCACAACTGTCTTGGTGTGTTTGGACCATGACAGTTCGTTGGTGATATGGACACCTGCTCCACTACAGCCCCGTCGATGAGAATGGGGGCATGCTCTGCCCTTCTTTTCCCGTAGTCCATGGTCAACTCCTTTGTCTTGATCACATTGAGGGAGAGGTTGTTATCCTGGCACCACACTGCCAAGTCTCTGACCTCCTCCCTATAGGCTGTCTCATCGTTGTCGGTGATCAGGCGTACCACTTGTTGTCGGCAAACTTAATGATGGTGTTGGAGTCGTGTTTGGCCATGCTGTCATGGATGAACAGGAAGTACTGGAGGGGACTGAGCACACACCCCTGAGGGGCCCTCGTGTTGAGGATCAGCATGACCGAGGTGTTGTTACCTACCCTTACCACCTGCGGGCGGCCCGTCAAAGTCCAGGATCCAGTTGCAGAGTGAGGTATTTAGTCCCAGGGTCCTTAGCTTGGTGATGAGCTTTGAGGGCACTATGGTGTTGAACGCTGTGCTGTAGTCAATGAATAGCATTCTCACATAGATGTTCCTTTTGTCCAGGTGGGAAAGGGCAGTGTGGACTGCAATAGAGATTGTGTCATCTGTGGATCTGTTGGGGCGATATGCAAATTGGAGTGGGTCTAGGGTTTCTGGGATAATGGTGTTGATGTGAGCCATGACCAGCTTTTCAAAACACTTTATGGCTGTAGACGTGAGTGCTACGGGTCAGTAGTCATTTAGGCAGGTTACCTTGGTGTTCTTGGGCACAGGGACTATGGTGGTCTGCTAGAAACATGTTGGTATTACAGACTCGGTCAGGGACAGGTTGAAAATGTCAGTGAAGACACTTGCCAGTTGGTCAGCGCATGCTCGGAGTACACGTCCTGGTAATTCGTCTGGCCCTGCGGCCTTGTGAATGTTGACCTGTTTAAAGGTCTTACTCACATCGGCTACAGAGAGCGTGATTACAGTCGTCCGGAACAGCTGGTGCTCTCATGTATGCTTCAGTGTTGCTTGCCTCGAAGCACGCACAGAAGTAATTTAGCACGTCTGGTAGGCTGGTGTCACTGGGCAGCTCACGGCTGTGCTGTAGGATTCAATCTTAGTCCTATCTTGACGCTTTGCCTGTTTGATGGTTCGTCAGAGGGCATAGCAGGATTTCTTATAAGCGTCCGGGTTAGAGTCCCGCTCCTTGAAAGAGGCAGCTCTACCCTTTAGCTCAGTGTGGATGTTGCCTGTAATCCATGGCTTCTGGTTGGGGTATGTATGTACAGTCACTGTGGGGATGACATCATCGATGCACTTATTGATGAAGCCAGTGACTGATGTGGTGTACTCCTCAATGCCATCAGAAGAATCCAGTAACATATTCCAGTCTGTGCAGCAAAACAGTCCTATAGCTTAGCATCTGCGTCATCTGACCACTTCCGTATTGAGCGAGTAACTGGTACTTTCTGCTTTAGTTTTTGCTTTTAAGCAGCAATCAGGAGGTTAGATTTATAGTCAGAATTGCCAAATGGAGTGCGAGGGAGAGCTTTGTACGCGTCTCTCTGTGTTGAGTAAAGGTGGTGTAGAGTTTTTTTAAATGTATTTTTTTCTCCTCTGGTTGCACATGTAACATGCTGGTAGAAATTAGGTCAAATGGATGTTAGGTTCCCTGCATTAAAGTCCCCGGCCACTAGGAGCCCCGCCTCTGGATGAGCATTTGATTAGTTGCAGGTGAATCACCGGCCCTTTATATCTCTCAATTTCCACATAATTATATCTTCACTATTTTACTTGGACATTTAGGAGTAAATGGCAAATGAAGAGCAGGCCGTAAAATAAAACGTAACAGACGTTTTTGTCAGGATGAGTCCCCTTATGAGTAACTGTCAGTAGGGTTTAGTTATGTTCTATTCACATTCGCAGCTTAAAAGCTGAATTTCAGTGACTGTTGGATGAATCGTTTGGGAATGAATTGACTCCTTCCTAGATGATTATTGACATCAGGGCTCATTCCAGGCACCTGGCTTTGCAGCTGGTTTAGCAAAGGTTACACTCACACAGACACACGCAAGCATGCACGCCCACTCGCTCGCTCGCCCTCTCTCTTTTGTTTCTGTATCGCACATCCACCACACATTGCAGCTCTGCTGGATGGCACGCATCCCTGGGTCCTGTCCAAAGTTGTGATCGGGCCAAGCTGGAGAGGGCTGGGACATGAGCCTAATTGAGCTTGGCCCGATCACACCACACCGCATTCACACAGAGCCTGCCCAGAATGAACACACACACACACACACACACACACACTCCAAGGAGGTAATTTCCCGGTCCCATTGTTAGGACAAACTCCCTAACGTGTGTCCTGTCTACTATGAATGACTAATCTCGGCACCGAGAACCAAAATCGCCTATTACATTTTTAACATGTTAATGTTAAGTCTGTCACAAGAGACTAACGAATGATTGGCTTAGTACATAGTCTGAACCGACTTAGTGAAGTCTAGCCTAGCCAGGGGAAAGATAATCCAGTCTGTCTGGCTGAGCTCAGACAAAGGAAAGGCGAATGGGTCTGTCCTCTGTTTAACACGTCAAGGTGAAACCGTTAGTGGGAATTATGCCGACGCAAACGCTTTTCCAAAAACTCAAGGACGAGAGCGCAAGGGAATCCGCGGTCAAGGGAGGGATGAAAGCGAGAAAGAGAACAGTGGAGACTGGGGATGCATTATGGATGAGGTATGGAAAGATAGAGGAGGAAGGAGACCGGGAGGGGGAGAATTTGACGTATTCGGGGAAAATGTCTGATTTCTGTGTGAAGATCAGCGCCCTCAATGGGTTTTGGGTTCGTCTTTCTTTTCACCTCTGAGGGAGTGTGTGCGTGGGTGGGTGCAACACCGTGTGTGTGCTTACAGAACCTTTACCGTATTATCAACTGTATAAATGTGACGTTGATGTAAAGTTGTCTAGACATGGCTACAGTGTGTCGTTTTTTAGGTTACGTTTGTATGCTGCGTTTGTTGCTGGTATGCAAATGTCTGTGCGTTTTTAGTATAGCATGTATTGTGTGTGTCTTCAATACAGTGTGTGGCGCTGTTGTTAACATGTCACTTGTCTTGTTGTTGTAGGTGACACTGTGTGGTTGCCAGGTCAGGAGCTGTCTCTGTCTCCATGGGACCTGGTCAGGAAACCACCGAGCCAGCACATCACCATCAGACTCAAAGGTACCAATCTGGCAACCCGGATCATCTTGGAATATAGCTCTCTTCTTTTCTTTTTTCCTCTCTTCTCTTTTCTCCTCTGCCGTGTGTGTGTGTGTGTGTGTGTGTGTGTGTGTGTGTGTGTGTGTGTGTGTGTGGTGTGTGTCTCTATCGAGCCCCTGTCCACCCACTGCCAGTGTATTGACACGTTGCCAGGGAACCTTTAGCTAGCTTTTTCGCTTTCTGCTGTGTTTATGTAGATGGGTTGGTTGTTTAGCAACAAAACCGACGCATGTGCAACTATGGGGCGAAACAGACAGGGTTGGCTTAGTGTTGACTATATTTCGTCTCCATCAATACATTTGCACAATGAGCACTTGTTGTCTCAAATACATCATTACAGTTGTTGGTTAGCTAGCTAGCAAATGTTTTGCCGTATTAGCATAGACATGACGTCAGTCAAAACACCTCAAAACAAGACCTGTTATAAAGAACAAGATAGAACTAGCTGAAACGAGCCACCTACGATTCCCCACATGGCAGATTCTAGTCATTATTCCTAACCATCTGGCCATCCAGCCTTCTGCCCCTTTGAAGCGCGCACATCGTTTTTTCGTGACGCTGTCAGCTCTATTGGCAGGCTCATTTTCAGTCTGCTTAGAACAGTGTGTTTTGACAGCGCAGGGAAGATTCCTCTAGTTTTGACACTGAAACACTGTATCTGAAGCTCAAAGCACAGTTAAACTCTCAGGAGGATATTCAAGTGTGTGTATGTGTGTCTGTCTTCCTGCATATATCTATGCGTGTGGTGGGTGTGGTGTGTGTGTGTGTGTGTGTGTGTGTGTGTGTGTGGTGTGTGTGTGTGTGTGTGTGTGTGTGTGTGTGGTGTGTGTGTGTGTGTGTGTGGATGATTGCTCATTTCCATGTGGGTTTTGCGTTTCTTGACAGGTCTGTCAGAGTCATGTCTGGATGAGCTGGCCCTGGAATCTCTTATCCCCCTTCAGCTGCTGCAGAACTACGTCCGCCTGGTACACACACACACACACACACACACACACCACACACACACACACACACACACACAGCGAGGAGAGAAGAACATTCATATCATTATATGGATTCCCAAAATAGGTCACTTGGATTTTGGGTCTAGTATTTTTATGCATGTTAGTATGCCCTCTACTGGCCACATCTCCTTTAGCATGAGAATGTGGTGACTGAGTTCCTGTGTCCCCCATTTCTGCCTACCGTAAGTGTGTCTGAAACCGCTTGGAGCTTCGTGTGTCACTTTGTTATATTCTCTTCCACTCATCCCTCTTCAGGTGGAACAGTACCGTAACATTATCTTCCACGGGCTGGAGGGGAGCTGTCAGGAGTACCTAGCCAATCAGATCTCCCGCTGCATCAAGACCAAGCAGGAAGTGTTGGGTGTGGCCTGTGACATCATCAGGGTGGAGGTAGACAGGAGTCTGACTAAACAACAGCTGTTGGACACCTTCATAACTTGTGGTAAATGCATAGAAATCACATTCCACCCTTATTGGATTGTTCTATGTGTTATTTAAGCAATAATGCCTGAGGGGGTGTGGTATATGGCCAATATACCGCAGCTAAGAGCTGTTCTTAGGCCGGACGCAACCAGCGTAATTAGAGCAGTAAAAATAAATGTTTTTTCATACCCGTGGTATACGGTCGGATATACCACTGCTGTCAGCCAATCAGCATTCAAGGCTCTAACCGCCCAGTTTATAATATAGCAATATAGATATACTTGCCTTGTTTCTGTTCAGGGAGCTTGGATTGTATGTTTATAGAATCTACAGCTTGTGCTTTTTGCCTCTTTTTTTTATTTCTCTCCCCCTCTCACTGTATTTGATGTGTGTATTTTTTGTATTTACAGGGCACATTTGAAAAAGAGACCTTGGTTTTCAACGTGACTCCCTGTCAAAAATAAAGGTTCAATGAAATTCAAAAATCAATTTGTCCCTCGTCTCCCTGCAGGGTTCCTGGTCCCAGTAGGTGGTGTGTCTCTGAGTAGCGGTAGTAGTAGGGTGGGGCGGTGTGTGGTGGTGGTGTTGGAGGGACTAGAGAAGGCCCTCTCTCTGACTGAGCTGCTGGGAGACCTGTGTGAAGGCCTGGAGAACCGTGGCACGGCCTACCTACTCCACGGTGAGGCCTACTGGACATAGACTTGCCGACTGAATGAATAAATGAATGAGAGTACGTGTGTGGGGGGGGGGAGCGAGTGAGCCAGCGAGCGTGTGACCGAGTGAGCAATTGAATGAGAGGATGAACTGCGAGGGAGTGAAAGAATTAATGAAGGAATGAATAGATGACAGAATGAACAGGTGTCTAACTACACCCCCCCCCCCCCCCCCATCATTATCATCATCCACCCACCCAACAGGCCAGATGGGCCCGCACCACTTTCAGGAGGGAGGCTTTCTGATTGGCACGCTGTCCAAGTCCCGCCTCAAGGGCTCAGAGCTCCGCCTCCAACAGCACTTCCGCTGGGTAACGCTGCGCTGGGACTCGGAGCCGCTGCACGGCCTTCTGGGAAGGCACCTCCGCAGGAAGCTGCTCCACAAGGTCAGTCACAGGAACACACTGCTCCCTTAGGAACAGACCTAGAATCATTGTATCCGTCCCTCGATCCGCTCGGGCAGAAATCACAAAACTAACCTTAGATCATTCATCTTACTCGCGCAAGTGGGAGCCGGCCATCTTGGCTTTCTCGGATAAGATTGGAAATCTAGTGATGCTCTGGAAAGCTGGGATTTCCCTTAAATCTCTCTCTCTCCAGACGCAGGGTGGTGGCAGTGGTCAGGCTCCCGAGGGCCTGCTGGAGAGGACGGTGTGCTGGGTGAGCTGTGTGTGGCAGCAGCTGAATGCCTGTCTGTCTCGCCTGGGGACCCACGAGGCCCTGCTAGGACCCCAGCTATTCCTCTCCTGCCCCGTGGTGCCAAACAACACACAGGCCATCGTCAAGTATGCACCTGTGTGTGTGTGTGTGTGTGTGTGTGTGTGGGGGGTGTCTGTGTGCAAACTTATGTTTCAAGCTTAATTTAAGTTAGACTATGTATGACTGTGTGTGTTTCTGAAGCAAACTAAGGTGATAAGGGAGCAGCAATATTCTGTGTTGTTTCTGTATTTCGTTACCTGTGTGTTCCTCCAGGTGGCTGGTCCGGCTGTGGAACATGGTGGTGGTCCCTCGCGTGGAGGAGTCCATCGTCTCCCGGGTGACGGTTAAGCGCTCCTCCGGGCAGCGGGTGTCGCCTAGCAACCTGCGCCTGAGCTCGGGCCAGCAGGCGGTGGTCAAGGCTGCCCTCAGCATCCTGTTAAACAAGGCCGTCCTGCAGGGATGCCCACTGCCACGTCACGGTGGGTACACACCTCACTATTGCCTGACAACTCACCCTGAATTTCATTCCGCTGCACTATGGATCGCTACATGCGTTCTGTCGGAAACTGCCTTCCTGGAAGTCGTTTGTGTGTCTTCAAAATGAGGGCCGTTGTACAAAACAAATTCATCAGCGATTGGATTGTTTCCAACAAATCTAACCAATCAGTGTCTCGAAGTTGATAACGTCAGCATGTAGGCCGGCTCTGGCCCAATCCATCGGTGTCTGGGACCAATCAGAAAGGTCAGAATGTGTTCACATTCTAGAAATCGTCAGGGAGGGAGGAAGAAGAGGAAACGTCAGTTGGCCCCAGCGACGTGGATGGGTAGCCAGGCAAAAATGGACATTATAGGGCCGACCCGAACTGAACTGCGCTGGTTCGCGTATGTTCTTTTCACATGGTCATTTCCAGCACGGGTCCAGCAACTATGGTGGATGTGTTACCGGGCCAGCTCAGTACAGCTCGACTTGCTTGGATCGGTTTGTCCCTTTTTTAATGTGAATCAGGATTGTATGTGTATTTGTCTTATCTTTTTTGGATGGATGATAGACTGGTTGGCTACGTGTTTGCCTGGTTGGGCGGGAGGTAGATAAAGACAATAGTGTAATGCTACTAAATGTTAACCTCTATGGGCTAGGTGGGACGCTAGCATGCCACCCGTGGTGCACTCCATCAACAGCAGGTGCATTTCAAGAGCGGCAAATTTGAATCCAAATAAATGTCAAAATTCAAATTTTTCAAACATACAACTATTTTACACCCTTTGAAAGATAAACATCTCCTTAATCTAACCACGTTTTACGATTTCAAAAAGGTTTTACGGCGAAAGCATAAATTTAGAGTATGTTAGGACAGTACATTTACAAGAGTTGTGTGTAATGTTTTGTCAATTCAAAGACAGGGTCACCAAAACCATAAAACCAGCTAAAATGATGCACTAACCTTTTACAATCTCCATCAGATGACACTGCTAGGACATTATGTTAGACAATGCATGCATTTTTAGTTCTATAAAGTTCATATTTATATCCAAAAACAGCGTTTTACTATGGCATTGATGTTGAGGAAATCGTTTCCCTCCAATAACCGGCAGTCAAGTCAGCACCACAAATTAAATAATTAAAATTAGAAAACATTGGTAAAATATTATATTGTCATTTAAAGAATTATAGATTTACATCTCTTGAACGCAATCAACTTGCCAGATTTAAAAATAACCTTACTGGGAAATCACACTTTGCAATAATCTGAGCACTGCGCCCAGAAAAATACGCGTTGCGATACAGACTAGTTGTCATGTTGGGGAGATCTAAAATCGAAAATACTATGTAAATAATCCATTACCTTTGATTCTCTTCATCAGATGTCACTTCCAGGTATCACAGATCCATAACAAATGTAGTTTTGTTCAAAAAAGCTCATCATTTATGTCCAAAAATCTCCGTCTTGTTAGCACATGATCTAAGCCCGCCGGACTTCACTTCATGAACGAGGGGAAAAAATATATTTACGTTCGTTCAAACATGTCAAACGTTGTATAGCATAAATCATTAGGGCCTTTTTTAACCAGAACATGAATAATATTCAAGGTGGACGAATGCATACTCTTTTATAACGTATTGGAACGAGGGTACCCAACATGAACTCGCGCGCCAGGTGTCTAATGGGACATCATCGTTCCATGGCTCTTGTTCGGTCAGATCTCCCTCCAGAAGACTCAAAATACTTTGTAAAGGCTGGTGACATCTAGTGGAAGCAATAGGAAGTGCCAAAATATTCCTCAGCCCCTGTGTTTTTCAATGGCATAGGTTTAAAGGTAATACAACACATCAGGTATCCACTTCCTGTCAGAAAATGTCTCAGGGTTTTGCCTGCCAAATGAGTTCTGTTATACTCACAGACACCATTCAAACAGTTTTAGAAACTTTAGAGTGTTTTCTATCCATATATAATAAGTATATGCATATTCTAGTTACTGGGTAGGATTAGTAACCAGATTAAATCGGGTAAAAAAAAAATATCCAGCCGTGCAAATACTGCCCCCTAGCCCTAACAGGTTAATGTCTTTCCCTCATCAGAGATTGACAGGCACCTGTTGGAGTTCCAAGGCGGGACCTTCCCTCTCTCAGCCATTGGCTCCTGTAAAGGAAGTGGTGGCAGGAAGGGGCGGGACAGCGGCATGTGGAGACGAGCTAATACCAGCCCACGAAAGAAGGGGAGTCCCACCTCCAGCTGGACCTGTGGAGGTTCTCTCAGAGAAGGTAAGGATGAAGCGGTGTCTTCCCCTGCGATTGCAGTTAGAATAGCCATAATGGATATTCATGTTGTCCTTCTGTTGCCCGCAGGGTCATTGTCCAACACTGATGTCCACTTTATCACCAACGGCAACGCTCCAAGGTGAGTGACGTTAACCTGAGCCGTTTATTTGACACTTTTGGGAAGTGTCCATTTATTGATGTTTTGCAGTGAAATGTGTCAACGTGACGCCGGCTCCAGTTTGTTATTTAGACGATGTGTTATGCTGTGTTCTAGCCTCTAGGCAACGTGATAGAATAGAGTATTGCTGAGAGCATCCAGCAGGGGTCAGTGTGTGGTTTTATCTAAGTGCGTACTGTTGTACTGTACTGTGTGTTTGTTTGTACTGTACTGTGTGTTTGTTTGTACTGTACTGTGTGTGGGATTGTACTGTGTGTTTGTTTGTACTGTGTGTTTGTTTGTACTGTATTGTGTGTGGGATTGTACTGTGTGTGGGGTTGTACTGATGTTGTACTGTGTGTGGGATTGTACTGTGTGTGGGATTGTACTGATGTTGTACTGTGTGTGGGATTGTACTGTGTGTGGGATTGTACTGATGTTGTACTGTGTGTGGGATTGTACTGTGTGTGGGATTGAACTGTGTGTGGGATTGTACTGATGTTGTACTGTGTGTGGGATTGTACTGTGTGTGGGATTGTACTGATGTTGTACTGTGTGTGGGATTGTACTGTGTGTGGGATTGTACTGATGTTGTACTGTGTGTGGGGTTGTACTGATGTTGTACTGTGTGTGGGATTGTACTGTGTGTGGGATTGTACTGATGTTGTACTGTGTGTGGGATTGAACTGTACTGTACGTGATTGTACTGTGTGGGATTATACTGATGTTGTACTGTGTGTGTGATGGCAGTGTTGTAGATGGGGACCCTGTGAGTCTGTCTCTCTGCTGTGAAGATGAGACTGATCTGATCAGGGAGCTGCAGACCATGTGCTCCAGCAAGTCAGAGCCAGACATCAGCAAGGTAACGTTCTCTCTCTCTCACTTTCGCTCACTCACTCACTCAGTCACTCACTCACTCACTCAGTCCACTCACTCACTCACTCACTCACTCACTCACTCACTCACTCACTCACACTCTCACACTCTCACACTCTCGCACACACGAGATTGACCTTTTCCGCCGGCTGTATTTTTCTGCGTTGCAGATTGCTCGGTCCAAAGAGGACTTCATTGTCTTCTCTGGCTCTCCAAGTGGACAATCGCCCCGCCGGAAGACCGACCATGAAGCAACCGCTCGACCACAGACGGTGAGTCAAACCGCGCTTAAAGGCTGAAATTAAAGGCCTAGCACTAACACACCTATTCAGTTCAGCTCATCACGTGCAGGGCTAGAACAAAACTGTGAACTGTCTGGTGGTCCTCCAGTAGCGAGATGAGCAAGTGTTTCCCAACCATCTGTCTGTCTCCCCCTTTACAGACCGGCAGCCGTCACTCCACTCCCAGCGCCGCCCCAGGCAGCCCCGCCCCTAGCAACGAGAGGCGATCAGCGTCCCGGCCCAAATCTCAGCTCCCCGTCCCCAGCAGCAGGGGGCCGCAGCCACGAGCCAACAGCAGCAGTACTGCACCACGAACACCCACTATGACCGCTAACCGCAACGCCACCAGAACTGAACCAAGCAGCAGCAAAACAAGGCAGGCCCCAACCAGACATAACAACAACGTCAACGAAAACAACCAACAACACGAGGACATTTGGATCCTACACCGAGACCTGCATGAAGACAACAACAATACGAAGTAGTAGAGGAACTTCCTCCTCTTCCACCTTCTTTCGTTTCCTCCCACCTCTCCGCTGTTATATCCCTCCATGTTGTAGTTTGGTTTATGACGGCCTTTTAGTATTTGTACTTGTTATCCGTACTTGTTAAACTGTATAACAATTGTGTACTTGGGGACCATAGTTTTATGATATTATACAGTATTGAAAGAAGTAAAAAAAAAAAAAGAGACATTTCGCAGGGAATTATGTCAAAAGAAAAATAAGTAGTATTTAAGACAGGATTTACCTTTTGCGGTGAAAGCGTTTTGGATCAAAGAAAAGAAGCAGGCAGGTTGTTTTTGCAATTAGGTCTTTTCTAATATTCAAGTGTTTTATGTTTAAATAGTTGCAAGGTTGGTTTAAATACTGTTGAAACTAATCAGGGTTTTACCAAATATTTGTAAATAAGAATTAGTAACTTTAATGGTATATAGATTGGTGTATGTGGTATTATGCTTGTACAGTAAGAACTCAAAAACAAAAGCTGAAGAAAAAAAAACCATGTACATATTGTTTGTAATGATGATGATAATATGCCAATTTGGTTCATAACTTTTCACTTGTTTCAAAGTGAATGGAATGTGGCAATAAGTAAATGTAATTGCAAACAGTTTTTTTTTGCTTTTGACGGTAAGCCATAAATACTTTAAACTGCCCACAATTCTGCCCACGAGTCATGGTTCGATTAATCCATACACTAGGTGGAGCCTGATACAAATTTCAAAGCAGCATGGTTTGTTCGCTTTATTTTTGTTCATGTTTATTTTATTTTATAATGAAAAGTGTTATTTTGAATGGCCATTGTTGATAAATGTACAGGAGATATTTTAGTCAACCTTTGGTGTTGATCTGTATGATCGCTGTCTGAAGTAATGTCCTGCTTCCTTTAAGAACAACCATTAAAACTGCACTGTTAACCCCAACAGTCCTCCACCTCGTGTCTTCTTATACCAGACCACTGGCCTGGGTACAGTATGTGGGACCTTCAACTGAGAATTTAAAACAAACAACTTATGAATGCTCTATGAAGCCTTTATAAAGCACTACATAGAGGCTTCACAAATAATTTCTAAGGGAAGGTGGTAACACTTCAAGAATACAGGTGTAATTCTCTAATGAGAAACATCTTTTCGAATTGAAAACCACCAGCATTACAGGGGGTCTTCAGGAGCGGAGTTGAGAAACACTGTCTTACCAATGACCGCTCGTCTTTCCTCAAAATCGTTTTAAAGGAAATATAATTGATTGAAATCACAATATTCTAATTGAAAAACAAAACGATTTATAAATGTTTGGACATGCGTCTCTTTCCTATCAATAAGAAATATTTTTTTACACAAAAACAAAATTGTCTGTAGTCAGTTACATTTCAAGGTGTCTAACCAGTAACCACGGTACCATATTTTATCGTATCGTTATAAAAACTGTTATCCAATATCACTAAGGCGCAATGTGCCAAATAAAAGACCAGAAAGGACACAAAAATATTTCCAGTTCCAGAAGTACAAGCGGGAGCTTGACAAATCACATTTGAAAAAGCGTAAAAAATAAATAAATGTATGCAGCATTTGATCATTTATTTTCCTTGCTATTACCCTACCAGGCCACCATGAAAAAGTGCATACAAATAGAAACACTTGTCCATAGCATCATCCACCATTCATTCCTGTTTTGTGTATTGATAGCTTTGAATATAAGTTGCCCTGAGGCACAGTTTTCCTTCCCCAACTCCTAACAACCATTGGGAGGGAAACAAAACTGACCTCAGATCAGTGTCTGGGCAATTTCATCCCACTTTGTATTTACAGGCAGCTTTTGAGTTTAGGGACTGTATGCTTTTTACAATCTTGCTTAAAAAGCATGGCTTTATATATTCAAACAAAACTGGCATTCCAATGTTCTCAAAGTGAAACAAATCTCATTCTGGAAACACCAGGATTGTGCCTTTGATTGAACAGAGCCCTGTGTGTACCAATAAGGACCGACCACATCTCACATTCTTATCATCTTGACTAGAGGCACTTGGATGAGTCAGCAGCGCATCTTTCCACGATTCCTTGCAACCTATCTCCTTGCCTCTTCAACCATATTGGAGAAGGTTCAAGGCCCCTCAGGCCTACTTTTCCAATGTGTTTTGACAAGGAGTCGAGGATGCAAGGCAACGAGGAAAGTTTCATTGAGAAAGAGCATTCCAGAAGACAAAATGGCGTCCAGTTAATCCGGGGCTCCTTAAAGATGCGTGTTCTGGACCTCGTCCTCAGCCACCTCCCGCAGGGCGGTGATCTTGGGCTGCTGGGATTGAGGGGGTCGCTTGCTGGAGTTGAGGCGGTGCAGGGGGAAGAGTTTGAGGCGCTCAGCAGCACTCATGGCCTGCTTCAGGTGGCTGGTCTCATTCAACAGCTTCTGAATGGAGTCATACCTCTTCATAGAACTGCCCTCGATCATCTGGAGGGAGAGATGAGTTGGTTGGTTCCAATAGCTCAGTGGGTTAAACTCAACTCTTGCCTCACTCAAACCTATACAAACCACAGTAAAACGGACAATTTGGTACAGCGAAGGGTTAAAATGACACTAGGTTGTGTAATGCGGATAGAATTACATGTTGAAGATGCTCCAGGGTCAAGC
Source organism: Salmo salar (assembly GCF_965601325.2). Taxonomy (NCBI): domain Eukaryota; kingdom Metazoa; phylum Chordata; class Actinopteri; order Salmoniformes; family Salmonidae; genus Salmo; species Salmo salar. The sequence goes on along the minus strand of NC_138306.1, from coordinate 10,347,201 downwards.
ACCCAGCATCATGCCACCGTGCCTGCATTGTCACGCTGTCTGCTTGTGTGAACACAAACACAGGTCACTTATACTGGGAGCGTGTAGCAACACACACAGCCGACACCATGCCCTGAGTCATGGGACACTGTAAATCAAATATGTTGTTTACAGTGAGGCTATCAAATGGTGACGCACTGATAGAAGAATTGAATCTAAAATGGAGGATATATATATATTTTTTTAAAGCTGGTGGTCGGTGCTCTATTCTCACTTCCAACAGGGAAATACCAAGGGCTCTATCCAGTGTTTTCCAACCCTGGTTCTCCAGTACCCCGAACAGAACACATTTTTGTTGTAGCCCTGGACAAACACACCTCATTCAACTCATTGAGGGCTTGATGATTAGTTGACAAGTTGAATCAGGTGTGCTTGTCCAGGATTACAATTAAAATGTGTACTGTTGGGGGTACTGGAGGACCAGGGTTGGAAAGCACTGCTCTATTCAACCTGTATCGCTAAAGCAGGTATGTAAAGGTAATTTCCTATTGAGCAGACTTTACCGTGAATGCAGTATTTGCTAGTAGAGCCCTAAAGAGAGATAGGAGGTTAACAAAGAGTAACCTAATGCTTAAAGGGAGATAGGTGTGTGTGTGCGCGTGCTAACCAGGAAGGACTGGCACTCCAGCAGTGGTTCCACTCTGTGTTCTGACAGTATGACTGTACAGTTGGAGAACGACTGTTTCAGCGTCTTCCTCAGGACCTGCAACGTTCTGTGAACCAGAAACAAACCAAAACACAACCATCAATGTTCTTCAGTCAACCATACACAAACCAGAGTACACTCAATTAACCAGAGAGTTTAACGATAGGCCTGCATACACACATATATAAACACACACACACACACACACACACACACACACGCCGTCTCTCATTCTCCCTTCACGTACAAACTCCTTTCACTCTAACTTCCCCAATGTGCACTTACTGCTGGGATTACTCTGAAGTAGACCAGTGTCATCAACCACCACTAATTCACTCATGACAGGCACCATTTAGCTTAAAGACCTGTGTCTTTACGTGTGGTTACACCCATTCTGTGCAAACACACACAGTCAAAGACTTACAGTAAGTCCTGGAATTGTCACCATATGCAGCGAGACACTTAGGCTGTGTTTACACAGCCACCATAAGAACCCAATCTGATTTTCTTTCTATATCCAATCTTTTTTTCTGAACGTCCACACTGTTTTACATGTGATCCATATCAGATTTGCACGTTCACACGGATGTAGCCTCAGAGGGGTGGTTGTCATTGTAATGACTGGTCATGGGCAACAACAAAAAAACACTTCAGAGCAAACAAATCTGTTTGAGTGTCCAGACAGAGGTCACATATGGGAGATCAGGTTTGTATCAGGATTCAGATCCACATACTGTATGGAGGCGGTATGAATCGGAAGTCAAAGGCTGTGTTTACACAGGCAGCCCAATTCTAATCTTTTGCCCAATTATTGGCAAAAGAGCTGACCTGATTGGTCAAAAGCAATTAATGGAAAAGATCACAATTGGGCTGCCTGTGTAAACACAGCCCCAAAAAAAATCAGTTTTTTTTGTTGTTGCTGATTACACATTAGCGAAAAGATCAGATAGGTATCAGACATGCAAATAGTTGGCAAAAGATCCGAATTGGGCTGCCTGTGTAAATGCAGCTTCAAACACACACCAGAGGAGGCTGGTGAGGGGGAGACGGCTCGTAATAATTTATGGAATGGAGTGAATGGAATGGTATCAAACACATGGAAACCAGGTGTTTGACGTGTTGGAGACCATTCTATTCATTCCGTTCCAGCCTTTACTCATTTAAAGTGCCACTAGCCACAGGTACATACACTGATCTTCCATGTCCAACCCCAAATCCAACACACTCTCTCTCGCTTTCTCTCGCTCACTCTCTCCTCTTACATGGGGTCGAGGAATGCGCTGGGTTCGTCCAGTAGCAGTATGCGGGCCTTGCTGAGGATGGAGCGGGCCAGACACATGAGCTGCTTGTGTCCGTTACTCAGGACGTAACCCCCGTCCTCCAGCTGGAAGTCCAGCTTGTCTGGGAACTGCTCTATCACGGACTTCAGACCCACCTGGATGACACATAGAACCGGGAAACACGGAGGATCTCAGTCAACCAATCAAATGAAATGCACTGACTCAATGGACCACAACGGACCTCTGTAAGCAGGGCAAAGCAGGTGACATGGAGTCTGATGTGGATCTCAGGTTAGTTCTACCACCGTCGTTGTAAGCCAAAACAAATACAGTGCGTGCGCTAGGTGATCAATTTAGAGGAGAGCAACTTCACATGAGCTATGGTCACAGGGTCAAGCGAAGCAGACTTGCATGTGATTCCTGTTTCCCGTCTGGCTGTGCTTACTATGCAACTACCTGTATGGTGTGGCTATGGTGTCACTGCCCTGCTGACGTACACGAACACAGCAGCACCTTACCATCAGCATAGCATGTCAGAACGAGGTTACTACAGTATGGTAGGAAAGGGGTCAGCGGGACTCTCTGCAGTGTACAGACAGAAGGACGGACAGACAGACAGGAGAAAGGTGGAGAGAGAGAGAGGACAGTGATAGAGGGGACCTGTTGTGGTTGAGGCTAGAGTTAGGGTTCAACCGGGATGTGGATATAAAGCTAGGGTTAGGGTGGAACAGGGATGTGGACATGAAGCTAGGGTTAGGGTTGAACTGGGATGTGGACATACAGCTAGGGTTAGGGTTGAACTGGGATGTGGACATACAGCTAGGGTTAGGGTTGAACAGGGATGTGGACATGAAGCTAGGGTTAGGGTTGAACTGGGATGTGGACATACAGCTAGGGTTAGGGTTGAGGCTTGGGTTAGGGTGGAACAGGGATGTGGACATGAAGCTAGGGTTAGGGTGGAACAGGGATGTGGACATACAGCTAGGGTTAGGGTTGAGGCTTGGGTTAGTGTGGAACAGGGATGTGGACATGAAGCTAGGATTAGGGTGGAACAGGGATGTGGACATGAAGCTAGGATTAGGGTGGAACAGGGATGTGGACATACAGCTAGGGTTAGGGTTGAGGCTAGGGTTAGTGTGGAACAGGGATGTGGACATGAAGCTAGGGTTAGGGTTGAACTGGGATGTGGACATACAGCTAGGGTTAGGGTTGAGGCTAGGGTTAGTGTGGAACAGGGATGTGGACATGAAGCTAGGATTAGGGTGGAACAGGGATGTGGACATGAAGCTAGGGTTAGGGTTGAACAGGGATGTGGACATGAAGCTAGGGTTAGGGTGGAACAGGGATGTGGACATGAAGCTAGGGTTAGGGTTGAGGCTAGGGTTAGTGTGGAACAGGGATGTGGACATGACGCTAGGGTTAGTGTGGAACAGGGATGTGGACATGAAGCTAGGGTTAGGGTTGAGGCTAGGGTTAGTGTGGAACAGGGATGTGGACATGACGCTAGGGTTAGTGTGGAACAGGGATGTGGACATGAAGCTAGGGTTAGGGTTGAGGCTTGGGTTAGTGTGGAACAGGGATGTGGACATGAAGCTAGGGTTAGGGTTGAGGCTAGGGTTAGTGTGGAACAGGGATGTGGACATGAAGCTAGGGTTAGGGTGGAACAGGGATGTGGACATGAAGCTAGGGTTAGGGTTGAGGCTAGGGTTAGGTTGGAACAGGGATGTGGACATGAAGCTAGGGTTAGGGTTGAACAGGGATGTGGACATGAAGCTAGGGTTAGGGTTGAGGCTAGGGTTAGTGTGGAACAGGGATGTGGACATGAAGCTAGGGTTAGGGTGGAACAGGGATGTGGACATGAAGCTAGGGTTAGGGTTGAGGCTAGGGTTAGGTTGGAACAGGGATGTGGACATGAAGCTAGGGTTAGGGTTGAACAGGGATGTGGACATGAAGCTAGGGTTAGGGTTGAGGCTAGGGTTAGGTTGGAACAGGGATGTGGACATGAAGCTAGGGTTAGGGTGGAACAGGGATGTGGACATGAAGCTAGGGTTAGGGTTGAACAGGGATGTGGACATGAAGCTAGGGTTAGGCTTAGACCGGAGACCAGTGTGACTGATGTGAATATCGTGTCTCACCTCCTCAGCCACCCGCCACAGTTCCTCGTCACTGTAGCGAGCGTGTGGATCCAGGTTCATACGGAATGTACCGGTCAGGATGAAGATTTTCTGTCAAGAAAATCATATTAGGGCATACATTCACCACAGCCAAATACCATTGAACATCTGAGCACTAAGTCTAGTTGCGGGGTGGAATTTACCTGTGGCACCACGCCGAAGGCTTTCCTCCAGGTCTGTAGGGTGACAGAGTTCCAGGAGACCCCATCGATGGAGATCTCTCCGTCTGTAGAGGCCAGCCGCAGGAGGGCAGAAAGCAGGGTGCTCTTTCCTGAACCCGTCCTCCCCAACACACCCACCTACACACAAATACAGATCTTCAGCCAGCATTTTTACTATGATAAACCGACACTATGTGGAACGGGAGACTACTGTAGAATTAGTATTGGGGAGTAGTGAACCACATGTAGTTCAACCAGTAATTGAACTTGCAGTAGCTTGGTGGTAGTTTAACTAAACTCAAATCTAGGTAGTGTTTTCAGTAGTTAATAGCTTTTTTTTGCAGCTAACTACTGGAAATACAAAAATAAAAGAAGATTTGGGTGAAATAGGCCAGAATTCCCTTTATTTTTCAGCATCAGACCTGCTTAATTCTCACTTGAAACATAGTTGTTGTGTTTAAAAGGATAGATGACACATTCTGTTTACATCTGACTCCAGATCTGTTCTTCTGATTGTTAGCCTATGACGTTTCAGATTTAGATATGCACATTTTCCAGGAAGTAGTTTTTGTAGTGAACTACTTTTTCAAAGTAACTTTCGTTAAGTCAACTAGATTTTTCTTATGGGTAGATTTAGCATAGCTTAACTTCTTTCAGTGAGAAGTAATTGGTAACTTGGTAAACTATATTTTCAGAGTAGCTTCCAAAACACTGTGTAGAACCACTCTCGCACAGGCCAGAGCGTCAGTGACAGTTAGGCCATTAACGGGAAGCTTTAGCTAATGGCTAGGGCGGTAGGCTAAAGTGCTGACACTAAGATAGTCTCCCTCAGGCCTCATTACTAGGAGCTGTATCTATCCTAATTACCTCTCAAGACATACCACAGGGAGTCTGAGTCTCTCTAGCCTCCTAACAGCCCGAGAGAGATTCATATACTGAATGCCCGCCTGAGAGCAGGACCATCAGCCCCTCATCAGCCACACGCCCGCACGCTCAGACACACACAGAGAGTGACCTACACTCTGTCCTCCTTCCACAGTGAAGGAGAGGTCCTGCAGGACGGAGCGTCCAGCCTCTGTGTATTTGACGGTCAGTCCTTGGACGTCCATGTGGCCCTGGTTGGGCCAGCAGTCTTGGGCGTGGGGGTTGTCGATCACCAGGTCTGTTCCTTTACCGCCTCCACCGCTGGGTCTGGGCTCCTCTTGAGGCAGGTCGATGAACTTGAAGACCCGGTCTACCGATCGCATCTGGGGGAATAGGGGATGGAGAGATGAGAGAGATAGGAGGGAGTTGTGTGTACGTGTTGTGCACATGTCATGAGAGAATAACAAACAATCTGTAAATAAGTACATGTGTGTTACCTACTACCCTGGAATGTGTGACGGTATGTTTGAGTAGTGAGCTCCCCTGTCCTGGTTAATGAGTTCTATTCCCACACAGTAGTGTCAGTCAGTCTGACAATAACAGTGAATGTTTCCTCTTGCTCTGTGAGCATTAGGAGAACTACATGTCCTGCACTGTGATTAGCAGAATCACTGAGGCTGAACGCAGCTCATTTCAACAACAACAATACATATGCACTCACACACACACTAGAGATCTGAATATATTCTTACCTAACAATAAACAAGTAGAGTATCCCGCACAAGCAAAGCCAAGGTGATTCATATTTACATTTTACACTTTAGTCATTTAGCAGACGCTCTTATCCAGAGCGACTTACAGTAGTGAATGCATACATTTCATACATGTTTGTTTCCTACTGGTCCCCCGTGGGAATCGAACCCACAACCCTGGCGTTGCAAACACCATGCTCTACCAACTGAGCGCGTGCTTGTGTTACTAACGACTGACCACTGGTAATGTGGTATGTGAATGCAAATACAAGTCTATCTGCCGTGATGCTAGTGATGATTGACCAAAACTGTGTGTGTGTACTCACCAGTCCATCCACAGTGATGCTGGTAATGACAGCCCATTGGAACGTCCCAAGGATGAGCATGGCTAAGGCCACGATGATGCCAATCTCCCCAGGCTTGTCCTCTGTGGAATACACACACATTATCAATGGGCAGTCAGCGGTCACACACATTATCAATGGGCAGTCAGCAGTCACACACATTATCAATGGGCAGTCAGCAGTCATATACACATTATCAATGGGCGGTCAGCAGTCACACACATTATCAATGGGCAGTCAGCAGTCACACACATTATCAATGGGCAGTCAGCAGTCACACACATTATCAATGGGCGGTCAGCAGTCACACACATTATCAATGGGCAGTCAGCAGTCATATACACATTATCAATGGGCGGTCAGCAGTCACACACATTATCAATGGGCAGTCAGCAGTCACACACATTATCAATGGGCGGTCAGCAGTCACACACATTATCAATGGGCAGTCAGCAGGCACACACATTATCAATAGGCAGTCAGCAGTCACACACATTATCAATGGGCAGTCAGCAGTCACACACATTATCAATGGGCAGTCAGCAGGCACACGCATTATCAATAGGCAGTCAGCAGTCACACACATTATCAATGGGCAGTCAGCAGTCACACACATTATCAATGGGCAGTCAGCAGTCACACACATTATCAATGGGCAGTCAGCAGTCACACACATTATCAATGGGCGGTCAGCAGTCACACACATTATCAATGGGCAGTCAGCAGGCACACACATTATCAATAGGCAGTCAGCAGTCACACACATTATCAATGGGCAGTCAGCAGTCACACACATTATCAATGGGCAGTCAGCAGGCACACGCATTATCAATAGGCAGTCAGCAGTCACACACATTATCAATGGGCAGTCAGCAGTCACACACATTATCAATGGGCAGTCAGCAGTCACACACATTATCAATGGGCAGTCAGCAGTCACACACATTATCAATGGGCGGTCAGCAGTCACACGCATTATCAATGGGCAGTCAGCAGGCACACACATTATCAATAGGCAGTCAGCAGTCACACACATTATCAATGGGCAGTCAGCAGTCACACACATTATCAATGGGCGGTCAGCAGTCACACACATTATCAATGGGCAGTCAGCAGTCACACACATTATCAATGGGCGGTCAGCAGTCACACACATTATCAATGGGCGGTCAGCAGTCACACACATTATCAATGGGCGGTCCGCAGTCACACACATTATCAATGGGCGGTCAGCAGTCACACACATTATCAATGGGCGGTCAGCAGTCACACACATTATCAATGGGCAGTCAGCAGTCACACACATTCGTATTGCACAGTCAGCAGTATCACAAACAAAGTGTCAGCATGCAGTCACACACGGGTAATAGCACACTTCATTTGCAACCTGATGTTATACACACACAAACGCACAGATGTTAATGAAAGCGAACGCGGTCAAATGACCTCTAAATTCACTCCCAACATAAACACTGTGGTCCATTGAGACATTCTCTGTCACAACACTACAGGCGCATGCAAACGTACTGGCAGTTATGCAGGTCTAAAGTAAATATGTGTACATGCAATGCAATCTGCATCTCCTAACTATGTCCCAAACGTATTTGTATGTGTCACTCACGGTTGGTTCCCACGGCGATGAAGACTGCGGCGGAGAAGAAGAAGACGAAGATGATGTCACAGCGGAAGAGGAACCATCGCAGCGTGGCGAGGTAGTGGAACCATATGGCCGTGTGGGTGTTCAGGGCCTTGTGGAACAACGTCTCAAAGTAGGACTGACGACCAAACGCACGGATGGTCCACAGACCCTTCAGAGAGATGATGAGGTGGGAGAATATAGGGCTACGGGCTGGGAGGAGGGAGAAAGACAGAATGAGAAAGAGAGAGAGAGAAAAAGAGTGTGTAGAAGAAGAAGAAAAAAATGGATCAAAGGGGGAGAGAGATAACGAATGGAGAGAGGCAGGAAGGGGGGAGAGAAGAGAAACACAGAAGCATTAGTCAATCACTCACAGGAGGTCCGACATAGTATCTATGTACTTCTTCACCAAAACGCATGGTTGATGTAGACTTGTTGATGGAATTTCAATTCACTTACTGGCCCCAACCCTGACTTATAGTAAGTCACAAAAGCTAGAAAACATCAGAGTTTGCTGTTTCAGAGGGGGCATGTTTATGTGAGGAGTCACCAAGAATCAAAAGTGTACCATGCTTCAAGTCTATGTGCCGGGGATCCTGTGTGAACTTAAGTATGCTCCCTCTAATTCTCTCTCCCTCTCTCCCTTCCCTCCAGGAGGACCTGAGCCCTTGGACCATGGACTCTCAGGATTACCTGGCCTGAATACTCCTGGCTGTCCCCGGTCCACCTTGACTTGCTGCTGCTCCAGTTTCAACTGTTCTACCTGCGGCTATGGAAACTTGACCTGTTCACCAGACGTGCTACCTCCTCCCGGACATGCTGTTTTCAACTCGCCCTCTCTCTCGCTCCCTCTTTACCGCACCTGCTGTCTCGACCACTGAATGCTTGGCTATGAAAAGCCAACTGACATTTACTCCTGTGGTACTGACCTGTTGCACCCTCTACAACCATTGTGAATATTATTTGACCCTGCTGGTCATCTATGAACGTTTGAGCATCTTGAGGAACAATATGGCCTTAATGGCCATGTACTCTTATAATCTCCACCCTGCACAGCCAGAAGAGGACTGGCCACCCCTCAGAGCCTGGTTCCTCTCTAGGTTTCTTCCTAGGTTCCTGCCTTTCTAGGGAGTTTGTCCGAGCCACAGTGCTTCTACATCTGCATTGCTTGCCGTTTGGTGTTTTAGGCTGGGTTTCTGTATGAACACATTGTGACATCTGCCGATGTAAAAAAGGGCTTTATAAATAAATGTGATTGATTTGATTGATACGAGACAGTGTCACAACAATAAAGAGCATACAGTATTTTCTCATGCCACATTGTATAAAACCAAGGCTCTTGTTATGAGATTAACCTTGACGTTTCTCCTGTACAGACGTAGGAAATACAGATCAGCTTCGTGATTTACAGAAATTCACTGAAAACCCACATTAACACGGTTATAATAACAGGATTCCACTTTTCATGTAGCCTCATTTTGACCAGCTAATAGCCTAACCACCAATCAGGCAACATTTTGGACCAAACGTTAAAATTCTGTTGCTGCTGGATAATTTGCTATGACAATACAAATGAAGATCCTACACCTGTATCTCTTATAACAGTCTGACATGGACAGACAGGCAGGAAATGGACTAAATGGAAGGAAGGAATGAATGAAGCTGACAGCCTCTCTGCTCTCCAGTAACTTTGATCACAAACAGGTGAGTGAAACCCTCTTTCTTAGGGGTATTATATGAATCTACGTCGATTTAAGGGCTTCTTTCCGCCAATAAAGGACAAATGTAGAACAAGACAAACATACATGAGAATCTGTGTGTGTTTTGTCCAAAGGGGACAGGGAGAGAGTCTGTGTGTGTTTTGTCCTGTTGGGGACAATGTGCGTGTTTGTGTGTTTTGTCCAGGAAGGAACAGTTACAGAGAATGTGGGTGTTTTGTTTAGTCGTGGGTGTTTTGGGAAACGAAAGGGAAAGGGGATATCTAGTCAGTTGCACAGCTGACTGCATTCAACTGAAATGTGTTTTCCGCATTTAACCCAACCCCTCTGAATCAGAAAGGTGCGGGGGGCCTTTTGTCTAGTTGTGTAGTGGGAGACAGGGAGAGAGTTTTGTCCTTTTGGGGACAGTGAGTCTGTGTGTGTTCAGTGAGGGGCAGTGAGAGAGCGATGCCAGGATGGAGCCAGAGGAAATCCCTGATCAGATTTTCACTCTGACCCCTTCGTGCTCTCCATGGCTGCGGGAAGGCCTTGTTGTTGCCATCGGCGACACACTCGGAATGACAGGATCAGGAGGAGTAATGTCGGAATGTCCCAAGCCCCGGCACGGACACACACACACACACACACTTCTTTCTCACTAAGTAAGTTAGGGGGGAATGTATGGAATGTTATCAGAATGTTGGGAATTGTTGTGGTGAGGGAGAATGTATAACCCTTACTTGCATAGTACAATGTAACTTCTGGAATAGTTCCAAATGTGTAAACACTGCCCGTCTTTCTCGCCAATCAAGACGAATCACGCACACCTCCAGTATTTGAGAGTTCTCCATCCCCAGCCCCAGGTTAATCCGTCAACAGCCCCATCCAATCCCCCTCCCAGTCTCACCCTCAGCCTCCAGTTGTTTGAGCTGCTGTCCCGTACGCAGAAAGTACATCCTCAGAACCACGAATATGACGGCCAATGGGATCGCGGCAATGAAGATGTACGGCCTCATGATGGACACAGTAAATATGGCACCCAGCACGATCAGAGTTAACTAGAGGGAGAGAATATGAAAAAGTCAGAGAGAGAGAGAGAGAGAGATAGATAGAGACTGAGACTGGCAGAGCAGCCAGTCACCTACCTGGATGAGGTCAAACAGTGCAAGGGGAAGCATGTCGTCGATGGTGGCCATGTCTTTAGTGAACCTGTTCATGATCCGACCTAAAGTACAGGGCAGAAAAACACACGCATGGAGAATTGACTGCCGCTGGTGGTCGTACTGACTCACTGAATGGCTGACAGACTGACTGATTGATGTATAGGCTGTGAGATTGCATAGACAACTGACTGATAGGTTAGCCATTAAAGTGTTCAGATACTGGTAGATGCATGTACACTATGTATCTATAGCTGATACATAATCCTTGGTTAAGCCAGGGGTTTCAGCAGCTGCGCTCACCAGTCTTCATTGTGTTGAGGACGGCCATGGGGGCCCTGAGCACAGCGGTCAGCATCTGTTCATGCAGCCTCTTGGACACGGTTAGTAAAGTGTGGACCAATGGCAGGCCTCTGAAGAACCCCAGCGCCAGAACGCTCTCCGACGTCGCCACGTAGATGTAGATGATGTAATAGGCGCTGGTCGGCGTGACGATGACTGGCTTTTGGACGTCGGGTGACGAGGCGTTGGCGTGTTGTTGGTCTACGTAGTTAGGCGCCGACGGGTTGGCCTCCTCTGTCCAGATCTTACTGGGAGGGAGAGAAGAAAGCACAATGGTTACAATGGTATCTGAATGGTGGTCTTTTGTCTGAGTACTGTACTTTGTATTGGGCTGTTTATATGTTATCAGGCTGATCTTGGTGTCTTGTGGGGGATACTACTTGTTCACAATTGATTGTAGGCTGATCATCCTAGAGCCTTGTGATGAATATTACACGTAGAAACAAATAACAACTTACTCTGTGATAAGAAATATCCCCAGGACAGAGCCAGCAACCTGCAGCACATGATAAACACAGTTAGACTGAGGGTGGCACCATGCACTGTAATTATATTGTCAATAGGCAATATAATTAGGCAATTATGATCCAACAGAGACCCTGTAGTAGAAAGAGGAGGAAGGGAAGCGCTACTAAGGTACACAATAGTACATTTTGGGACACGGAAGGTGCTCTTTGGTAAAAGGGGTGAGTTGGTCATCAAAAAGAAAGGAGGACCAAGGCACTCTTCATATAATGAATTAAAATGCCTTTATTTGTATGGCGTGTTCAATAGAAACAAAGTTTTAAAAATCCGACGCGTTTCGGCTAAAATGCAGCCGAAACGCGTTGGATTTTTTCTTTTTGAGAGACCCTGTAGTCTCGCACTACGTCACTCCGTATTCTCCTTCAAGAATTCCAGAAAGGCTGGAGTTGAGGTTAGGATTCTCTAATACAGTATTGTTATGGGTTATTATAGAATCTTCCCCTTATACAGTATTGTTATGGGTTAATATAGAATATTTCCTCTAATACAGTATTGTTATGGGTTAATATAGAATATTTCCTCTAATACAGTATTGTTATGGGTTAATATAGAATCTTCCCCTTATACAGTATTGTTATGGGTTAATATAGAATATTTCCTCTAATACAGTATTGTTATGGGTTAATATAGAATCTTCCCCTTATACAGTATTGTTATGGGTTAATATAGAATATTTCCTCTAATACAGTATTGTTATGGGTTAATATAGAATCTTCCCCTTATACAGTATTGTTATGGGTTAATATAGAATATTTCCTCTAATACAGTATTGTTATGGGTTAATATAGAATCTTCCCCTTATACAGTATTGTTATGGGTTAATATAGAATATTTCCTCTAATACAGTATTGTTATGGGTTAATATAGAATCTTCCCCTTATACAGTATTGTTATGGGTTAATATAGAATCTTCCCCTTATACAGTATTGTTATGGGTTAATATAGCATCTTTCCTCTAATACAGTATTGTTATGGGTTAACATAGAATCTTCCCTTTATACAGTATTGGTATGGGTTAATATAGAATATTTCCTCTAATACAGTATTGTTATGGGTTAATATAGCATCTTTCCTCTAATACAGTATTGTTATGGGTTAATGTAACATCTTTCCTCTAATACAGTATTGTTATGGGTTAATATAGAATATTTCCTCTAATACAGTATTGTTATAGGTTAATATAGAATATTTCCCCTTATACAGTATTGTTATGGGTTAATATAGAATCTTCCCCTTATACAGTATTGTTATGGGTTAATATAGAATATTTCCTCTAATACAGTATTGTTATAGGTTAATATAGAATATTTCCCCTTATACAGTATTGTTAGTTGCTAGGGACTCTTTTGGAAGAAGCTAGCTAGCTAACGAAGAACAACAAAGAATATCTAGTTAACAGAAGAAAAGAAAGAGAAAATCAGGACAGAAGAAAAAGGATATCAAAGTGAAACAGTTCTCTAAAGACACAAGAGACAATAATACAAGAAACAACACTTCTGTAGCTTGTCAACTATGTGTCTGTCTATCCCTGTTCTCTCCCCTCTGCACAGGCCATACAAACGCTTCACACCGCGTGGCCGCTGCCACTCTAACCTGGTGGTCCCAGCGCGCACGACCCACGTGGAGTTCCAGGTCTCCGGCAGCCTCTGGAACTGCCGGTCTGCAGCCAACAAGGCTGAGTTCATCTCAGCCTATGCTACCCTCCAGTCCCTAGACTTCCTGGCGCTGACGGAAACATGGATTACCACAGATAACACTGCTACTCCTACTGCTCTCTCTTCGTCTGCCCACGTGTTCTCGCATACCCCTAGAGCATCGAGCCAGCGGGGTGGTGGCACTGGAATCCTCATCTCTCCCAAGTGGACATTCTCTCTTTCTCCCCTGACCCATCTGTCTATCTCCTCATTTGAATTCCATGCTGTCACAGTTACCAGCCCTTTCAAGCTTAACATCCTTATCATTTATCGCCCTCCAGGTTCCCTTGGAGAGTTCATCAATGAGCTTGACGCCTTGATAAGTTCCTTTCCTGAGGATGGCTCACCTCTCACAGTTCTGGGTGACTTTAACCTCCCCACGTCTACCTTTGACTCATTCCTCTCTGCCTCCTTCTTTCCACTCCTCTCCTCTTTTGACCTCACCCTCTCACCTTCTCCCCCTACTCACAAGGCAGGCAATACGCTTGACCTCATCTTTACTAGATGCTGTTCTTCCACTAATCTCATTGCAACTCCCCTCCAAATCTCCGACCACTACCTTGTATCCTTTTCCCTCTTGCTCTCATCCAACACTTCTCACTCTGCCCCTACTCGGATGGTATTGCGCCGTCCCAACCTTCGCTCTCTCTCTCCCGCTACTCTCTCCTCTTCCATCCTATCATCTCTTCCCTCTGCTCAAACCTTCTCCAACCTATCTCCTGATTCTGCCTCCTCAACCCTCCTCTCCTCCCTTTCTGCATCCTTTGATTTTCTCTGTCCCCTATCCTCCAGGCCGGCTCGGTCCTCCCCTCCTGCTCCGTGGCTCGACGACTCACTACGAGCTCACAGAACAGGGCTCCGGGCAGCTGAGCGGAAATGGAGGAAAACTCGCCTCCCTGCGGACCTGGCATCCTTTCACTCCCTCCTCTCTACATTCTCCTCTTCTGACTCTGCTGCTAAAGCCACTTTCTACCACTCTAAATTCCAAGCATCTGCCTCTAACCCTATGAAGCTCTTTGCTACCTTCTCCTCCCTCCTGAATCCTCCTCCCCCTCCCCCCCCCTCCTCCCTCTCTGCGGATGACTTCGTCAACCATTTTGAAAAGAAGGTTGACGATATCCGATCCTCGTTTGCTAAGTCAAACGACACCACTGGTCCTGCTCACACTGCCCTACCCTGTGCTTTGACCTCTTTCTCCCCTCTCTCTCCAGATGAAATCTCGCGTCTTGTGACGGCCGGCCGCCCAACAACCTGCCCACTTGACCCTATCCCCTCCTCTCTTCTCCAGACCATTTCCGGAGACCTTCTCCCCTACCTCACCTCGCTCATCAACTCATCCTTGACCGCTGGCTACGTCCCTTCCGTCTTCAAGAGAGCGAGAGTTGCACCCCTTCTGAAAAAACCTACACTCGATCCCTCCGATGTCAACAACTACAGACCAGTATCCCTTCTTTCTTTTCTCTCCAAAACTCTTGAACGTGCCGTCCTTGGCCAGCTCTCCTGCTATCTCTCTCAGAATGACCTTCTTGATCCTAATCAGTCAGGTTTCAAGACTGGGCATTCAACTGAGACTGCTCTTCTCTGTGTCACGGAGGCTCTCCGCACTGCTAAAGCTAACTCTCTCTCCTCTGCTCTCATCCTTCTAGACCTATCTGCTGCCTTTGATACTGTGAACCATCAGATCCTCCTCTCCACCCTCTACGAGTTGGGCATCTCCGGCGCGGCCCACGCTTGGATTGCGTCCTACCTGACAGGTCGCTCCTACCAGGTGGCGTGGCGAGAATCTGTCTCCGCACCATGCGCTCTCACCACTGGTGTCCCCCAGGGCTCTGTTCTAGGCCCTCTCCTATTCTCGCTATACACCAAGTCACTTGGCTCTGTCATATCCTCACATGGTCTCTCCTATCATTGCTATGCAGACGACACACAATTAATCTTCTCCTTTCCCCCTTCTGATAACCAGGCGGCGAATCGCATCTCTGCATGTCTGTCAGACATATCAGTGTGGATGACGGATCACCACCTCAAGCTGAACCTCGGCAAGACGGAGCTGCTCTTCCTCCCGGGGAAGGACTGCCCGTTCCATGATCTCGCCATCACGGTTGACAACTCCCTTGTGTCCTCCTCCCAGAGTGCTAAGAACCTTGGCGTGATCCTGGACAACACCTTGTCGTTCTCCACTAACATCAAGGCGGTGACCCGATCTTGTAGGTTCATGCTCTACAACATTCGCAGAGTACGACCCTGCCTCACACAGGAAGCGGCGCAGGTCCTAATCCAGGCACTTGTCATCTCCCGTCTAGATTACTGCAACTCGCTGTTGGCTGGGCTCCCTGCCTGTGCCATTAAACCCCTACAACTCATCCAGAACGCCGCAGCCCGTCTGGTGTTCAACCTTCCCAAGTTCTCTCACGTCACCCCGCTCCTCCGCTCTCTCCACTGGCTTCCAGTTGAAGCTCGCATCCGCTACAAGACCATGGTGATTGCCTACGGAGCTGTGAAGGGAACGGCACCTCCATACCTTCAGGCTCTGATCAGGCCCTACACCCAAACAAGGGCACTGTGTTCGTCCACCTCTGGCCTGCTGGCCCCCCTACCTCTGAGGAAGCACAGTTCCCGCTCAGCCCAGTCAAAACTGTTCGCTGCTCTGGCACCCCAATGGTGGAACAAGCTCCCTCACAACGCCAGGACAGCGGAGTCAATCACCACCTTCCGGAGACACCTGAAACCCCACCTCTTTAAGGAATACCTAGGATAGGATAAAGTAATCCTTCTAACCCCCCCCCCCTTATAAGATTTAGATGCACTATTGTAAAGTGGTTGTTCCACTGGATATCATAAGGTGAATGCACCAATTTGTAAGTCGCTCTGGATAAGAGCGTCTGCTAAATGACTTAAATGTAAATGTAAATGTTATGGGTTAATATAGAATCTTCCCCTTATACAGTATTGTTATAGGTTAATATAGAATATTTCCTCTAATACGGTATTGTTGTTTAAGGCCAGGCACAACACTCTAATAGGGCAATTGTCTTCCCCTTAATCATATTACAACTTTTACCAGTTGAACGTGGACCCAAATATAACCATTTTTCAGAAATATTTTATTAAAATAAGCAAATGATGTGATTTCTCATTAAATATGCACCTATCTGCATTTCACAAATATCCACTTTTTCCGGACACTGGATGAAGACAGCCTAAATATTTTGGTTTCATTTTGTTATGACATTCCATGACCGAACTTATACATAGCAGATTGTGGACAAATACTTTTTTCATCTTTCTATCCGTAAAATACTAAAGAAAGGTACGTAACATGCTTTTTTGTCGGTGAACAAGTAAGAATGAACTTCATAACCATTGAATATTGCCTTGCATTATTAAAGCAATAAGGCTCGAGGGGGTGTGGTATATGGCCAATATACCATGACTAAGGACTGTTCTTATGCACGACGCAACGCGGAGTGCATGGACACAGCCCTTAGCCGTGGTATATTGGCCATATATCACAAACCCCTGAGGTGCGTTATTGCTATTATAAACTGGTTACCAACATAATTAGAGCAGTAAAAATAAACGTTTTGTCATACCAGTGGTGTACAGTCTGATATACCATGGCTGTCAACCAATCAATCTTAAAGGGAAATAACGCCCACTCTAGAATGCCCTTCAAGCAAATCAGAAACGAGTATTCAACAATAGCGTAGCATAATATACACTGCTCAAAAAAATAAAGGGAACACTTAACCTGTTGGGGCTAGGGGGCAGTATTTGCACGGCCGGATAAAAAAACGTACCCGATTTAATCTGGTTACTACTCCTGCCCAGAAACTAGAATATGCAATATGCTTAACCTTTCAAGGTATAGGGGGCAGTATTTTCGATTTCGGATGAAAAGCGTGCCCAGAGTAAACGGCCTAATACTCGGGCCCAGAGTCAAATATTTGCATATTATTAGTGGATTTGGATAGAAAACACTCTAAAGTTTATAAAACTGTTTGAATGGTGTCTGTGAGTATAACAGAACTCATATGGCAGGCCAAAACCTGAGAAGATTCCATGCAGGAAGTGCCCTGTCTGACAATTTGTTGTCCTTCTAGGTTATCTCTATCAAAAATACAGCATCTCTGCTGTAACGTGACATTTTCTAAGGCTTCCATTGGCTGTCAGAAGGCGCCAGAAAGTGGAATGAGAGCTCTGCAGTCTCTGGGCTAAGTACTGCAGCTCTGTTTCTTACTGGCCTGCCTGGGGACAGTGACACTGGAGATGCGCGTTCATGTGAATTCTCCATTTTGTTCTTTCAGTCTTTGAACGAATACAACGTCGCCCGGTTGGAATATTATCGCTATTTTACGTGAAAAATCGCATAAAAATTGATTTTAAACAGCGTTTGGCATGCTTCGAAGTAAAATGTGCTTTCGCCGAAAAGCTATTTTAAAATCTGACACCGCGATTGCATAAAGGAGTTCTGTATCTATAATTCTTAAAATAATTGTTGTGTATTTTGTAAACGTTTATCGTGAGTACTTTAGTAAATTCACCGGAAGTTTGCGGTGGGTATGCTAGTTCTGAACATCACATGCTAATGTAAAAAGCTGTTTTTTGATATAAATATGAACTTGATTGAACAAAACATGCATGTATTGTATAACATAATGTCCTAGGAGTGTCATCTGATGAAGATCATCAAAGGTTAGTGCTGCATTTAACTGTGGTTTTGGTTTTTGTGACATATATGCATGCTTTGAAAATGGCTGTGTGATTATTTTTGGCAGGGTACTCTCCTGACATAATCTAATGTTTTGCTTTCGCTGTAAAGCCTTTTTGAAATCGGACCGTGTGGTTAGATTAACGAGAGTCTTGTCTTTAGAATGGTGTAAAATAATAATATGTTTGAGAAATTTAAGTTATAGCATTTATGAGGTATTTGTATTTCGCGCCACACGATTCCACTGGCTGTTGACTAGGGTGGGACGCAAGCGTCCCACCTTGCCCAGGGAGGTTAAACAACACAATGTAACTCCAAGTCAATCACACTTCTGTGAAATCAAACTGTCCACTTAGGAAGCAACACTGATTGACAATACATTTCACATGCTGTTGTGCAAATGGAATAGACAACAGGTGGAAATTATAGGCAATTAGCAAGACACCCCCAATAAAGGAGTGGTTCTGCAGGTGGGGACCACAGACCACTTCTCAGTTCCTATGCTTCCTGGCTGATGTTTTGGTCACTTTTGAATGCTGGCGGTGCTTTCACTCTAGTGGTAGCATGAGACGGAGTCTACAACCCACACAAGTGGCTCAGGTAGTGCAGCTCATCCAGGATGGCACATCAATGCGAGCTGTGGCAAGAAGGTTTGCTGTGTCTGTCAGCGTAGTGTCCAGAGCATGGAGGCGCTACCAGGAGACAGGCCAGTACATCAGGAGACGTGGAGGAGGCCGTAGGAGGGCAACAACCCAGCAGCAGGACCGCTACCTCCACCTTTGTGCACGGAGGAGCAGGAGAAGCACTGCCAGAGCCCTGCAAAATGACCTCCAGCAGGCCACACATGTGCATGTGTCTGCTCAAATGGTCAGAAACAGACTCCATGAGGGTGGTATGAGGGCCCGACGTCCACAGGTGGGGGTTGTGCTTACAGCCCAACACCGTGCAGGACGTTTGGCATTTGCCAGAGAACACCAAGATTGGCAAATTCGCCACTGGCACCCTGTGCTCTTCACAGATGAAAGCAGGTTCACACTGAGCACGTGACAGACGTGACAGAGTCTGGAGACGCCGTGGAGAACGTTCTGCTGCCTGCAACATCCTCCAGCATGACCGGTTTGGCGGTGGGTCAGTCATGGTGTGGGGTGGCATTTCTTTGGGGGGCCGCACAGCCCTCCATGTGCTCACCAAAGGTAGCCTGACTGCCATTAGGTACCGAGATGAGATCCTCAGACCCCTTGTGAGACCATATGCTGGTGCGGTTGGCCCTGGGTTCCTCCTAATGCAAGACAATGCTAGACCTCATGTGGCTGGAGTGTGTCAGCAGATCCTGCAAGAGGAAGGCATTGATGCTATGGACTGGCCCGCCCGTTCCCCAGACCTGAATCCAAATGAGCACATCTGGGACATCATGTCTCGCTCCATCCACCAACGCCACGTTGCACCACAGACTGTCCAGGAATTGGCAGATGCTTTAGTCCAGGTCTGGGAGGAGATCCCTCAGGAGACCATCTGCCACCTCATCAGGAGCATGCCCAGGTCGTTGTAGGGAGGTCATACAGGCACGTGGAGGCCACACACACTACTGAGCCTCATTTCGACTTGTTTTAAGGACATTACATCAAAGTTGGATCAGCCTGTAGTGTGGTTTTCCACTTTAATTTTGAGTGTGACTCCAAATCCAGACCTCCATGGGTTGATAAATTGGATTTCCATTGATTATTTTTGTGTGATTTTGTTGTCAGCACATTCAACTATGTAAAGAAAAAAGTATTTAATAAGATTATTTCATTCATTCAGATCTAGGATGTGTTAATTTAGTGTTCCCTTAATTTTTTTGAGCAGTGTATATATATATAAAATATAAAATATAAAATATATATACAGTATATAGTTCCGCTCCATTGCACATCATCCATTGTAAATTGTTTATACATCTGTATCATGCATAAAAGATGATTCAGATTCTGATTTCCTCTAATACTATACTAATCAATAACAGTACTGTATCTCCAAGACAGGGATTATCTAATGCTATCATTTAATACCGTTTCTTTACCTCTACAGCGAAGACGAGGAAGATGAAGATGAGGACGTAGACGAGGTTCCTGTTGGTGAAGATGTAACGCAGGTAGGTGTTCCACGACGTCGTCTCAAACACGTTCTCGCGCTCGTCTGCAAAGCATTGCTGCGAACAGACAAAAGACACATGTCAAATGAAATACTCAAACCTAGCTGTTCTTTGTGTTTTGTCTTCAAATGCCTCTATTCAAACTTTGCTTTGAAAAAGGTGGTTCAAACACTGGTGCACTTCCTGTGACGTACCCTGGGCTATTCCTTGACCATAACCCTAAACTTAACCCTTACCCTAACCTCAATGTTGTCATGAAGACCAGCAGTTACAGAGGAAAACATCCAACCTGCCTTGAACCCAACCAGCACCCTTCACTGAACCTACCTCCATGTCCTGCTCGTCCACATCCTCGCTGATGTCATAGACACTATCTTTGGACAGGGGTCGTGCGTAGATGTCCAGCTCAGAGGCCAGCTCGCACTGCGGCGTGATGGACAGCTTCTTCCTGAAGGACGTCTGGAGCTGCTCCCTCCTGCCCTCCCCCCGGGCGTTGGTGATGAACTGCAGCACGGACTGGCGGCGCTGCCCGCTCAGGTGCTGCAGGCCATGATGGTACTGGTTCCCCCGCGGCAGCGACTCTTCAACCTATAATAAATAATAATATAATATATGCCATTTAGCAGATGCTTATTAGTAGACACACCTCATTTAGTAGATGCACCTGCAATCAAATCAATGGATTAGTCAAATGCACAGGACACAGCATAGTAGTATACACAGTGCAATGAAATGCTTACTTGAAATGCAAGCTCTCAACTCAAACAGTAGATAAACAGCACAATAAGAATACTTTGAGCCGGTTTCCCAGACACAGATAAAGCCTAGTCCTGGACTAAAAAGTATTTTCAGAGATTCTCCATTGAAAGCATTGCTTTGTCCAGGTGTGCGAGAAACCTCCCCTCAGTCAAAGAAAATAAGTAGAGAAGCAGCCTCACCTGATCGTCCTCGGGCACCACTGAGAACTTCCTGTCTGACAGCTCTCGCACGGCATCCTCGATAGTGGTGGACCCGGGTGGAGGAGCCTGGGCTTTCTGGGGCCCCATACCGATGAAGGAGAATTTACGGGCCGGCGCTAACGGATTAAGGATAATTGACTGTTTACGTTTTTCCGCTGCTGTGAGACCGTCGCCCCCGGCAATGGTGATGGCTTGAGGGCCGTTGTTTGTACAGATGATCGGTGGCGGGGGCTGGCGGAAGGACTGGTGGATGGGCTCGGGGCCACGGAAGACGGTGGATTCATCGATAGAGACGCGTCGGAGGGTCTCGGTGAGGATGGAGCTGCGGCGTTCGGCTTTGATGTTGTCGTAGGCCTCCAGGCCCAGGAGCAGGGAGCTGAAGTCTGGTCTCTTGGCCTGTAGCTCGGAGAAGGAGCCGTAGAAGTAACACACTCCGTTGTGAAGCAGAAGGATCTTGTCCGCTCTCTTCAGGTGCTCCAGCTTACTAGTGACCACGATACGAGTTTTGGAGGACAAAAGTTTACACAGACACCTGGCAGGAGAAAATACATGTATCCTTTGTTTAGTTTATCAAACTTTACCTTAGGCATTTGTGTTCAATCATGTGCTTGCCCTCATTTCTGGGTGGGAAGATGCTGATAACACAAACATCAGAAATTAGATCAAAGGTCATGAATGTCAGACAGGAAGTTACATTTCCATGAAAAGCCCTTTGATCGACCAAAATAACATTTCACCAACTAATCCAAGTTGTCACTAGGTCAAACACAACAAGAAAGACACAGCCTTGACCTTAACCTTCTCTCCTCTCCTTAACCATTCACCCTGCTCATTCCACCCAGCCCATACCAACCCTCCCCCATCCTCCAGGCCCCGGCCAATATGAAAGGCTCAGTGTTGAGCCACAGACAGACCTCTCAAAGATCTCTTTCTCAGTCACAATGTCCAGGTGGGTAAAAGGTGAATCCAGTAGGTAGAGGTCGGCGTCTTTATACACAGCTCTGTAACAGCACACACAAACACACAGAGAAACACACACACGCAAACGTGAATGGAAAAAAGTCATAAATTAAATAGGCTTTTAAATGAGGAAGTTCAATCCCTGTGGGATTCAACTCAGTTTAAGTGATACATTTACAATGACAATATAGCCAAACTGACAATTATGTCTTTTGTTAAGTGGGAGCAAATGGGCACCCAGTACAATAAAACCAATAAATAATGAATATGTCGGAACGTTGGAATATACAGTACCAGTGAAAACTTATTCAAGGGTTTTCTTTATTTTTACTATTTTCTACATTATAGAATAATAGTGAAGATTTCAAAACTATGAAATAACACATACGTATAGTAACTAAAAAAAGTGTTAAACAAATCAAAATATATTTTATATTTGAGATTCCTCAAAGTAGCCAGCCTTTGCCTTGATGACAGCTTTTCACACTCTTGGCATTATCTCAACCAGCTTCACCTGGAATGCTTTTCCAACAATCTTGAGCACTTGTTGGCTGCTTTTCCTTCACTCTGCGGTCCAACTCATCCCAAAACATCTCAATTGAGTTGAGGTCGGGTGATTGTGGAGGCCAGGTCATCTGATGCAGCACTCCATCACTCTCCTTCTTGGTCAAATAGCCCTTACACAGCCTGGCGGTTGTGTAAACAAATGACAATAACACTAAGCGCAAACTAGATGGGATGACATATCTCTGCAGAATGCTGTCGTAGCCATGCTGGTCACAACTCCTCCTCCATGCTTCACGGTGGGAACCACACATGCGGAGATCATACGTTCACCTAATCTGCGTCTCACAATGACACAGCGGTTGCAACCAAAAATCTAAAATTTGGACTCATCAGACCAAAGGACAAACTTCCACCAGTCTAATGTCCATTGCTCGTGTTTCTTGGCCCAAGCAAGTCTCTTCTTATCATTGGTGTCCTTTAGTAGTGGTTTCTTTGCAGCAATTCGACCATAAAGGCCTGATTCACGCAGTCTCCTCTGAACAGTTGATGTTAAAATGTGTCTGTTACTTGAACTGTGTGAAGCATTTATTTGGGCTGCAATTTGAGGCTGGTAACTCTAATGAGCTTATCCTCTGCAGCAGAGGTAACTCTAGGTCTTCCTTTCCTGTGACGGTCCTCATGAGAGCCAGTTTCATCATAGCGCTTGATGGTTTTTGCAACTGCGCTTGAACAAACTTTAAAAGTTCTTGAAATATTTCCGCAATGACTGACCTTCATGTCTTAAAGTAATGATGGACTGTCATTTCTCTTTGCTTACTTGAGCTGTTCTTGCCATAATATGGACTTGGTCTTTTACCAAATAGGGCTATCTTCTGTATACCACCCCTACATTGTCACAACACAACTGATTGGCTCAAACGCATTTAAAAGGAAAGAAATTCCACAAGTTAACTTTTAAGAAGGCACACCTTTTAATTGAAATGCATCCAGGTGACTACCTCATGAAACTGGTTGAGAGAATGCCAAGAGTGTGCAAAGCTGGCATCAAGGCAATGGGTGGCTACTTTGAAGAATCTCAAATATAAAATATATTTGGATTTGTTTCACACTTCTTTGGTTACTACATGATTCCATAGGTGTTATTTCATAGTTTTGATGTATTCACTATTATTCTACAACATAAAAAATTGCAAAAATAAAGAAAAACGCTTGAATGAGTACGATAGGTGTGTCCAAACTTTTGACTGGTACTTTACATTAAGATGCAATGTGTAGTAATAAAGTTAGGTTGAGGCTGCTGAAGCAACAAAAATAAAACAAATTAGATCATAGAACACCACAGTTACAGGAGCTGAACTAACAGCCAAATGAAAAAAAAATATTGATTCGGTAGGAGTCATCTTTTTCATAGGGCAATATGATCATTAGGATGCACTATCCATGCATACACTGTTCCATAACAGCAGTCTCGTGGGCAAAACAACACAAGATGCATTCTCCCTTCAATAGTATCAAAATAAAAATAGAAAAAAGCATTGTCACATGGGCCGAATTGTCACGTCCTGACCATAGTAAGATGTTATTTTCTATGGTAGAGTAGGTCAGGGCGGGACAGGGAGTGTTTTTCTATGTTTTTTATTTCTATGTTCATGTTCTAGTTTTGTATTTCTATGTTGGTTTTGTTTGGGATGGTCTCCAATTAGAGGCAGCTGGTCCTCGTTGTCTCTAATTGGAGATCATACTTAAGTAGGTATTTTTTTCCCACCTGGTGTTGTGGGATCTTGTTTTTGTATTGCTCAGTGAAGCCTGCAGAACGTGATGTTTGTGTTTCTTTGTTTATTGTTTTGTATTAGTGTTCTGAGTAATATAATAAATATGTATCATGAGCACTCAACACGCTGCACCTTGGTCTACTCCTTACGACGATTGTCACAGAAGATCCCACCACCAAAGGACCAAGCAGCGTGATCAGGAGTGGACCTGGGAGGATATTGTGAATGGAAAGGGATACTGTACGTGGGAGGAGATCCAGGCTGGATGGGATCGCCTCCCATGGGAACAGGTGGAGGCAGCGAGAGCAGAACGGCAACGTTACGAGGATCGAGCACGGCAACGACGGAAGCACGAGAGGCACCCCGCATTTTTTGGAGGGGGGGCACATGGGGAGTTTGACAGAGTCAGGGTGGAGACCTGAGCCAACTCCCCGTGCTTACCATGGGGAGCGAGTGAAGAAGCAAGCACCGTGTTATGCGGTGATGCGCACTGTGTCGCCAGTGCGCATTCACAGCCCGGTGCGATCTGTGCCCGCGCCCCGCATTCGCCGTGCTAGGTTGAGCATTCAGCCAGGAAGGGTGGTGCCGGCTCAGCGCTCCTGGTCTCCAGTTTGCCTTCTCGGTCCAGGATATCCTGCGCCTGCGCTACGCACTGTGTCGCCAGTGCGCCTGCATAGCCCAGTTCGTCCTGTGCCCGCACACCGCACTTGCCGGGCTAAAGCAAGCATCCAGCCAGGACAGGTTGTGCCAGCCATAAGTTCCAGACCCCCAGTGCGCCTTCACGGCCCAGTATATCCTGTGCCAGTTCTACTCACTGTGTCGCCAGTGCGCCTGCACAGCCCAGTTCGTCCTGTGCCAGCAACCCGCCCTTGCCAGACTAAAGTAAGCATCCAGCCAGGACGGGTTGTGCCAGCCATAAGCTCCAGACCTCCAGTGTGCCTCCACGGCCCAGTATACCCTGTGCCTGCTCTGCGCACCCGGCCTCCAGCGACGTTCCCTAGTCCAGAGCTCTCAGCGACGTTCCCCAGTCCGGAGCCTCCAACGACGTTCCCTAGTCCGGTGAGACCTGTTCCGGCTCCACGTACGAAGCCTCCAGTGATGATCCATGGCCCAGAGCCTGTAGGGATGATCCATGGCCTGGAGCCTGTAGGGATAATCCATGGCCCGGAGCCTGTAGGGATAATCCATGGCACGAAGCCTGTAGAGATGATCCATGGCACGAAGCCTCCAGTGATAATCCATGGCCCGGAGCCTCCAATGATGATCCATGGCACAAAGCCTCCAGTGGTGATACAAGGTGCGGAGCCTGCAGTGATGATCCATGGCATGGAGCCTGTAGTGACGGTCTGCAGCCCGGAACCTCCTGAGACGGCCTGCAGCCCGGAACCTCCTGAGACGGCCTGCAGCCCGGAACCTCCTGAGACGGCCTGCAGCCCGGAACCTCCTGAGACGGCCTGCAGCCCGGAACCTCCAGTGGCGGCCTGCAGCCCGGAACCTCCAGTGGCGGCCTGCAGCCCGGAACCTCCGGCGATGATCCACAGTCCGGTGGCACAGAAGCAGAGGGATCAGCTGGCGGAGCGGGGGTTACGTCCCGAACCAGAGCCGCCGCCTCTGTTGGAGGATCCGCGTGACAGGGGTGTTTTTCTATGTTTTTTATTTCTATGTTCATGTTCTAGTTTTCTATTTCTATGTTGGTTTTGTTTGGGATGGTCTCCAATTAGAGGCAGCTGGTCCTCGTTGTCTCTAATTGGAGATCATACTTAAGTTGTTTTTTTTTAACACCTGGTGTTGCGGGATCTTGTTTTGTATTGCTCAGTGAAGCCTGCAGAACGTGACGTTCGTGTTTCTTTGTTTATTGTTTTGTATTAGTGTTCTGAGTAATATAATAAATATTTATCATGAGCACTCAACACGCTGCACCTTGGTCTACTCCTTACGACGATCGTCACACGAATACAACAAGTGTAGACCTTACAGTCAATGCTTACTTACAAGCCCTTAACCAACAATGCAGTTTTAAGAAAAATAAGTGTTAAGTCAATTTTTTTTACAAATAATTAAATAGCAGCAGTAAAATAACAGTTGTGAGGCTATATACAGGGGGTACCGGTACAGAGTCAATCAATATGCGGGGGCACTGGTTGAGGTAATATGTACTGTAGGGGGGGTCAATGCAAATGTTCTGGGTAGCCATTTGTTTAGCTGTTCAGGAGTCTTATGGCTTGGGGGTAGAAGCTGTTAAGAAGCCTTTTGGACCTAGACTTGGTGCTCCGGTACCGCTTGCCGTGTGATAGCAGAGAGAACAGTCT
The DNA here is from genome assembly GCF_965601325.2 of Salmo salar. NCBI lineage: Eukaryota > Metazoa > Chordata > Actinopteri > Salmoniformes > Salmonidae > Salmo > Salmo salar. The sequence goes on along the minus strand of NC_138306.1, from coordinate 10,320,538 downwards.
ATGACTAGGCTGGCTGGAGTCTTTGACTATTTTTAGGGCCTTCCTCTGACACCGCCTGGTATAGAGGTCCTGGATGGCAGGAAGCTTGGCCCCAGTTATGAACTACCCTCTGTAGTGCCTTGCGGTCGGAGGCCGAGCAGTTGCCATACCAGGCAGTGATGCAACCAGTCAGGATGCTCTCGATTGTGTAGAACTTTTTGAGGATCTGAGGACCCATGCCGAATCTTTTCAGTCTCCTGAGGGGGAATAGGCTTTGTCGTGCCCTCTTCACGACTGTCTTGGTGTGTTTGGACCATGATAGTTTGGTGATATGGACACCTGCTCCACTACAGCCCCGTCGATGAGAATGGGGGCGTGCTTTGCCCTTCTTTTCCTGTAGTCCATGGTCATGGTCAAGGATCTAGAAGCTCTCAACCTGCTCCACTACAGCCCTGTCGATGAGAATTGGGGTGTGCTCGGTTCTCCTGTAGTCATGTCACATTCCATTGACATTTCCATTTTAGAAAGTACTGTAAGTATCGGAATACACACGATCCATGCATACACATAACAGCAGTCTCATGGGCAAAACAACACAAGATGCATTCTTCCTTCAAGAGTGTCATGTCATATTCCACTGACATTTCCGTGCTGTAGCATTTCAAAGCCATAACACGAGTAATGACTTTAATAAAATCAACCACAGTGTTCTGCCAAGTACAGTAGGTTATATATCTTCGGTGTTGAATGAGTGTTGCCACAGGTCACACACGCTGAGAGACATGTGTGTGTGTGTGTGTGGTGTGTGTGTACCGGTACGTACCTGGCCAGGCCTATCCTTGCCCTTTGACCTCCACTTAGGGTCACCCCTCCCTCCATAAGGGGCGTCTTGTCTTTCTCCGGCAGCAGGGCCAGATCCTGAGGGGAGAGCAGGGGAGGGTTAGATAAATGTTCGAGACATAGACATGCACACCCACACACAAAAACAGAAACATGAAAGGTAGGGGAGTATGAATGTCAAAGCACTCGGAAATGTATTGGGGAAAACAAAGAGAAAAGTTCAGTGTTGGTAGACATAACAGACTGAAATGGCAGCTACAAAAATATAAACAAACAGTTTGTTTATGTCTATTACTCCTGAAAGAAGGTTGTTAACAAACTGGGTACTGACTCAGTTCAACGTCCCTTAGTTTTTCAGTCAAGTGTTTAAATGTGAAATAAAATAACCTGGGGTCTGGTTAAAAGATGATGTAAAGTACTGTGTGACAGTTAAACAACTGAGTTCTGGAAATCCAATTCCTTTTTCATATTGCTATACAGCTGCAAAGCAATCAAATCACATGTACTTAAAGCTGCAGTTACAGCTTTAAGTACAGTAGCTTAAAGACAGAAAGGTGGCATTTGAGAAGTTTAATTCCACCACATCAAACATACCAAACAAGATACACTGAAACATCGAAGGAGTATGAAAAACTTCACAAATGCCCATAAAAAAAAACGACTTCTCATTTAGAAAAAAGCCAATGTGGCATCGATATGAGTCAGAAACATGTACTCTATTGTCAAAATTGACTACAAAGGTTAAATAGGATTTTTTATCTATTTTTTTATATTTTTTTAGACTTGTGGTCGTGACTGCATCACAACGTAAATGAAGGTTGGGTTTGTTTCAAATCTGCCCGCATGCCCACAGCTGGCAGCGCACAAGTAATCATCAATTTGGAGTGCAGCTGCAAGCAACCTGATCATAATCCCTGTGGTAAATTTGGATTGACTATGGGACTAGTTAGGGATGATTGGTTAATAACACAATGTACATGGGACAATATGTAAAAATTTCAATGACTTAAAAACCTCAAACAAAATATAAATTGTAGAAATTCATATACAAATATTGAAAACATTTAAAAAGAACAAAATATTGTCTCATTTATATTGTGTAATAATTTATTGATGGCCCCTAACTTGCCCCGGAGATAGTCAAACCGACTTTGCCACTGTTGCACACCAGCCGGCTGAAGCTAATTGGCAAAATAATTTGTCTAACTATTCCCACCTGCGAACACACACCCAAGACACTCACATCAAACCACACCCCGAAACCATCTCACGTTTGAATTCAGTCACGGTCACTAGCGTTTCTTAATGAACCAAATCTAAAACGAGGCCAAATCAGGAAGTGCAGTCACCCTTTAATAGCTAGATGATTTCAAACACAAATGTCTGAAACATGTAAAACCAACATGTGAAAGAATGAATTTAGTCATACATAAAACCTCCTACCTTTTGAAACGCTACTTCTGCTATCCAAACGGAAGGCGTTGGGAATTGAGTTAAGAGGTTGTTTAACAGGTCGTAAAACACAGCAAGTGGAGAAAAGGCACCTTGTGTGTCTCACACTGACAAAAAAAAAAAGCGTGGCTAGCGCTACAAGCTAACTATTCTCTCACCATAAACCTTGGTTCTGGGTGCTGAGATTACAAGCTAGCTAACTGTTAACATTTAAAATGATTGGGGTTTACAAGAAACAGCCCACCCATGATCATGATCATTTTCTGGTCCTAGGAGAGGCAAAAACAGACTGGAGCAGGATCACAAGCCCACTAAACACAGTCTGATACATCTGGGAACACAGATGTCTTTCACAGGTGTCTCTTTATCCTCTCTGTCTCAGACCACGTATACCAGATTGCTTTTGTCATATTCTCTTTGACAGATGGAATATTCATGACTCCTCTGAAGTCACTCAGTTGTTGAGAGTTTGGATGCAGGTGAACATTACGCGGTTACATAAGAGTTGAAAGGTCAGGTCAAAAGGTGCTCATTGTGAGCTGTCAAAGGGTTAAAATAGGTGGATGCAGTAGTGTTTGCTTCAAAACAGGCAACGACACACTTAGGCCTAGCACCTACAGTTGCAATGGCACATCGTCAGAGCTGTTCCATAACATCTTTTGTAACAGCCATTTTCAATGCAGCGGTTTACTTAGCACTTATTGTGGGGTGGGCTGGCGCAGATTTCAAACAGTGCCTCAAGAGGCCTAAGGTAACACACCATCCAAATGATCTGTGCCAAATCCTCAATACCCCCTGATAAATGCTACTGTATAGTAGCTCTGTTGCACAGAGTTTTCTGGTCAGGTCATGTACACAGAGATACACAGAAACACAGATTGACAATGAATGCTCTAGTCTAGTCTACTCTAGTCTAGTCTAGTCTACATCCATGCTTGGGACTGAGCAAGCTGATATTCCGTCCCAATGACATAATGTGGGGTGTCCATGGCAATGGGAGTGTCAGGGACAGTAATCCAGTGACACAGTCAAACGTTGCTGCGCGACACTCAACACTGGGTTTCCACACAGGGACGGAAGTGTGTGTGTGTGTGTGTGTGTGTGTGTGTGTGTGTGTGTGTGTGTGTGTGTGTGTGTGTGTGTGTGTGTGTGTGTGTGTGTGTGTGTGTGTGTGTGTGTGTGTGTGTGTGTGTGTGTGTGTGTGTGTGGTGTGTGTCAACTGGACAAATATGACATCTCAACTCCTCACAAAGGCTCCTGGGTAGACAGCCAGGTAGAACATATGAGTCAAGGGAGGAAAAGAGAATAGGGTTAGGAATGAGAGATTAGCAAGAGAACATGGGGAGGTAGAGAGAGTAGAAGAAAAAAAACATCAGGTGAAAAGAGGGGAGAAAATATAAAAAAAGGTCACGTGGACGGAAATAAAGCAAAGACAGAGGAAAGCAGAAGTAGAGAAACATCCAACACGACAACGTCAAAGACCATACCTGAGACCAAAACAATTCTAACCAAGCTAACAGCCGACACACAATATGACAGAGCGACAGCGTATTTCCCTCCACCGTACCTCCTCCAGCTGACAGGCCTTGATGACAGAGGTGTAGCGGAACTCGTCGTAGGTCAGACCAAACAGGATGTTGTCACGGATGGTTCCGGGCATGATCCAGGAGGTCTGGGGGGAGAAGGAGATCCGCCCACTGTGTCTGATCTTCCCCTCCGACGGGACCAGCTCCCCCAGGATCATCATCAGCAGGGAACTCTGGTGGAGGGGGGGGATGGGGGGGGGGGGGGGGGGGGGGGCACAATATCTGAAGCGTCGAGCACAATAAATGTCATGGGGTAAAATTGTGTGTGCAATGTTGATTTTTGGGGAAGTAATTCCCAGCACCATAAAGGAGATAAGCTTGGTGGTGTGTGTTAATCCTGTTATAAAGGGAAGAAATGTCAGAACACCTCTGAACACTATGGAGTAAAAATATGCAGAGAGGGGAGAGATACTGTATATGTGCATCCCTAATCTATGTACAACATTACACCCTGGAGAGAGAGGAATAATAATGTATTCTATGATATGCTCTTCACTTCAGCTCACCGGGGAAGGGGTGGCGTGTAACGGTAGGTAGGGGGGCAGACACTAATCTCAAAACCTCGGATTGACTGCACTTTATAGCACCAGTAGAGGTGGAATTGAGGCATAGACACAAAAGTGAGATATTTATAATATTAAGTCTTTCACTTTGTCTCAACATGGAAACCATGTGTTTGATGCCTTTCTATTTTCTCCGTTCCAGACATTGGCACCGTCCAACAACTCAGTTCATCATATTTCTGCCCTGCTTGAGCTGCCCCGGTCAACTATAAGTGCTGTTATTGTGAAGTGGAAATGTCTAGGAGCAACAACGGCTCAGCTGCGAAGTGGTAGGCCACACAAGCTCACAGAATGGGACCTCTGAGTGCTGAAGCGCATAGCGCGTAAAAATCGTCTGTCCTCGGTTGCAACACCCACTACTGAGTTCCAAACTGCCTCTGGAAGCAACGTCAGCACAAGAACTGTTTGTTGGGAGCTTCATGAAATGGGTTTCCATGGTCGAGCAGCTGCACACAAGCCTAAGATCACCATGCACAATGCCAAGTGTTGGCTGGAGTGGTGTAAAGCTTGCCGCCATTGGACTCTGGAGTGGTGGAAACGCGTTCTCTGGAGTGATGAATCCCGCTTCACCATCTGACAGTCCAACGGACGAATCTGGGTTTGGCAGATGCCAAGAGAACGCTACCTGCCCGAATGCATATTGCCAACTGTAAAGTTTGGTGGTTGGAGGAATAATGGTCTGTGGCTGATTATCATGGTTCGGACTATGCCCCATAGTTCCAGTGAAGAGGAATCTTAACTCTACAGTGTGCTTCAACTTTGTGACAACAGTTTGGGGAAGGCCCTTTCCTGTTTCAGCATGACAATGCCCCCATGCACAAAGCATACATAAATGGTTTGTCGAGATCGGTTTGGAAGAACTTGACTGGCCTGCACAGAGCCCTGACCTCAACACCATGTAACACTTTTGGGATGAATTGGAACGCCGACTGCGAGCCAGGCCTAATCGCCCAACATCAGTGCCCGACCTCACTAATTCTCTTGTGGCTGAATGGAAGCCAGATTACGCAGCAATGTTCCAACATTTACTGGAAAGCCTTCCCAGAAGAGTGGAGGTTGTCATAGCAGCAAAGAGGGGACCAACTCTATATTAATGCCCATGTTCGATGAGCAGGTGTCCACATACTTTTGTCATGTAGTGTATTTGATACCATTCCACTCATTCTGCTCCAGCCATTACCACAAGCCCGTCCTCCCCAATTAAGGTGCCTCCTGTGTCTCAATAATATTATTAAGACACAGTATGACCCATTGAGACATGAGGAGCCCACACCCCACACTCCATCCACCCCTGTCATTCTTCCCAGACAGTGAGTGGTCCAATACCTTCCCTGAGCCTGTGGATCCTTAGTAAAGGGAAACATATTGAAACACCCTATGACATAGCGAGATATGAGAATCACACTTCAGCTACATTACATCAAAGTGCACACTCTGTTGTGATGTTCTACCTGCTACACGGAAACCAAACCATTTTAATTCACAAGATAGAATGAACATGCGTGCATCAGCCATCAAGAATTGAACCTCTGCGATTCTTGAGTTTGGACGCTGCCATTGGAGGCCACCAACGGAGGCCACCAACTCAAGCAGTATAGCAGCTTTCGTCGATTTAAAAGTAAGCATTCTCTCAATGGCTGATGGCCGATGGCTGTAGTGTAGCAGGGCCGTTACAGGGACTACAGTTGGCACATTTACAGAAATGTTGATTCATGTACATTGTTCCTGCCAATTCAAATAAACAAAGCCCCAGACCTTGTTCGTCCACCCCAGTGTTCCCAGAAAGTGAGTGGTGGTGGTACCTTCCCAGAGCCTGTGGATCCAGCCACGGCCAGCATCTGTCCCTTCTCCAGGTACAGGCTGATGTTCTTGAGGACGGGTGTGACATACAGGTTTGTGAAGAACAACCCTGCGTCACCGTTAGGCTGGCCGTTAGCCTTGTTCTCCTGCTTAATTTTCTCAAAGAGCTCCCCGATACCCTGGAGGGGGGGGGGGAGAGAGTAGGGTGCGAAAGAGAGAAGGGGGTAGAGAGAAAGAGAGAGAGAGAGAGAGAGAGAGAGAGAGAGAGAGAGAGAGAGAGGGTGAGAAAGAGCTTTATATTACATCGAATTTTCTCTCATACAATATGACTAGACCAGCTTGTCTGAAAAAGTGAGCTCACGTGCATACAGTTCTGGCTGTAATAGGAATACTAATTGGGCATAAAGTGGAAAACAGACTGGTGAGAAAATGCTCTAACGAAGGCTTTACGCTGAAATGCGGCCGAGAACATTTTCAATATTCTGGGAATCACTGAGAAATAGGAGACTCTTGCCAGTATATTACTCAAATGTCATTATAGCCCCCTAATCCATCAACATTTCCATTGGAATCAAATCACTGGTGAGAGTGAGACTTCTGTAGGACAGTGGTTCGTAAACTGTGGGGCATGCCCTCCCCCTAGTGCGAAAGTTGCAATAGTTGGGTAGTTGTAAATTGGGTGGTGCATCATCAGTGTTCCTCTTGTCATGTCAGTCCTTGTGTACCATAGAGAGCTATTTAGAACTTGTCAGAAATGTCCAGATCAACCAGCCCATGTCACCTAACGAAGTTAGCTAGGTTTTTTAGTCCATAGATGTTGCTGTATCACATGCATACACTTTAGACACGGCAAAATTGCAATATAATTAGCTTTAAACCTGCAAAACGTTCTCTCCGCCGAAAAGAGGGGTGTGAATAGTTTGTATCATGAACGGTGCTTGTGCCCATAGAAATAGACTTGCCGTGCGAGGGTGGGTGGCTGAGTGGGTGGTTTGTTTAATCATTGACCTGGGTGACATTTTATGGGGTAGTGATTTTCCCAGCATAGAAATTGGTTGGGTTTAGAATAGTTTACCACCGTCTAGCATAGCATTGTTGTTGCTTATCTAAATTAGTGCACAGTGTTTGAACACAAAAGATTTTCTGCCTACTTGGGATGGTCATAAAATGTATCCATAAAATGAAATATACTGCCTGTGACATTTCAAACTGATAATGTTATTCTGTGGTAATGAATTGCCTTTTTCCTACATAGTAGTAGGATCATTCTCAGGAAGAATAGAATACACACACACACACACACACACACACACACACACACACACACACACACACACACACACACACACACACACACACACACACACACACACACACACACACACACACGTACTTCATCCCAGGAGGCGGTCACGTTCACCAACTCTATCTCAGTTGTGGTCAGGTTGTACTCCAATACTTTGTACTCCTCTTTGCAGAGGTACTCCTACAGGATAGACAATGGATAACAAAACAAGAACATTATCTTGGCAACAACAATTCAAGTCAATACACACACACACACACACACACACACACACACACACACACACACACACACACACACACACACACACGCACACACACACACACACACACACACACACACACACACACCCTTATTCTTGGTATAAATATAAACAGTAGTGTAAGACGAATGCAAAGCATGTGTTGTCCGACGGTAGTGTCCTGTACAGTATAAAGACAGAATAGACAGCATGTTCAGGAGACCGAGAGGAATTACTGATAAGATTGATACAACAACTGGTACTGTGATGGCCTTTTTGGCTGAGGATGACATGTGTGTCTGTCTCTCTGTCTATTTCTTGATGTGCCTTACGGCAAGGCGGTGTGAAGGGCATGTGTGTGTCTTGGGGTGCAGTCGGGGTGGGGAGGGGGGGCTGGGCGTGTTTTGGATTCCAGATGTTGGACTGAGAAGAAGAGTCCAAATAATCATGTACTCAAATACTAATGTATGTGAACCCAGGTCTGGTGTGAGGATGTGGGTGTGTTTGTATAAGCCAATTATTGGCTTCTTCAGACATGATGAGAATAACTTACATAACCACCAAATGTAAAAAATGTTTAAAGAAATTGCTCATTAACAAAACCAGAGTTATCATCAACCTATGTTAACAAGCACTCCTCTCCCCTCCACTTCCTCTCCTCAAGTCTGTACATTCCACAGGCAAATGTACATTACATACAGTATCAATGACTACAACAGGTGCTCCTCCAACCCAACTCCATCCAACGTCTTCATTTAGTTTTCCCCCAATCCCAACCATTACAGCCCTCGACCAGATTTCACCCAAGTAAAATGCCCAATTCGACAATGACTCAAAGTTCCAGTGTACTGTACCACATCTAGATGAACCTTCAAATCCCATCCATCCTTCTCCCCTCCCCCTATCCTTCCCCCATTTCCCACTCCCTCATTTACTCCCGTGCCCAAGTACACAAAAGCGCCTCACCTCTATCTTTGTGACCAGCGCCAGCGTGTCGTACCACATCTGTATGGAGCCGGGCAGCTGTCTAGTGAGGGTCATACGGAGCACCATGCAGTAGGAGGCAGTGGTGAAGATCCGCCTCAGGATAATGCCCTGTAGAGATCACATTGAGATTGTACTTTATTAATCCCCATTGGGAGTATTCCACAGATTGCTAACCTCAATGTCAGAGTTTAACCTCAATGTCCAGCACAATGTCAGAGTTTAACCTCAATGTCCAGCACAATGTCAGAGTTTACATAAAGTGCATTCGGAATATATTCAGACCCCTTGACTTTTTCTACATGTTATTTTACAGCCTTATTCTAAAATTCATTAAATAGTTGTTTTTCCTCATCAAATCCACACACAACCCCATAATGGCAAAGCGGAAACAGGTTTTAAGATTTTTTTTGCCTCATTTATTAAAAATTAAAAACAGAAATACCTTATTTACATAAGTATTCAGACCATTTGCTATGAGACTCGGAATTGAGCTCAGGTGCATCCTGTTTCCATTGATCATCCTTGAAATGTTTCTACAACTTGATTGGAGTCCACCTGTGGTAAATTCAATTGATTGGACATGATTTGGAAAGGCACACACCTGTCTATATAACGTCCCACAGTTGACCGTGCATGTCAGAGCAAAACCCAAGCCATGAGGTCGAAGGAATTGTCTGTAGAGCTCAGAGACAAGATTGTGTCGAGGCACAGATCTGGGGAAGGGTACCAAAAAAATACCTGCGGCATTGAATGTCCCCAAGAACACAGTGGCCTCCATCATTCTTAAATGGAAGAAGTTTGGAACCACCAAGACTCTTCCTAGAGCTGGCCAAACTGAGCAATCAGGGGTGAAGGGCCTTGGTCAGGGAGGTGACCAAGAACCTGATGGTCACTCTGATAGAGCTCCAGAGTTCCTCTCTGGAGATGGGAGAACCTTCCAGAATGACAACCATCTCTGCAGCATTCCACCAATCAGGCCTTTATGGTAGAGTGGTCAGACGGAAGCCACTCCACAGTAGAAGGCACATGACAGCCAACTTGGAGTTTGCCAAAAGGCACCTAAAGGATTCAGACCATGAAAAACAAGATTCTCTAGTCTGATGAAAACAAAATTGAACTCTTTGGCCTGAATGCCAAGCGTCATGTCTTCGGTGAAGCATGGTGGTGGCAGCATTATGCTGTGGGGATGTTTTTCAGCGGCAGGGACTGGGAGACTAGTCAGGATCGAGGCAAAGATGAACGGAGCAAAGTACAGAGAGATACTTTTTAAAATGATTATTTACACCCATTATTATTTTACCCTTTTTCTCCCCAATTGGTAGTTACAGTCTTGCCCCATCGCTGCATCTCCCATACGGACTCAGGAGAGGCGAGAGTCGAGAGCCATGTGGCCTCCGAAACACAACCCTGCCAAGCCGCTCTACTTCTTGACATATTGCTCGCTTAACCAGCTGCACCAATGCGTCGGAGGAAACACTATACAACTGGCGACCGTGTCAGCGTGCATGCGCCCGGCCCGCCACAGGAGTCGCTAGAGTGTGACGGGACAAGGACATCCCGGCCGGCCAAACCCTCCCCTCACTCGGACGGCGCTGGGCCAATTGTGCGCCGCCTCATGGGTCTCCCGGTCGCGGCCGTCTGTGTGACAGCCCGAGATCGAAGTGATGCCTCAAGCACTGTGATGCAGTGCCTTAGACCGCTGTGCCACTTGGGAAGCCCTACAGAGAGATCCTTGATGAAAACCTGCTCCAGAGCGCTCAGGACCTCAGACTGGGGTGAAGGTTAACCTTCCAACAGGACAATGACCCTAAGCACATAGCCAAGACAACGCAGGAGTGGCTTCGGGACAAGTCTCTGAATGTCCTTGAGTGGATGCTCCCCATCCAACCTGACTGAGCTTGAGAGGATCTGCAGAGATGAATGTGAGAAAATCCCCAAATGCAGGTGTGCCAAGCTTGTAGCGTCATACCCAAGAAGACTCGAGGCTGTAATCGCTGCCAAAAGTGCTTCAACAAAGTACTGAGTTAAAGGGTCTTTTTTTTATAAATTGTTTTGCAAAATAAATGTAAAACCTGTTTTTGCTTTGTCATTATGGGGTATTGTGTGTAGATTGATTTTAAAAAATGAACAAGTCTTTAATCTAACAAAATGTGGGAATACTTTCCGAATGCAGTGTATGTGAAAATGGTGCACTTCTATGTTTTGAAGTAAAACAGATAAGAAAATGTCCTTTATTAATCACCAAGGGGAAATTCATTGGTCGTACTTTGTCATAGCAAATAACAAACAATACAAATACTCACCTCATAAAAAACATCACAAGTAAATAAAAATGTATATACATTTATAAAGGCCAGTGGAAAAAGTACCTTGCTGAGGGCGTGTGGCACAATGGCTGACACAATGACCAGGATGGCAGAGAAGAAGTAGGAGGCACTGTAGAAGTAACGCAGAGAGCCAATCTTCCTCGTCAATGACATCTCATCCCTGTAAGAGGTGGGGGGATTCATTTTATAGAATACTTACTATTATGTAACCTCTCTTACATTTGTATCTTAAATCATTTTCTAATTCAATGGAATTATTCGGTTTTCTCATTGAAAAAACATTGTTTATGCCAAATTCTGCCTAGACAAGAAAGCCAAGGTCACAAGACGTCTTGTCAAAGGTCTTGACGCAGAGCCATCAATAGGTGGACAGACATCAACAGGGGAATCCAATTATGCATTTAGGCCCAATTCACCCAAATCAGACAGGGATTAAACATTGAACATTGGCAATTGACTCAAGGATTGACTAGACTACACAATGCAGGAGTGTTTCTCTGATTGGCTTTGTTTGTGAATGTCATGTGTCATGATCATAGACGGCAATTAATCCTCCCTTTGAGCTTCGGCTCATATTTAACGGAATTTAAGTGAAAATATCTTGATGGGAACCTTATTTATTAATGAAAATCACAGGTCATCTATCCCAGCTAACAGTTTTTGATTCCCAGAAGATCTCTGGTGGATGGGATGGTGTTCCTACCATGACCCTTCACCTCAGAGCATTAGAGTTATACGTTAGAGGAGGGGTGGGCAATTCCAGTCCTCAGGTGCCTGATTGGTGTCACACTTTTGCCCCAGCCCCAGTTAACACACATGACTCCAATAATCAATTAAACACGATCTTCAGTTTAGAATGAAATGAGTTTAATCAGATGTGTTTGCTAGGGATGGTGAAAAGATGTGACACCACTCCGGCACCCGAGGACTGGAGTTGCCCATCCCTGTGTTAGAGTCAAAGCATGACCACTTATCTAACTTCTATCAGCATGTTAAATGTGCAACCAGAGGGAAAACAATTCTAGACCACCTTTACTCCACACACAAAGACGCGTACAAAGCTGTCCCTCGCACTTCATTTGTACAAACAATAGTACGCAAGTATAAACACCATGGGACCACGCAGCTGTCATACCGCTCAGGAAGGAGACGCATTCTGTCTCCTAGAGATGAACGTACTTTGGTGTGAAAAGTGCAAATCAATCCCAGAACAACAGCAAAGGACCTTGTGAAGATGCTGGAGGAAACAGGTACAAAAGTATCTATATCCACAGTAAAACGGGTCCTATATCGACATAACCTGAAAGGCCTCTCAGAAATGAAGAAGCCACTGCTCCAAAACCGCCATATAAAAGCCAGACTACGGTTTGCAAGTCCACATGGGGACAAAGATCGTACTTTTTGGAGAAATGTCCTCTGGTCTGATGAAACAAAAATATAATCGTTTGGCCATAATGACCATTGTTATGTTATGAGGAAAAAGGGGGAGGCTTGCAAGCTGAAGAACACTATCCCAACCATGAAGCACAGGGTTGGCAGCATCATGTTGTGGGGGTGCTTTGCTGCAGGAGGGACTGGTGCACTTCACAAAATAGATGACATCATGAGGGAGGAAAATGATGTGGATATATTGAAGCAACATCTCAAGACATCAGTCAGGAAGTTAAAGCTTGGTCGCAAATGGACAATGACCCCAAGCACACTTCCAAAGTTGTGGCAAAATGGCTTAAGGACAACAAAGTCAAGGTATTGGAGTGGCCATCACAAAGCCCTGACCTCAATCCTATAGAAACTGTGTGGGCAGAACTGAAAAAGCATGTGCGAGCAAGGAGGCCTAGAAACCTGACTCAGTTACACCAGTCAGTAGGAATGGGCCAATATTCACCCAACTTATTGTGGGACACTTGTGGAAGGCTACCTGAAATGTTTGACCCAAGTTAAACAATTTAAAGGCATTGCTACCAAATACTAATTGAGTGTACAGTCGTGGCCAAGAGTTTTGAGAATGACACAAATATTAATTTCCACAAAGTTTGCTGCTTCAGTGTCTTTAGATATTTTTGTCAGATGTTACTATGGAATACTGATGTATAATTACAAGCATTTCATAAGTGGCAAAGGCTTTTATTGACAATTACATGAAGATGATGCAAAGAGTCAATATTTGCAGTGCTGACCCTTCTTTTTCAAGACCTCTGCAATCCGCCCTGGCATGCTGTCAATTAACTTCTGGGCCACATCCTGACTGATGGCAGCCCATTCTTGCATAATCAATGCTTGGAGTTTACCAGAATTTGTGGGTTTTTGTTTGTCCACCCGCCTCTTGAGGATTGACCACAAGTTCTCAATGGGATTAAGGTCTGGGGAGTTTCCTGGCCATGGACCCAAAATATCCATGTTTTGTTCCCCGAGCCACTTAGTTATCACTTTTGCCTTATGGCAAGGTGCTCCATCATGCTGGAAAAGGCATTGTTTGTCACCAAACTGTTCCTGGATGGTTGGGAGAAGTTGCTCTCGGAGGATATGTTGGTACCATTCTTTATTCATGGCTGTGTTCTTAGGCAAAATTGTGAGTGAGCCCACTCCCTTGGCTGAGAAGCAACCCCACACATGAATGGTCTCAGGATGATTTACTGTTGACATGACACAGGACTGATGGTAGCGCTCACCTTGTCTTCTCCGGACAAGCTTTTTTCTGGATGCCCCAAACAATCGGAAAGGGGATTCATTAGAGAAAATGACTTTACCCCAGTCCTCAGCAGTCCAATCCCTGTACCTTTGCCAGAATATCAGTCTGTCCCTGATGTTGTTCCTGGAAAGAAGTGGCTTCTTTGCTGAACTTCTTGACACCAGGCCATCCTCCAAAATTCTTCACCTCACTGTGTGTGCAGATGCACTCCCACCTGCCTGCTGCCATTCCTGAGCAAGCTCTGTACTGGTGGTGCCCTGATCCCGCAGCTGAATCAACTTTAGGAGACGGTCCTGGCGCTTGCTGGACTTTCTTGGGTGCCCTGAAGCCTTCTTCACAACAATTGAACCGCTCTCCTTGAAGTTCTTGATGATCCGATAAATGGTTGATTTTGGTGCAATCGTACTGGCAGCAATATCCTTGCCTGTGAAGCCCTTTTTGTGCAAAGCAATGATGACGGCACGTGTTTCCTTGCAGGTAACCATGGTTGACAGAGGAAGAACAATGATTCCAAGCACCACCCTCCTTTTGAAGCTTCCAGTCTGTTATTCGAACTCAATCAGCATGACAGAGTGATCTCCAGCCTTGTCCTCGCCAACACTCACACCTATGTTAACGAGAGAATCACTGACATGATGTCAGTTGGTCCTTTTGTGGCAGGGCGGAAATGCAGTGGATATGTTTTTTGGGGATTCAGTTCATTTGGATGGCAAAGAGGGACTTTGCAATTAATTGCAATTCCTTTGATCACTCTTCATAACATTCTGGAGTATATGCACATTGCCATCATACATACTGAGGCAGCAGACTGTGAAAATTAATATTTGTGTCATTCTCAAAACTTTTGGCCACGACTATGTAAACTTCTGACCCACTGGGAATGTGATGAAAGAAATAAAAGTTGAAATAAATAATTCTAGTAGTAGTTTAATAGTTTGAATGTATTTGGCTAAGGTGTATGTAAACTTCCGACTTCAACTGAATAAGCCTATATAATGAGATTATTGTGGACAAAAGAGCTAGATTATTTTTATTTGTCAAACGGCAGTCAAGCATCGACCATCCTGTCACCAGTATAAGACCCTCGACATTTATTGTAAAGTGACACAATGTGAGCCCAATGCATGCTAATACTGTGGGCCCATGTAGGGTGCCCAGATTGGGCCGATGTACTTTTTCTATTTAATAGGAATTTATTTAATTACTATTTAGAACACCAAAACTGGAATGACACACTCAGTAATGATTGCGCAAAAATAATTGTGCAGAAAACGCCACCAAAACGCCTTTAGCTGGGCTTGGTGTGAGTTAACCCATGCTGGGCTTGGTGTGGGCTGGTCCGTGTTGGGCTGGTGTGGGATTGGTGTGGGCTAGCCTGTGTTGGGCTTGTTGTTGGATAGCCTGTGTCGGGCTGGTGTGGGCTAGCCAGTGCCCACCTTGCCCACTGAATACCAACATGGGGCCAATGGAGTCATGTTTGCTGAATTGCCTTAAAAATTGCTCGTTAGGTCACTTGGCTCTGTTGATGTACAGCACGTGTCAAACTCATTCCACAGAGGGCCACATGTCTGCAAGTTTTCATCAACCCTTGTATTCGATTGATGAATTAATGTCACTAACTAGTAAGGAACTCTCCTCACCTGGTTGTCTAGGTCTTAATTGAAAGGAAAAAACAAAAACCTGCAGACACTCGGCCGCCGTGGAGTATGACACCCCCGATGTACAGTATTAGGTTGTAGTTAGGTTATGGAGGGTTTTGTGTGTGTGTCTTACTGTCTGATGTTCTTGATGATAGTCTCCATCACCTCCTCCCAGCCGTAGGCCTTCACTGAGTGGATGTTCTCTACGATCTCTGAGGTCAGAGCCAGGCGACGACTGATCATCCCTGCTCTTTTCTGCCTGATTATAGGACCCCCCCCCCCCCCCCACACACACACACACACACACAGATACACACGCCAGATGTTAAAATGAATTTCCAAGTTCAGAGAGATGGCTGAGCATAAACATCCAAACTTGATGAGTCTGCCTGTTAATTAACATGATTTATTCCTGGGTAAAAAAAAGTTTTTGTGCCGAATACACTGCGACGTTATAGGTGTCACGTTTATGGGCATGTCACAGCAGTGTGTAGGAGGGAGATTCCTTGATGTGTGCAGGAGGACATGGGACAGAGGAAGGTGTAGTTTTGGTGGAAAAAGTTGTCAACTGTAGGGGTGCCCATGTTTTGGGGGATCAGAGGTGTCCGGTGCGAGAGAGGCAGGATGAGGTGGCCAGGGTCAGAGTAGTGGAGAAGATATTGTATGCTGAGGCAGTGAAGAAAGCAGAGGAGGGTGGATCAAGGGTGAGAGATTCTGAGAGGATCCCTGTGAAAAGTAGATCTGTGTCAGAACAGAGGGATAGGCCAATGAGTGATATATGTTTCAGTAAGGTTGGCTTCTTAGCATTCAATAGCAATGGATATCAACTGTACCGCAGAGATGGAACGTATGTCACAGAAAATAGATGTTGTGGTGGCAGCTGCAGAGAAGTACGAGATTTGACCTCAGAAGAGTTACAGGGTGTGTTGAGTGGTAGTGTCTGGTCCACACTGGTCGTTGGCCTGGGGTAGGGTCAAGTTGAATGGTTGTATATTGTACTTCAGTTGGGTGGCGGTAATGCAATATATTGGATGCCGACCGCCGTTAAACTCCACCG
The DNA here is from genome assembly GCF_965601325.2 of Salmo salar. Classification (NCBI taxonomy): domain Eukaryota; kingdom Metazoa; phylum Chordata; class Actinopteri; order Salmoniformes; family Salmonidae; genus Salmo; species Salmo salar. The sequence continues at coordinate 10,304,071 of NC_138306.1, read as the reverse complement.
AAGAAGAAGACTTTCCAGGCAGTGGAAAAAAAACCTTGTCTGAATTGATCAGTTTCTTTCTGTTATCTGTGTGTCCAATATCAAACCCACCATATTGATTACATTTTTCTTACTATTTTGTGTCAATTGATGCGCATTTAACGATGCAATGTTACTTATTAGCGGTAGAATGTTAGTCCAGTACCTACCTGTGAGGCCCCATCTTCTGCGAGAGGCAGGCCTGTACAATGCCCAGCAGGGTGAGGGCAGCCAGGGCACAGAAACCATTCACCTCTATCAGCTCCCAGATCAAACCCACACACAGGATACACTGCAGAGGGGTGATCCACACAAAGTGGGCCAGGCCAAGGCTCTGCAACACACATGAATGGATGAAGAGAGATGCAGGAACACAATACTGTTTGTAAGCTTTTAAGTGATATCAAATTCAACAGTGATGAAGACGTGGATGTCTTATGGTATGGTGGGTTATGCAAAATGGGTCAACTTTGAGCACCTTTATCTTCTGAATGTTTTTGGCATTCAGGTCCAAAAAGTCACTTTCTGACCACTTCTTACATGGGTGAACATGTATGGAAAGTTTTGTTTAAATCAAAAGGGATGCTAGTCGCTCTGGATAAGAGCGTCTGCTAAATGACGTAAATGTAAATGCTGTCAAAAAGTGAATTCAAATGTATTTACCCTGCCATGCCTGTCAGGTGGATGGATTGTCTTGGCAAAGGAGAAATGCTCACTAACAGGGATGTAAACAAATTTGTGAGCAACATTTTTTGAGAAATAAGCTTTTTGTGTGTTTAGAACTTTTCTGGGATCTTTTATTTCAGCTCATGAAACATGGGACCAACACTTTACATGTTGTGTTTATATTTTTGTTCAGTGTATAAACACAACATGTAAAGTGTTGGTCCCATGTTTCATGAGCTGAAATAAAAGATCCCAGAAATGTTCCATACGCACAAAAAGCTTACATCCCTGTTAGTGAGCATTTCTCCTTTTCCAAGATAATATGTCCACCTGACAGGTGTGGCATATCAAGAAGTTGATTCAACAGCATGATCATTACACAGGTGCACCTTTCGCTGGGGACAATAATGGCCACTCTAAAATGTGCAGTTTTGGCACAGAACACAATGCCACAGATGTCTCAAATTTTGAGGGAGCGTTCAATTGGCATGCTGACTGCAGGAATGTCCACCAGAGCTGTTTCCAGTGAATTTAATGTTCATTTCTCTATCATAAGCCACCTCCAACGTCATTTTAGAGAATTTGCAGTATGTCCAACCAGCCTCACAACCGGAGACTCCTTGTAACCACGCCAGCCCAGGACCTCCACATCCGGCTTCTTCACCTGTGGGATCATCTGAGACCAGCCACCCGGACAGCTGATGAAACTTGGTTTGCACAACCGAAAAATTCCTGCACAAACTGCCAGAAACCGTCTCAGGGAAGCTTATCTATGTGTTCGTCGTACTCACCAGGGTCTTGACCTGACTGAAGTTTGGCGTTGTAATCGACTTCAGTGGGCAAATGCTCACCTTCGATGTCCACTGGCATGCTGGAGAAGTGTGCTCTTCACGGATGAATCACTGTTTCAACTGTACAGGACAGATGGCATGTATGGCGCCGTGGGGGCGAGCGGTTTGCTGATGTCAACATTGTGAACATAGTGCCCATTGGTGGCAGTGGGGTTATGGTACGGGCAGGCATAAACTACAGACAACAAACTCAATTGCATTTTATCGATGGCAATTTAAATGCACAGAGATACCGTGACGAGATCCTGAGGGCCATTGTCATGTCATTCTTCCGCCGCCAACACCTCATGTTTCAGAATGATAATGCACGGCCCCATTTTGCAAGGATCTGTACACAATTCCTGGAAGGTGAACATTTCCCAGTTCTACTATGGCCTACCACCAGACATGTCACCAATTGAGCATGTTTGGGATGCTCTGCATCGACATGTACGACAGCGTGTTCTGGTTCCCGCCAATATCCAGTAACTTCACACATCCATTGAAGAGGAGTGGGACAACATTCCACAGGATAAAATTAACAGCCTGATCAACTCTGCAGTATGCGAAGGAAATGTGTCGTGCTGCATGAGGCAAATGTTGGTCACACCAGATACTGACCGGTTTTCTGATCCCCACCCCTACCTTTTTTTTAAAGGTATATGTGACCATCAGATGCATGTCTGTATTCCCAGTCATGTGAAATCCATAGATTAGGAATTTATTAATTGATTTAAATTGACTGATTTCATTTTCTGAACTGTAACTCAGTAAAGCCTTTGAAATTGTCACATGTTGCGTTTTTATTATTCTGTTCAGTGTAAGAAAATGATTTGGGTCCTTAGTTCTCATCCATATTGTTGAGGTTAGGGTTAGTACAGCAGATGAGTTGGGTGGTTCTTACCTCATCCATATTGTTGAGGTTAGGGTTAGTACAGCAGATGAGTTGGGTGGTTCTTACCTCATCCATATTGTTGAGGTTAGGGTTAGTACAGCAGATGAGTTGGGTGGTTCTTACCTCATCCATATAGTTGAGGTTAGGGTTAGTACAGCAGATGAGTTGGGTGGTTCTTACCTCATCCATATTGTTGAGGTTAGGGTTAGTACAGCAGATGAGTTGGGTGGTTCTTACCTCATCCATATTGTTGAGGTTAGGGTTAGTACAGCAGATGAGTTGGGTGGTTCTTACCTCATCCATATAGTTGAGGTTAGGGTTAGTACAGCAGATGAGTTGGGTGGTTCTTACCTCATCCATATTGTTGAGGTTAGGGTTAGTACAGCAGATGAGTTGGGTGGTTCTTACCTCATCCATATAGTTGAGGTTAGGGTTAGTACAGCAGATGAGTTGGGTGGTTCTTACCTCATCCATATTGTTGAGGTTAGGGTTAGTACAGCAGATGAGTTGGGTGGTTCTTACCTCATCCATATAGTTGAGGTTAGGGTTAGTACAGCAGATGAGTTGGGTGGTTCTTACCTCATCCATATTGTTGAGGTTAGGGTTAGTACAGCAGATGAGTTGGGTGGTTCTTACCTCATCCATATTGTTGAGGTTAGGGTTAGTACAGCAGATGAGTTGGGTGGTTCTTACCTCATCCATATTGTTGAGGTTAGGGTTAGTACAGCAGATGAGTTGGGTGGTTCTTACCTCATCCATATTGTTGAGGTTAGGGTTAGTACAGCAGATGAGTTGGGTGGTTCTTACCTCATCCAGCTTGTTGAGGTGGGTTGACATCAGGCTGACCAGCTGACCTGTGCTGATCTTGTCCAGGACCCGGCTGGACAGCTTCAGAGTCTTGGGGGTTGAAGGTCAGGGGTTAGGACGGACACAAAGGGTTAAAAACGTGACACAGGAGAGGCTGCAGTGTGACACTAAGAGGATGTAGCAGCTACATAGCTGACCCTCACACCAGAGAGTGGCTACACTGAAGAGGGTGATGTGGATCTGCATGCATGCCTAGGTGGTGGCATGTCAGATGCACACAAAAACACACCACTTCCCCCTCCCACACACACCACTTCCTCCCCACACACACCACTTCCCCCTCCCACACACATCACTTCCTCCCCCCCCACACACACACACCACTTCCCTACCACACGCACCTTCTTATAGATGAGGCTGAAGAGAGCGATGCGTATCTGCATGCCCAGGTGGTGCAGTCCGAAGATGGCTGGCTGCAGGAGCAGGAACCGAGCAATGAAGAGAAGACTGAGACCCAGGGCCAAGTAGTAGCCCTGCTCCCGCTCCGGGGCATGAAATGGGTCGAATGAGCCAATGATACGACCCAGGAGCTGGGGCTGCACTGTCTTCGACGCCTCCTGGAAGAAAAGAGAGAAAAAAAATATATCTATCATGCTATAATGATCAGTGTGTTCCTGGAAATCTGAAGTAGCCTGTATAATGAAAAACATATCCAGTATGGGGGAGGGGTGCGGGGGGAAAAAGTTGCCCTACAAAACTGAATTTGGTGGCACTTTGATATCATGATCTTAATGATATACCTTGATACCTCTACTCTTAATCTCCCATAAGCCCTGAACTGATGGGCGTTCCTAGAAGGTTCCATGGGGATCACCTCACACCACCAGGTTACGCAAGACCTGCTGCTGACGTCAAACTTCCTCACCGAGCGGAGGAAACTGGGATACTCACACTGCAGTGAAACATGCTTCTTCTCCATACTATGGTCATGCCGCTAATTCACTAGTAAGTACCACACGCGTGCAGGTCAGAACAGGCTAACAGCTAGCCTAGGTTGGGTTGAGTTCAGTTTCATTCCGGTTCCAATTCCCTCCAATTCACAAACTGAATTTGAACTCAGTTCATGTGTTGAATGAGAAACAGAAACTCCCCATTGACAAAAGGTCCCGTTTTTTTTATTCTAGAATTGGAACGTCCATTCCCTTCCTGAATTGAAATGGAATTGACTGCACACACAACCCTATCAACGGCATAACACCTCTGTTGTCACAATATATGATATGTTCTCATATGAGGGATACTGTCTGAGAGACAGATGCACTTAAAAGGGGCAAAATAACACTATAATAACACCCAAATGGTGACCCACATTTAAATACAAGGTTGTTCATCATCTGGTATTGTAGTAATAAAGTATGCAGGCCTTTATAATAATCGTGGCCAACTCCGGTTGTGGCGAGCCCACAATGTGTGCAGGCTTTTGCTCTAGCCAAGCTCTAATACACCTGATCAAATAGATTGTTATTCGGTTTTATATAGAGTTTGACTGATGTGGGTTAGTTAGACTAGAGAAACACATTTTTTTTTTTAATAACTGCAACCGTAAGCTGCAACCAGGACACCTGTGCTTTATGTGGAGAGATGGACTCACCCCAAAGTACAGCAGGATTCCGTAGAACACAAAAGGCCAGAGGAAACAACGGGAGAGCGCCCGCAGGAGCCGAGGCTTCTTCTTGGCCGATGCCACTTCTCGGTCCCATTCTCTACACCAGGAAAACATAGCAGAGAAGTTAGAATCTATTAAAAAAAAAACACACACACACACACACAGCAAAAGTAAAGTAGGGGCACATTGTTCAGGGCACTGGTGTATAACCTGGGCAATTTGGCTGACTTATTAAACGGAGTGCAGAGACCTTGACGAACGAGGGACAAAAAGAGGTAAGAGAGAAATTTGAGAATTTGTGAGAAAAAGAGAGCGGAGGGAGGGAAAAAAGCAGAAGGAGGAGAAAAAAAGGTGATGAGAGAGAGAGAGACAGGGACAGAGACAGAGAGAGGGTAAGAGAATGTGTGGTTGTGCATGATAGATGGAGGGACCTTACCAACCTGTTAATTCAAGGTAAAGTTCAAATTCCCATGCAGCTACCAGCAGAATTTGGCAGATTAAAAAAGATTCAGCACCCTCCAGACATCTGGCCCTTTCAAAGGTCAACTTTTACACCCATTCAGAGGGCCGCTGGCACACTTTACTGTGACACTGCCCCTACCCTCACCCCTTAGTGGCCCAGCATGGGACATGGTTGTGTGCATTTCGTTTCGGGGACAAAAACACGCGTGGCATATAACAGGTGGCCTAAGATCCTTCCCTTTTTTCTTTCTACAATCCTTTCAAAGGTGTGACATTTACACACATTACAGAACGGGGACAGAGCAGAAAGGACATAGAGTGAAGGGAAAGGGGAGAGACAGAGAAAGGGCCAGAGAGATTGAGAGGAGAAATTGACCGAATGAATTAGAGAGAGAAAGAGAGTGGTGAGAGGAATGAGAGAAAGAGAATGAGATTGAAAAATAGGAAAAGTGCATAGAGATTGAGAGAAGAGAGAGCGAAAGCAGAGAGAGTGAGATTGAGAGAGAGAGGACACTACAGAGAGGGCCCAGCCTGCCCCATCCCGTCTCCGGTGTGTTGGTTTGGGACATGCCAAGGTTTATGTTTGTCTGCCCACTTCCAACCAAAGGCCATCCCATATTTTAGGTTACCGTGGGTAATCTAGAATTTCCAGTTCCTTAGCTAATCATTGCGATCATTGAATGGGGGGTTATAACAGTAAATACACTTTAGCCCTGAAGGGCAGTAAGAAACATCCATTCTCAACTCTCTCAACTCAACAAGACAACAACAAAGAAGGGACCAACAACACCAACAGGAGCACTTTGATCTATTGTTATAGCCTGGGGCTGATCCTTTATGACGTTTGTTTGTGTTCTATATCATTGAAATGGCTGGAATCAAATTTGGACAGTGGTTAAAATAGGCAATCAAAGTACAGTATGTGCGAACATGTGTGGAATTTAAAAAAAGAAAGTAATTTAGAATTGAGTAACTTCCAAGGATGCACAGGTGTGTTCAACATGCCTTAAATGTTCATAAAGGGAGAAACTTTGGCTGATGCAAACCTTTCAAGTCGTTCAGAAAGATTGTCTGCGAGATCAAACGACGGTGCTTTATAAACATCTGTCAAATCCAACTTCTTTCTGAAGCCCTTCCTCAATAGTGGAGATGTCCACCTGCAAAACAACAGAATGGATGAGTATGGGAGGTTTGGTTGGTAACAAGTATATAATATAGCCTACTTCTGAGCAGTGGCGGTTCTAGACCATTTCAACTGGGGGGGGGGGCCAAGCTGGGGCCAGTTGTACTGTTAGAGGGGCCAGTTACATTAGACGTTATTGTTGCCATATCGTTTTCTTCACTGCGTTGCAGGCATTAGCAGGCAAAAGACTATGTTCATAATCATTAGTGTTCCGCGTTGCCACTGTCTAATAACAGATGTAAAAAAAAGAAAGATAGCAAAAATTAGTTATGTAAAAAATATTTCCTACTCCACATTTAGGGGGGCCACAAGGGGGTCCAAAATTGTTGTCACAGGGGCACTGGCCCTCCCCCCCCAGAACCGCCCCTGCTTCTGAGGTACCTACAGTAGACCAATCTCCTCTGAAGTTGACCACAGATAAGCCTACTCAAGAAATGAATACATCTTATTAACCAAACGCCCATGCAGTCATATAGGGTGGCAAAATCATACAGCAATATATCAGCTGCATGCATGTAGCAGGATAATTAGGCCTAGGTTTACAATTTAGATAGCTGCATAATTTGTAAAAAATAATAATAATATAAGGAATCCTAAATCTGTTACATAATGAGTTTTGGGATGACATGGGCTTTTCCCATGACAGGACGCGTGTGGTGAGTATTGTAGCCTACATGACACTATATATGTATTTAACAGGCAGGACAAATGACGAGAGATGTTCAGTATCATTGACTCATTTCATACAAAGATATCATAATTGAAAGATGGAGCGCAAAGGGCTGCTGGAATTTCATCTCGGAGCAAAACACACAGAAACTGTCCTTGGAGCATATTTGCACTTTCGTATTTAGCATTTACAAGAATCTACTAAAAGTCAACATTGAAACCTTTATAAAATAATACGATTCCTGTGACCTGACTTGTCGAAAAACTGACTGTCTCCTTTCACCAATGCGCTCTCCATATCTGGCAACAGCCTCTGGCAAACCATTCAAGTGTTTATTTACGACATATATGAAGAAAACATATCATTCCTTACCAGAAGAAATATTTGGAGAGGAAGTTTGCATCTTCCACGGGTGACTTCTGCATCCTAAGAGCACCGCCAGTTTTATTTCACTGCACCTGTGTCCTATCGCTTCCCCTTTTCTCGAGGATGACCGCTAGTTCTGTTCTGACTGTCCCAGCTTGTGCCGACTGGAAATGCGCAGAGCAGAGGTGATGTCACTGGTGTGAAATTGTCTCCAAGCCGGAGCTGCGACCACTATCCAAACAACTATCACACAATGTAGCGCACACAACACAGACCGCAGCAAATGGGCTGTCTTGTCCTTGCCTTGATCCCGACAATGAGAACACGTTGGTTAGCGAGAGAGAATCCTTTATGGACTCTCCAAACATCCCGGAGTGCGTCATTTCCATACTGACAAGCCTCTTCAAAAACTTACACGGGTTGCATATTGTGGCAACCCGATTTGCGGAGACATAAACGACTACATCTATAATGGCGCACCAATTTGTTAGCAGGCAGGTTTCAAAGAAATCACCTATTCTGCAATTATGTCAATTTATTTGAATCAAAAGGGTATGCGATCTCATTCATTTGTTAGAATGAATATGTCCTTCAGAAAACCCAGTTACATCTGGGTTTTCAAGCAATGGGCTCCAAGCAATGTATCAGAATAAGATTAGATGCTGGAGTTAGTCTGGAGAATATTAAAGAAAAAGTAAGCTACTGTCATGGCATCTTCTGGTCTGTTCCATGAAATTAGTCCTTTTGCGTCCTTTTTTAAATTTGAAATAGAAATTGTGAATCAATATTGCATTTTAAAAGGCTGTTATATTACATTAAGTGCACTTTAATATAGACCACTTGGGAAATTAAATGAATCAGATTTTTTTTTTATATGAATAAAGACATTTATGAAATTCAGCGTTTTGACATGTCCCTCTGTGCACTCTTCTCCAAGCGTTCTCCTCCAAGTTATCACTATCATTGCACAGCTCTAGTTATTTCGTTGCTTTGACAAAGTCATTTCTGACAATTATTATTTATTTAATGTGTGATTAATAGTGATGAATAAAAAGGTTATAAAAAAAAACTTTCCCTCATTTTAATGTCAACCCTGTTATGTGACCTGAACTCTCGTTTTAATATGGTGAAACTATTAATTAAAACAAAATCAAAACAAAAATGTAACCTCTAATAGTCAGCTCATTATGTAAAATAATGTAAGCTGGTTCTACTATTTTTGAACATGTGCTCTTCATGGCAGAATGTATACTGAACAAAAATATAAACGCAACATGTAACTATTTCAAAGATTTTACTGAGTTACAGTTCATTGGAGTAAATCAGTCAATTGAAATAAATTCATTAGGCCCTAATCTATGGATTTTACATGACTTGGAATACAGATATGCATCTGTTGGTCACAGATACCTTACAAAAAAAAGGTAGGGGCTTGGATCAGAAAACCAGACAGTATCTCGTGTGACCAACATTCGCCTCATGCAGGGAAACACATCTCCTTCGCATAGAGTTAATCAGGCTGTTGTTGAATGTGGCCTGTGGAATGTTGTCCTAGTCCTCATCAATGGATGTGCGAAGTTTCTGGATATTGGCGGGAGGTGGAACACGCTGTCGTACACATGGATTCAGAGCACCAAAAAATGCTCAATGGGTGACATGTTAGGTCAGTATGTAGGCAATCTAAGAACTGGGACATTTTCAGCTTCCAGGAATTGTGTACAGATCCTTGTGACATGGGGTCGTGCATCATCATGCTGAAACATGACGAGATGGCGGCAGATGAATGACAGGATCAGGATCTCATCACGGTATCTCTGTGCACTCAAATTGCCACCGATAAACTGTCATTGTGTTCATTGTCCGTAGTTTATGCCTGCCCATACCATAACCCCACTGCCACCATGGGGCACTCTGTTCACAACGTTGACATTAGCAAACCGCTCGCCCTCACAACGCCATCCTTACGTATACTCCCTCTCCGGCGCTCTAGGTCACCAGGCTGCTCATTATTATGCACACCTGTCACCATCGTTACGCGCACTAGCGCCTCATCAGACTCACCTGGACTTCAGCACCCTCTTGATTACCTTCCCTATATCTGTCATTCCCTTTGGTTCCTTCCCCAGGCGTTATTCTTTCATGTCTGTACGCGGCTCGTGTTTCTTGTTTTGTTCATGCTCGTTTTAAATTAAATTACTCACGCCCTGTACTTGCTTCCCGACTCTACAGAATAACGCCTCACCAAATGGGTGCATTAGGGAGTGTTTTTTGTTTTGGTAGGGGACGTCGGGTGCGAGTGCTGCTCCCGGGGCAAGTGAGGATGCCTCAGCCGGCTCGTCAGGCTTCCATGCCTCAGCCAGCACGTCAGGTTCACAAGACTCGGTTGTGTTGTGTGACAAAACTGCACATTTTAGAGTGGCCTTTTATTGTCCATAGCACAAGGTACACCTGTGTAATGATCATGTTGTTTAATCAGCTTCTTGATATGTCAATCCTGTCAGGTGGATGGATTATCTTGGCAAAGGAGAAATGCTCACTAACAGGGATGTAAACATATGTGTGCACAACATTTGAGAGAAATAAGCTTTTTGTGTGTATGGAAAGTGTCTGGGATCTTTTATTTCAGCTCATGAAACATGGGACCAACACTTTACATGCGTTTACATTTTTGTTCAGTTTAAAAATGAGATGAAATAAAAAAAATTCAACAAGTTACACTACCCAACAGGGACTCATTTCGTGGAAAGACCCTTTTACACTTTGAAATAGCAAGAACAACTTCATGGTGTGGGATACATTCAATGGTTTTACAATCAAATAGAGTAAATAATACACAACCGGTCCTGGCATTCATCATTGCGTGCACCTGGCATTCATCATCATGCACACATGGACTCCATCGCTTCACTGATTACCTCCCCTATATCTGTCACATCCTTAGGTCCATTCCCCAGACAGAATTAACGATGTGCTTCATGTCTATACGCTACTTGTGTTTGTTATATTGTTCTGTGGGCCGTGTTCTGTTTACTATTAAACTCACCACCTGCACTTGCTTTCCGACTCCCAGCGTATACGTTACAGCACCACCAAGGCAAATGTCACGACTTCCGCCGAAGTCGGTCCCTCTCCTTGTTCGGGCGGCGTTCGGCAGTCGACGTCACCGGCTTTCTAGCCATCGTCGATCTACTTTTCATTTTCCATTTGTTTTGTCTTTGTTTTACACACCTGGTTTCAATCCCCAAATTACTTGTTCATTATTTAACCCTCTGTTCCCCCATGTTTGTTTGTGAGTGATTGTTTGTCTTGTATACGGTCTGTTATTGTGGGCTCGGAATATTGTCTTGTATTTTGTGAATACTTGAGTAAATACGTTGATTACTCATATCTGTTGTCCTGCGCCTGACTCTCTACACCAGCTACACACAGGCCGATTACAGCCAGGCAGAAGCGCGTATAGACTGGAGCAACCCACTGAATGATTTTAATGAAATCAATTTCTGTGACCATTTCCATATGTACAAAGAAAATGCAGCTGACATTTTATTTGATTGAGCCAAGGCTTTCATCTGACTCTTAGGGGAAGGCCCATCTCTCCTTCCCAACAAGTATTGATTCTCTTGAGGTTTTTGGCATTTGGAACCTTCAGTCGAGAAACAGGAGATATGTGTGCTGTAAGTGAACCGACTGTATGCGGAATAATCCAAAAGTCTAAAATGCTATATGTGAAGTGAAAGACAAATAGATCAAGTTCCCCTGATGCTGCTGCCCAAGTCAACAACAAAGTAGAGTTCTATGAATATGGGAACTTACCTGGAGTCATTGGCTGTATAGATAGATGTCATATTCCCATCAAGTGTCCCTCTACAACAGATGCGGAACAGTATAGGAATCTTAAACTGGTTCTCAAAAAATGTACAAAGTGTGTGTGTGCACTCCCAATTTGTAGTTCTCCAATGTTGTTGCACATTGGAAAGGTACAACTCATGACTCAAGGATTTTCCAAAACTCCTCTTTGTATGCTCAGCTTAAAGGAGGACAAGATAGTGGAATCATGCTTGGTGTCAGTGGGTATGCACAGATCAACTTCTCGTTCACCCCCCAACTTCATGCAATAGGACCTGAGCAACAACGGTACAACCAAGCTCATATCCGCGCCAGAGGTGTATTGGAGCGCACGTTTGGTGTACGGAAGAGTCTTTTCCAGTGCGCTTTCAACCAAGAAGATGCTGCATTGTCATAATTGCAACAGCAGTGCTTCACAATTACCTCAAACAGCATGGCTGCCCAGATCCTTGCATTGAAGGTGAGGATGACCCAGATGTTCCCATGGTTGAGGCAGACAATGACAGAAATGGACACGCCTGCAGAGGTGCTTTTGCTATGCAGCACTTCTCACAACAGATAGCTCAAGTGATCGAAGCAAAAAATAGCCATGGATATTCACAGATGGAAATATCTGGACCCTGAACTGGTGCTGGTTCGAGAAGAACATTGGTACTGCTGCTACTTCATGTTTCTCTCCTCCTACTTCATAGCCAACTCAACATGAAGGATGTGCATCTTCATATCATGCTCTTCCTTTAAATGCTTTAGTTTGCGCTCATTCAATTCCATGGCCAGTTTCTCATGCATGCTCAGCCTCTTTGTCTTTATCCTCCGGCCCAGCTTGGTGACACAATCTTCCTTCCTGGCTGCTGCAGATGTAGCGGGCTGACCTTCATCCCGTTAAGACAAGTCCCCTCCAAGCTATGGTGATTATCTGCCTCTGGAAAATGATTACATTTCTTCATTAGAGAACATTATTTCTTTAAGAGTTGAGTTCATTACATCATTTTTATTATGGGAGCGCAAGAGATGACTGACAACATTACATATTCCCTGCAGCACGGGGATGGCACAGGTTTTATGAATGTGTCGTACCAAATGAGGATTGGAACGGTCCCCCATCTGAACTGTCTAAATGGGTATCATAGGGGATACCTTCCAGGGGTTACTGTTTAGCAATAATTCTGGTCAACAAGTCCCCTAGCTCATCTGTCTTTGGTATTACCAGTCTTGAAACGCTCTCTACGAGCAACAGCATTTGTCTTCTTTAACTAGATTTATGTTTTTCCACAAGACCTTAGACAAGACAATATAGAAAGTATATGAGTAATTATGCCTGATATTGTTTGTTACATTTATTTCACGCAAATACATTTAGGCCCCACTATGTTGTGTTACACAACAAAACTAACATTTCAAAGTGACTAGAGATATGTATACTGTAGCAAGAAAGTCATACTACATGTATGTTGTGTAGTAAGCTGTTAGAAGCCCATGTGCCTCACCCTAATAATTTGGTCCTTTTCCCCCTCATAACTTAGCCTACTGTTCTGACTTGGTGGTGCACATATAGCCTATAGCCTGTTTTAGAGAAAGGTAATCATAGAATATTGTAAGAGCTTTCATTGTCAACTTTATATGCCCTATTTGTTTATCCTATGGTTCTGACTTGGTGTACAGGGAGAATACTGTAATAATAGTTATATTGACTACATCCGTCCTAGCTCACTCATTAATGTCTTAATCAAAATTACGGATGGCCTCTTATACGCTCGTCATCCGCTTATGCCATAGATTGTACATCTCAATTGTCAGTAGAAACGACATTTGTTGAAGCAAATCAGCCAGCCATAGCAGCTATGTTTTTTTAACAGGCAGTGAATTAGGCGAAATTAACTGTTTTGCTGCCAAACAAGGCTCCTCTGACAGCCAGGTGTAGCAGTGGTGAGGATTCACTCCATGGTGCTGAAAAGAAAGCTCTGCTGTTGGGGCAGTTTTATGTAGGCCCTAACAGTTTGTGGGCACCGCTTGTCACCGTTATAGTTCAATTAATGTATTGTTTAGTGTTGTGTGGTGTAGTGGCTTTGCTGGAATGCATCCCAAAAAATATTTGAGTTTGCACCACCAAGATTTACATGCTAAAATTGCCACGGGCTAGGATGGACGGATTATTAGTGCTGAATCTGTCTAAATCCAATTGAATTATCTAGATTCCCTTTACCAAGGGAACCGGTTCGAAAATATCTGATAGTTAAACTGTGAGTAATTCAATTTAAATAACACTTTACACTCAAATAGGACTATCTATCTGAGATACAATCACATCCATTCTGTAACGATGTACGCTGAGAGTTCAGGGAGTGAATACATTTAATAAATAAATGAACAAAACAAGAAACACAAACAGCACACCGACATGAAACAGCAACAATGACGACTGGTGAAGAAACCAAAGGGAGTGACATATAAAGGGCAGGTAATCAAGGAGGTGATGGAGTCCAGGTGAGTGTCATTATGCGGGTAACGCTGGTGAAAGGTGTGCGCTCTGACGAGCAGCCTGGTGACCTAGAGGCCGGAGAGGGAGCACACGTGACACATTCATTGTCGTGGTCATTCAAACAGAAGATTCGCTGTAGTGTCAAAAATGTTAAAGAATGAATTTTGTCAACTGGAGGCAGGGTGATTAGATAGCCATAATAATATGGAATTTAGCTAGGACATCTTGTGATAAGTGCCGTGGGATGTCTAGTGACCACGGAGTGTCAGGTCCTTGTTTAACATCTTATTTGAAGGACGGCACCAGGGCTCCTCTGGTGGCACTTCTTTAGTCTTGTTACCTGATCCTAGGCAACAGTGACTAAGGTCTGGTTTCAATGATGGACTCTTTTGGCATCTATGTAGTAGAAGTCAATGGAAAGCAGACCGTGGGGGGATAGAAGAAGTGCATTTTGGAAGTGGCTAGTGCATCAACTACCTTCAATGAAACCACTGCAAAGGTTTTGCCTGCAAACTTTAGTTTTGAATCGCAAAGTTCTGGCATGTCTGCCTCGTGGTTTATTGGGAGAGTTGTCCGTCGGTCTGAACAGGACTGACTTTTTTTCCCTTGTCGAAGTTGCCGAAAGAGTCCACTATTGAAACAAGACCCTAGTCACTGTTGCCTAGGGTCGGGTTTTAGCAACTAGCATCAAAGACAGAACATTATGAAAAGAGGCAGAACCTGGTTCTTCAAAAGACAGGTTGGTTGTTTAGCAACAAGACTGACACATGCACAACTATGGGGCAAAACAGACGGGGTTGGCTTAGTGTTGACAACATATATTTCTTATACAATGTTTACTGAAAACATCAATACATTTGCACAATGAGCACTTGCTGTCTCTCAAATACATCATTACAGTTGTTTAGCTAGCTGATTTTAGCCATATTAACATAGATGTGACATCAGTCAAACACCTCAAAACAAGACATGTTATAAAGAACAAGATAGAACTAGCTGAAACGAGTCACCGACGATTCCCCACATGGCAGCTTCTTGTCATTGTTGCTAGCTATCTGGCCATCCAGAATCACAACAACACAGACTTCTGCCCGATTAAAGCGTGCCCATCGTTTTGATGACGTTGTTAGCAAACCCGTCTTTAGTTTTCCCTGATCACGTTTGTAGGCAATGTCAGGGCGAAGTTGTCTAGCTAAGCACATGCTGTCACACTCTTCTTCGTCTGAAGATAAAGAGAAATCATCGGAGAAAGTGGACCAATACGCAGCGGGGTTATGTGTACTCATCTTCTTTTTATTATGGAAAAGAAGGTAAACCGAAAACAAAACACGTACACAGGAAAAACACAACGACGACTAACAGGCTTGTAAGGCACAAAGCTATACACAGCAATTAATTTCCCACAACTCACAAACCCAAACACATACCTATATATAGGACTTTCAATTAGAGGCAACTAGAAACACCTGCCTCCAATTGAGAGTCCAACACCCAAACCTAAACATAGAAAACTAAACTAGACAGAATGTAGAAATACAAACCTAGAACATACCCAAAACCCAGAACTAACAAACCAAACACCCAAATACACAACCAACCACCCCGAACCACATAAACAAATACCCTCTGCCATGTCCTGACCAAACTACAATTACAAATAATCCCTAATACTGGTCAGGACGTGACATTACCGCCCCCCCCCGCCAAAGGTGCAGACACCGTATGCACCTAAAAAAAATAAAAAAATAAGAAATATAAACCGTAATAAAGGAAGGGAGGGTGGCTGCCGTCAACGACGGCACCTGTGCTACACCCCCCCTCCCCAACCCACCTATACTGGAGGTGGCTCAGGTTCTGGTCTACAGCCACCCCCTGACCAGTCCACCCCTGCAGAATGTTCAGGACTGTAGCGCGTCTCTGGGGCCTCCGGACTGTGGGCCGACTCTAGAAGGTCCAGACTGTAGGCAGACTCACTCTGTTCCGGACCGTAGGCAGACTCCTTCGGTTCCGGGCTGTAGGCAGACTCATTTGGCTCCGGACTGTAGGCAGACTCGCTCGGTTCCAGACTGTAGGCAGACTCGCTCAGTTCCGGACCGTAGGCAGACTCATCCGGTTCCGAGCTGTAGGCAGACTCACTCTGTCCCGGACCGTAGGCAGACTCATTCGGTTCCGGGCTGTAGGCAGACTCGTTCAGCTCTGGACTGTAGGCAGACTCACTCGGTTCTGGACCGCAGGCAGACTCCTCCGGTTCCGAGCTGTAGGCAGACTCACACAGTTCTGAGTTATATGCAGACTCACTTGGTTCCGGACCGTAGGTAGACTCACTTGGTTCCGAGCTGTAGGCAGACTCCTCCGGTTCCGAGCTGTATGCAGACTCCTCCGGTTCCGAGCTGTAGGCAGACTCACACAGTTCTGAGTTATAGGCAAACTCACTCGGTTCCGGACCGTAGGCAGACTCACTCGGTTCCGGACCGTAGGCAGACTCACTCGGTTCCGGACCGTAGGCAGACTCACTCGGTTCTGGACCGTAGGCAGACTCACTCGGTTCCGGACCGTAGGCAGACTCACTCGGTTCCGGACCGTAGGCAGGCTCACTCGGTTCCGGACCGTAGGCAGACTCACTCGGTTCTGAGCTGTAGGCCCTCTCGTTAGGTTCCGGACTGTAGGCTGTCTCACTTGGTTCCGGACTGTAGGCCGTCTTGCTCGGTTCCGGACTGTAGACCCATTCACACCTCTCTGAACTGGGGCCCGTCTCACTCGGTTCTGCACAGTGGGCCGTCTCCCTTGGTTCAGAACTGTAGGCTGTCTCACTCGGTTCCGGGCTTGACACTCTTACCGGATACTCAGGACGGGGTACTGTTGTCGGATACTCTGGACGTGGCACTGTCATCGGATACTCTGGACGGGGCACTGTCTCCGGACACTCTGGACGGGGCACTGTTGTCGGACACTCTGGATGAAGCACTGTCGTCGGAAGCTCGAGGCTGGGCTGACGCACTGGAAGCCTGATGCGTGGGGCTGGTAGTGGAAGTACCAGCCTGGGGACACGCACCTCAGGGCTAGTGCGAGGAGCGGGAACAGGCTGAGTAGGACTGGGCTGACTCCCTGGAAGCCTGATGCGTGGTGCTGGACGTGCCAGACTAGGGGTTCGCACCTCAGGGTCAGCACGAGAAGCAGGAACTGGAAATACTGGGCCATGGAGGCGCACGGCCAGTCTTGATCGCACCTCCTGCACAACCCGCGATGGCTGGATGGAACTAGTAGCCCTGTACGTGCGGACTGCTGGTACAGGGCGAACTGGGCTGTGCAGGGGCCTGATGGTTGCCGTGCGTAGAGCGGGCGTAGGGTAGCCTGGTCCTAGGAGGCGCACCGGTGAACAGACGCGCTGCGCAGGCATCCTCCTACCAGGCTGGATGCCCACTCTAGCACGGCATCTGCGAGGGGCTGGGATCACTCGCACTGGACTGTGCGTGCGTATGGGCGAGATCATGCGCACTTCTGCAAAACTCGGCGCCTTCCACTCCATACGTTTCTCCATATAAGCACGGGGGGCTGGCTTAGGGTTCACCCTTGGCCCAGCCAAACTACCCGTGTGCCCCCCAAAAAAATGTATTGGGGGTGCCTCTCGTGCTTCTCCCTCAGCGCGTACATAGACTCGTACCGACACCTCTCCGCCTTAGCTGCCTCTATTTCCTCCCGTGGGCGACGGTATTCCCCAGGCTGGTGCCACGGTCCAGCCCCGTCCAGAATTTCTTCCCACGTCCATTTCTCCCGATAGTCCATATCAAATTCCTTATGCTCCTTACCCTGCTGCTTGGTCCTTGTTTGGTGGGAGATTCCGTCTCACTCTTCTTCGTCTGAAGATAAAGAGAAATCATTGTCGGAGAAAGTGGACCAATACGCAGCGGGGTTATGTGTACTCATCTTCTTTTTATTATGGAAAAGAAGGTAAACCGAAAACAAAACACGTACACAGGAAAAACACAACGATGACTAACAGGCTTGTAAGGCACAAAGCTATACACAGCAATTAATCTCCCACAACTCACAACTCACAAACCCAAACACATACCTATATATAGGACTCTCAATCAGAGGCAACTAGAAACACCTGCCTCCAATTGAGAGTCCAACACCCAAACCTAAATATAGAAATCGAAACTAGACAGAACGTAGAAATACAAACCTAGAACATACCCAAAACCCAGAACTAACAAACCAAACACCCTAATACACAACCAACCACCCCGAACCACATAAAACAAATACCCTCTTGCACGTCCTGACCAAACTACAATTACAAATAATCCCTAATACTGGTCAGGACGTGACACATGCGCAGAAACATTGGGTCTAACGGTCCTCTTGCACCGAATTGTGCATGTGCAGGCCGTCAAATCAAAGGCACTCCTTCGATATAAAGTTTTTTTGGACAAAAATTGAAACTGGTCAGTTTGTCACTTTCACGGGGTTGGAGTAATAACATGTTCAACAACTTAATACATGAGCTCGAATCTAGGTTGTGCCTTTTCATTAGCAACAAAACCGACATGTGTGCAACTATGGGGCAAAACAGACAGGGTTGGCTTATAGTTTTGACAACATATATTTCATATCAAATTTTTATTGAAAACATAAATACATTTTTACAATGAACACTTTGTTTCTCAAATACACTGTTACAGTTGTTGCTTAGATAGCGAGCAATTTTTTTGGCCATATTAGCATAGACGTGGCATCAGTCAAACACCTCAAAACAAGACATGGTATCAAGAACAACATAAAACTAGCTGAAATGAGCCACCTACGATTCCCCACATGGTAGATTCTAGTCATTGTTGCTAGCTGTCTGTTTGTCATGTTCACAGGGTTGGAGTATTAACATGTTCAACAACTTAAGACATTGGCTTGAATCTAGGTTGTGCCTTTTGAGTTCAAGAAAATTAACAACTAATGAAGATTAGCTTTGTCTGCTTCGCAAGTATTCTTGGAAGTCTTGCGATGTTGCGTCTCTGGGTTTAGAAACTCTGTGCTAGCACTCTTTGCCTTGGGGCGATGGAGTCTGAGGGACGAAGACCAGAGGGAAGAGTGCCCCCTACTGGCCTTTCTAAGTCCAACAGCACCTCAAGCAGGCGGTGTCCCAAGTACTAACCTCGTCCCAAGGCAATAGGCGCATTCCTCTGCCAAGACGTTGCTAATGCATGCCAGATCTTACAACGCCAGCTAACCACATCATATGTTACGGCAGTCTGTCAGTCGATGACTAGGTCAATGACATGGCACGCAACCATTGGTTGATGCATGCAATGTCTGAGCAGGGGTACGCAACCTATATTTTCATGTATTTTGGCTGAAGTGAGATTACCCAAGTACCAACCGGGCCCAATGCTTAACTCTGAAAAGCCAGCAGGGATGCAGGCTGGCATGGCTGGACTCAAACAAACATGCTCATTCTTTAAACTAAAACTGGAATGGAAGCTTCAATATCAAACAGTCAGTTTTCCAACACCCCCAATTCCTGTTCTCAAAATTAATTTAGATCCTGGTCTAGGCCACTGAGGAATATATGAATGGTCTAGACCACGGATGGGCAACTTTGATGGGGGCGGGCGCCCCCCAAAACTCTGAGCTCATCATGAGGGGCCACCGCAGTGGCTCGCGGGTCTGAGCATCCATACCCACGCATGCAGTCAGAGCCGGCCCTAGGCTTTTGGGGGCCTAAGTGAAATTTTGTTACAAGCAAAATATTTTAGCGGCCCCCCTCTTGACAGTGAATATATTTTTGGGGTTTTGGAGTTTCCTGCAATATTCCCACATATTTTGCCATGGAACATAGATTAAAAAAAATTCAAGCAAGTTGTCTGCAATTCTACACAAAACTGCTGACGCACAACCACAAATTTTGAAATTGCATATTGTGTATTCCACTATTACAACTCTCAACATTATTAAGTTGAATCCATGACTGAGTTCCTAAATATATATATATATACACTACCGGTCAAAAGCTTTAGAACACCTACTCACTGTAGGGTTTTTCTTTATTTTTACTATTTTCTATATTGTAGAATAATAGAGAAGACATCAAATTTATGAAATAACACATATGGAATCATGTAGTTATCAAGAAAGTTGCCCATCCCTGGTCTAGACCTGGAAGCTTAAACTTTACTTATTACTTTACTGGACCTGCTGCCAGATTATGACCAAAGATTATGGGTATACTGATAAGATACAGTATATGTCTCTCCCCCTAACAATGGGAGTCGTTGTCCACAAAGCGGTTCGACGGGCTGTATAGCGCCCACCTATGTCACATGTCATACTTATATCAGTACACTTGTAACAACTTAAGCATTACGAGATCAAATAACCCTCACTTAGCAAATAACACATACATTTTGTTGTTGACCAAATTCGACTCATTGACAACCTTGCTAGGTGAAAAAACATCACCTGTAGGAGGGAGACAGATTTCCCACCGAGTTGGGCCTCTCTCTTGCTCTTCCTCTCTGATCTTACATTGTCATCCGTGTTACGTATAGCACTGCACCTGTTTACAGAAGATCCATAAGCGAGGCCATCATGCCCAACGAGGTGCAATATGCCTTCCCTGCAGGAGATGAAAGTGACGGGAGCAACGACAAGTGGGACATTGGATCGTCAAAGTACAAAAAGGACCCCTTAATTGAGGTGAAACATATTCATATTTCCAATTTGTTTCTTCAAGAATTGCATATCTGCCATCTGTCTTGAGCTTGAGACAGCTAAAGGTTGCTATCTAGCGAGCTAGGTACTGTAGCTACCTTACATTGTTAAGATCAATTAGTTAGCTAGCTAGCTAGCTATTTGCCAGTTCTGTTGAATCCACAATAACGAGGCAGGTTCTCTCGATTGAATATCAGCTGATTCAACAATTTATCTTTAGTAGTTTTGTTGTTTAGTTATGAGAAAATGTAACGGATCGTACCCGTGCGCGAGGAAGATGGTAAATCCCATCCAGCAGGAGGCGACAATTGTTTTGTCTACAACAATCCCTTTAAAAATACAACACAGTGAAGTACTCATCATTTAATATAACAGCATTGTGTCTAACAGACCATTATTGTATTTTCAGAGCACAGATGCAGTGACCCAAGCAGCAGAAGACAACGTCTCCACCTTGAAAAGAGCCTGTCACGCCCTGATCTGTTTCACTTGTTCCTGTGATTGTCTCCACCCCCTCCAGGTGTCGCTTATTTTCCCCAGTGCATTTATCCCTGTATTCCCTGTCTCTCTGTGCCAGTTCGTCTTGTATGTTTAGTCAAGTCAACCAGCATGTTTTTCCCTGTACTCCTCTTTTCTTTTCTCTTTTGCTAGCCTTCCCAGTTTTGACCACTGCATGCTGACTTTGGACTACTTTGGACTACTCCAGCCTGCCTGATCATCCTGCTTGCCCTGACCTTGAATCTGCCTGCCCTTTGGTACCTATTGGACTGAACTGTTTTGACCTTTTGCCTGTACACGACCATTCTCTTGCCGACCCCTTTTTGGATTAATAAACATTGTAAGACTCCAACCATCTGCCTCCTGTGTCTGCATCTGGGTCTCGCCTTGTGCCTTGATAGAGCTATCAACACCGGAGATGTCCAGCTTGTTCACCAGCTGTTGGAAAATGGCAGGTTTTGATAATGAACTATTGTAAATTCTACATCTGTCACGATCGTCAAAAGGAGTCGACCAAGGTGCAGCGTGGAATATGTTCATCTCGTGATTTATTTACTCAGAACACGATAAAAGTAATGAACAAAGAAAATACGACCGTCACGTTCTGTAGGCACACAAAGCAATACAAAAATAAGATCCCACAAACACAGGTGGAAAAAAGGCTGCCTAAGTATGGTTCCTAATCAGAGACAACGATAGACAGCTGCCTCTGGTTAGGAACCATACTCGGCCCAACACAAAGAAATACAAAACGTAGAATGCCCACCCCACACCTTGACCTAACCACATAGAGATACAAACCCTCTCTCTCAGGTCAGGGCGTGACAACATCAGGGTTCCCCAATAGGCATGTGATTTTATTTGGCCCCCAAAGTTTTCGTAGCAACATTTTTTAATAATAATAATTACTTGTTGGACTTAAAATACTGTCAAATCCCCAGAAAATCAGCTCAAAGTGATTTAATTGTGGAAATCTGTTCCCAAGTATCCCTACAAATAAATAGAGGCTTATGTGATCAGTGGTGTAGTGGATGGAAAATTGTAATCTAATGTTCGGTACATGACAAAGTTTTCAACTTTGCTGATTTGGGATCTTCTTTGAACCCAGTTAAATAACTAAGTGCTGAAACTCTGTTTGGCCTGGTTTCACCTTTCTAATTCCTGTGTCAGGCCTGGATGTCGAGACCAAGCTGGGCTTTGAGCGGACACCGCTGATGTGTGCTGTGCACGTGGCTCACTATGACATTGCCAAGTTTCTGCTGCACATAGGAGCCAGCGCTAACTTCAGCAGAGACAAGACCAACGAGTCATATTATGCAGGCTACAGCTTGTATTCAATACCATGCTCCCATCAGCACTCTGATGTTGACTACATCCTGGTGCACTATAGGTGTGAAATGATTTTGCAATGTAGTAGAACAAAAGTACAGTGCAAGTTAATAGGCGTGATCGTTAAATCATTCCACTAGGCCAATATTTTTTTCAGATGTCATGGTTTTTCAGTGTTTCACAGACAGTTGTGTGACAGAACTTGACCCATCTCTGCTAGAAACTTTCATATCTTCCAGCTTCTGCAAGACTGCTTGGAAAAGAGACTATCTGCTCTATAGAGACACTGACTTAAAAGAGAGAGAGAACACTGCCGCTGGCACGGGCTCAAATGACCTTCCCGTCAGAAGTAGGACAGATAGCGGGATATTGCAACAAAACAGCAATGATGGACAAGGAAAGGAAGGAAGGAATCCTGTGATATAAAACAATCCAAGCTGTCCATGTCCAGACTTAATCCTCCTGTCTTCCGACAGGCCACTTCTGCTTTCCATGAAAAAACTGTACCGCACTTGAATCACACACATACACACACAGTTAATTACCCCTCCTCTCGCACCTTCTCTCAATTTCCACACGTGCCCCGGCCAAAGACTGAGCAGCCAATTAGAAGCCTTGGCACTAGCTTCATCTGCCTTTACTTAAAGTATATGACGTTAAAGAGGAACCTTCGAAAAACATGCTGCTAATCCGCCGGTGTGTTTTCAGTTTACAGCTCCGACCATATCATTCCTGCCTCTCTCACTCTGGTGGTGGAGAAATTGAATGCATCTTTTGGGTTATCGTTGTATCAGGGATCTAGGAAAGGGAGACAAGAGAGATAAGAGAGTCAAAGTCATGGATAGACAGAGGAGAGTGTTACCCCGGTTGGGTGATAAGGGAGGGGTGTCAGTCTGTGTTTGTGTTTGTGCGTTACTCCAGTCAGCACATATGGGATGGATGGTTGTGTGTACGTTAGTGATGCGCGGGTCAGCCGTTTGTTCACCTGCACCCAATTGCTAATGACTAGGGGTGTAAAGGTTCACCAAATCCACGGTTCGGTGCGTATTGCAGTATTGGGTTCACGGTTCAGTTTCGGTACAGTGGGAAAATGAAATGTACTTCACAATGTTCAGCATTCAATGTTCCTTGCATTGTCCGTTGTGACCAGATTGTTGTGTTGGGCCTCTCAAGTTTCCACTCTGATGCTGCGTTTGTAACCATATGGAACGTGCGAGTTTACCAGTTGTGAAGTCGTAAATACCAGTTGGTATGCATTCATGTGATTTAAACTGATTGAGAAACGCTGATTGGCTAATGGCCAACAAGCTGTGTCAACAATAAACTAAAAGTACAGCTATCATGCTTGTAAACTAATTATAGAGTTAAAAAAAACACGTTAATAGATGTATTTTTATATTGTTTTGTTGTTGCATTTAACTGCTGAAAATGCTGTTATATAGGCCATTTCCTTAGTAAGTGACGTCAGAGGTCTCCATGTGGGAGTGGTGGGTGCTCAGGATGATAGACGAGTTTCCCACTAGTAATTGCCAGTTTGCGGGCCGTTCAAGTGTATTTTTCCCAGTCGTTGGCTTGCTTATATACAGCGGAGCGGGTAATAACTGTTTGCTGAATGTGTGCAAAAGGGAAGTTCGTAACGTGGCTCAAGCACTTTCACGAGGTGCTGAAACCTAAATAATTTTCCAATCGTTTTGTTCTGAACAGAACCATTAATTTTTAAGTTGCGTTCCACTGTTCCGATCTGCAAAATAAAGTACTGGTTTCTATCTTTACTTTCTGTTCCTTTTTAAACCTCTGAAATATTTTTTTTTTTTACATTAGCTCGACATTAAATTACTTCACCAGTACGGATAGAGCAGCTCGCTATGGAGCGGGCAAGCTATAAAGTTGTTTACATATGCGATGGACAGACAACTATAGGCCGCAACTAACATTTTGCTGGTGGGGAGAGAGCGAGAGGAGGTGGAGGAGGTTGTGCTTGAAGTGCTGGGCATCTTGTTATGACTAGCTTCGACACAACCAAGAGAGTTATGCCATGCATTATATGAATTGGGCCCACAGAGTTACTGAGGAGCAGCTTCTATGGAGGAACTTTTAATGTCTTGAACTTCTGAGACTTTGCTTAACGTTGGACCAGAGCTAGCTAACAAGTTTGTGTGTGCAGAGCAGGACCAGAATTAAAAACACATCTTACCTTTTTGTAGTTAATAAATTCAATGTTAAACATAATAACTATAATATCCGTAACTAGCATTGGAAAAAATATAAACATAGCCTACCTATCGCTCTTGTAATTTCTTTGGCCTGGTCAGAATCAGCTACCAAGTGCTGCTTGACTGCAGAGCACAGACATTGTGTTGTTGTTTCTTTGTGTTTCTGTCTTGCTCCGGTATACTGGGCTGATGTCCGTGTAAATGTGTCAATATGTTGGAGGTGTTGGCAGCTGCCTAGGCTGTTCTCGTTGAGCGTGGCAACATTAGGGCTGTCCCCGATCAAAAAAAATCTTGGTTGACCGAAAGTCGTCTGTTCTTTCAACCAATCGATTGGTCTACATAGAAAACCTATATTTTTCCATATACACTACCGTTCAAAAGTTTGGGTTCACTTAGAAATGTTCTATGAAGGGAGTAGTACACAGCGTTGTACGAGATCTTCAGCTTCTTGGCGATTTCTCGCATGGAATAGTCTTAATTTCTCAGAACAAGAATAGACTGACGAGTCTCAGAAGAAAGTTCTTTGTTTCTAGCCATTTTGAGCCTGTAATCGAACCCACAAATGCTGACGCTCCAGATACTCAACTAGTCATAAGAAGGCCAGTTTTATTGCTTCTTTAATTAGGACAACAGTTTTCAGCTGTGCTAAATAATTGCAAAAGGGTTTTCTAATGATCAATTAGCCTTTCAAAATGATAAACTTGGATTAGCTAACACAACGTGCCATTGGAACATAGGAGTGATGGCTGCTGATAATGGGCCTCTGTATGCCTATGTAGATATTCCAACATTAACAATGTTATTTTAATGGACAAAAAAATGTGCTTTTCTTTCAAAAACAAGGACATTTCTAAGTGACCTCAAACTTTTGAACTGTAGTGTATGTGACCTGTTTCAGGAAGCAAGCCATATGTGGCACTTCACTACTTCACAGGAGAGGCATTTTATTACATTTTTATCAACATTTGTTATTTTTGGTGGAAATGCCTTCTAGAACGGGAACTTTCATGTGCCTTAATAACAAACTTGTATTCCATCTGTAAATACGAATATATGTGTTTAATTACAAGTTTAGTTGGTTTAGCCACGGAAAAAGGCAGGAAGCTTCCCGCTAGCCATGATTGGCTGAGATAATGGTTGGGCTGGACATGCTGGGAGATGAGTTTGGATTGGTCTGCCATGTAGCATGCTCCTGTATAACGTAAGTTGCTCAGTATGAGTTGATAGTCTTTCATACTGTGGCGTTTTTGAAAGATATAACGTTTTCCATTGAGAACTACAAAAGTTTAGCTAATTATCTCAACAACATTGATGCCCTGAATTTAGCAGGCGCTATCGACAGATCAGTTGGAAAAAGTTGTGATGGGCTACTTTCTCCACACGCCACGGTCAGTGTGAACCGGAGTGACTTGACTCAACACTGGCCAAACAAGATGTAGCTACAAACAAAACAGAGTTAAATGGTTCAAGTCTGCTGTGAGGCGTTCATCCATGTATACTGGTAAGAGTCTAGCAATATTTTCAGATATCACATGTTTGATATATGAAATTATATGTTAATTTTGTCAGAAAGTAATTTTCATTGAAAGTTAAAGTGTACTGTTAGTTCGCTAGCGAACGTTAGCTTACTGGCTCGCTAGCTAATATTACATGTATGACCTGTGTAGTAATATTATTCTAATCAGAACTCATTTGCATTGCTAGTTATAGCCCGATGTTGGCTAGCTAACATTGAACCTAGTTGGTTAGCTTTAGCTACCTGCAGATTCATACTACAGGTATGACAATGCTTGTATTGGTGGTAATTGTATGAGTTGCGATTATTCCGGTTTATTGTTTAGCTAGTTAGCTAGCTACATGTCTAATCAAGACTCCACTTGGCCAGATGATTGCATAACCCATCAAGTTAGCCAGGTGTGTCTGGGGGGTGATTACGGCTATCTAATGTGTTTCATGAACATGTGTACATGTCTAGACAATAGTGACCCATCCACTTAGCTAGATGTGGCAGGGGGGTGGTTACAGCATTTCTTTCACATGACCCATCAATTTAGACCAGTGTGTCTGGGTAAGCATCATCTAATAATTATATCTGCACATTTTCTGTTTTTGATATTGTTTATGCAAGTAACCATTTCACAGTACCATTTACACCTTCTGTGCATGCGACAAATAAACTTAGATTTGATTGTATATAGTGTGTGTTTACCAGAGACGGTAATATGAAGAACAACATGACCTGCACCAAAGTCAGATTAGGATATAAACTAAGGACTAGATAAAGGGTATTTTTACTTGGATTTTTTTTCCTTATTGTAGGCTACTACTTTTACCACTTTGAGTCTTGAAATATTTGGTTGTTTACTACACTACTCACTCTGTTTAGCACATGGCCTCATGTGAATCCTTACAGAGATGTGTGGGGCTAAGGCTTAAGAGGGTGTGAATGATGCTGAATGGCTGTAGACAAAGAAGAGCTCTCCAGTAGGTGTACCAAAACATCTAAGGGCCTTTTTCTCAAAAGTGGCATTACAAGTTTATAAACTTTCAAAGCAGAATTACTTTCCCATTGTCCCTCAACTGCAGTGAATGATATACCATCTTCTAGCTCTGAGTCTATACTTTTATTTAATGTAAAAAAATGTAAATGTAGGACCGAATCCAGGTGGTGGGTCACATATAGACACACCCTATGTGTTTTAATAAAATCAACTATATGTATTGAGCTTGTCTGATGCTTCAAGCACAGGGTTTGATTAAATAAGGCACAGATTACTCAAGAGGGAGCCAGAGATCAAGATAACAGGAAGAAAAAAACCTTAACCTGACCATACTCCTCTCATTCCTGCTGGCTTTTGCAGATTCTGCCATTACTCTCCTGAAGTTGCCTGTAACAGGCTACACGAGGAGTCGGCAACCTTTCTCATGTGGAATGCCAATTTATCTTACAATTTCTACCCATCTACCCAACTATGCCAGTTATGGTTTTCATATGCACGGTTTTATTTAATTTCTAATAACATCCTTGTATCTCAAAATCAGTGTCATGTGGTTAATCAAAATTCTATCTAAATTAAAATGATACAAACGAAAAAGACACTTCTATGGCCATTGACAACTATGTAAAAATAGTATACACAAAGCCAACGAACTTGAAACATTGTATCAACAATCAACTTGGGTCTGGCCATTGTATAAAATATTCTGGGCCCTCAGAGTTGCCAATGTCAGTGAGATCGGGACAAACACAGCTGTAGGCTATTTGCGCAAGAGATAAAAGGTAATCGGATAGGCCTATTTTATGACGTTTCCACTGGATCAGAGCATTATATTTATAGAAAGGGAGAGAGCTGGAAAGATTTATCAAATAAATTAACGAACTATTGTCGTTCTCAATAGATGCAAAAACAGACTTTGTTTGCTTGCTGTCTGAGATTAAGAAAACATTACTTTGAGAAGCTCCACAACTCATTAGTGGTGGTGTTTTAAGCCAATCAGAAATACTATCAGATCCCCAAATTGACACATTTATATGCCTACATTTGTGCGCAGACCAGGTAGCCTATAGGCCTACTTCTATGTATAATCAGATGCTTGTCCTTGCCCAACATTGACAGGAGCACTCCAAACAAAAGACACTTACTACATTGACTAAACTCGTAAATGGAAGGAAATAAGGCAACTGTAACGATCGTCAAAAGGAGTAGACCAAGGTGCAGCGTGGTATGTGTTCATCTTGATATTTATTTTAACTCTGAACACTTAAACAAAATAATAAACAAGGAAAAACGACCGTCACGTCTTGCAGGCTTTACAAAGCAGTACAAAAATAAGACCCCACAACTCAAGGAGGGAAAAGGGCTGCCTAAGTATGGTTCCCAATCAGAGACAATCACTACAGGTTCCGCGCCATGGATCATCACTGGAGGCTTTGTGCCATGGATCATCACTGGAGGCTCTGGGCCATGGATTATCACTGGAGGCTTCGTGCCATGGATCATCTCAACAGGCTCCGGGCCATGGATCATCCCTACAGGCTTCTTGCCATGGTGATACACCATACAGTACCAGTCAAAAGTTTGGACACACCTACTCATTGAAAGGTTTTTCTTTATTTTCTACATTGTAAAATAATAGGGAAGACATCAAAACTATGAAATAACACACATGGAATCATGTAGTAACCAAAATTGTGTTAAAGTAGCCACCCTTTGCCTTGATGACAGCTTTGCACACGCTTGGCATTCTCTTAACCAGCTTCACCTGGAATGCTTTTCCAACAGTCTTGAAGGACTTCCCACATATGCTGAGCACTTGTTGGCTGCTTTTCCTTCACTCTGCGTTCCAACTCATCCCAAACCATCTCAATTGGGTTGAGGTCGGGTGATTGTGGAGGCCAGGTCATCTGATGCAGCACTCCATCACTCTCCTTCTTGGTCAAATAGCCCTTACAGAGCTTGGAGGTGTGTTGAGTCATTGTCCTGTTGAAAAACAAATGATAGTCCTACCAGATGGGATAGTGTATTGCTGTAGAATGCTGTGGTAGCCATGCTGGTTGTGTGCCTTGAATTCTAAATAAATCACTGACAGTGTCACGACCAAAGAACCCCCACACCATCCCACCTCCTCCTCCATGCTTCACGGTGGGAACCACACATGTGGAGATCATCCGTTCACCTACATTGCGTCTCACAACAACACGGTGGTTGGAACCAATAATCTCAAATTTGGACTCATCAGACCAAAGGACAGATTTCCACCGGTCTAATGTCCATTGCTTGTGTTTCGTGGCCCAAGCAAGTCTCTTCTTATTATCGGTCTCCTTTAGTAGTGGTTTCTTTGCAGCAATTCAACCATGAAGGCCTAATTCACGCAGTCTCCTCTGAACAGTTGATGTTTAGATGTGTTTTCTACTTAAACTATGTGAAGCATTTATTTGGGCTGCAATTTCTGTGGCTGGTAACTCCAATGAACTTATCCTCTGCAGCAGAGGTAACTCTGAGTCTTCCTTTCCTGTGGCGATCCTCATGAGAGCCAGTTTCATCATAGCGCTTGATGGTTCTTGTGACTGCACTTGAAGAATCTTTCAAACTTCTTGAAATTTTCCAGATTGACTGACCTTCATGTCTTAAAGTAATGGACTGTCATTTCTCTTAGCTTATTAGCGCTGTTCTTGCCATAAGATAGACTTGGTCTTTTACCAAATAGGGCTATCTTCTGTATGCCACCCCTACCTTGTCACAACACAAATGATTGGCTCAAACGCATTAAGAAGGAAATAAATTCCACAAATTAACTTTTAACAAGGCACACCTGTTAATTGAAATGCATTCCAGTTGACTACCTCGTGAAGCTAATTGAGAGAATGCCAACAGAGTGCAAAGCTGTCATCAAGGCAAAGGGTGGCTACTTTTTAGAATCTCAAATATAAAATGTATTTTGATTTGTTTAACAATTTTTTGGTTACTACACGATTCCATATGTGTTATTTTATAGTTTTGATGTCTTCACTATTATTATACAATGTAGAAAATAGTAAAAATAAAGAAAAACCCTTGAATGAGTAGGTGTGTCTAAACTTTTGACTGGTACTATATATACAAAAGTATGGGAACACCCCTTCAAATTTGTGGATTCGACTATTGCAGCCAAACCCGATAAATGTACCATTACACCCCTACTAATAACCGATCCGCAACCGCCCGACAATATGTGATAAACTAAAAATCTGAGGCTCGCACCCAACCCTAACCCGCAACTATTGAAAATGCGCTTTAGGCCTACAGTCAGAGAGGCCTACAGTCAGAGATGACGGAATAATATTTTGACAGTCCTTTTTAGATAGGCCTGTTTCCGCTTAATATTTCCAACATTTTGGTAGGCTATTTGTTAGTCAACTTGTCTATAATTAGATACATGCAGCTTATCTTCAGTAATTAGCCTAATTGTTGCCCTAAAATACTAAATAAACCCTTGCTCACCAGAATAATGCCATAAATCAATAGAATAACTGCTTGAATCTGATTGACATCGGTAATGTTTGTTTTCTCTGTCATCTCTGCTTCTCTCGCACAGTAGATGTTTCGGGACCAGGGAGAAAGTGCAATAAAACATTTTTTTTTTTTTACGGAAACCATTTTCCATGCAAAATTTCCGAATGAGTTTTAGCAGTTTTAAGGAAATTAAAAGCTGTTAAAACAACCCAACATCTTTCTAATAAGATTTCAGTTTGGCTTGGATGTCTATTTTATGTGGTTGAAATACTATCAGCTTTCATGATGCTGATAAAGACGGCACACTTACAGACATTCCCTAACCACGCATTCATTCTCTCAAGATGCTGAAAGAAAGAAATATTTGTCCACTAATGTTCCTGAATCAAAATGTACATTTGGTGTATAATTTTTACTGCAAGAAACGCTTAATTCTGTAGGAGTTAATATTATATTAAGCTATGTCAGAGATTATAGACCTACAGTCAGTGTCCAGATTTCAGTTAGGCTACTATTCCATTTACCCATCTGAACACTACAGCTCACTTGAGGTGCCATTTGAATTCCCCTTCTTGTGACTGTCGAATTTGTATAGCACCTCACAATCATCACACATACAGTGGCTTGCGAAAGTATTCACCACTGTTACGAACCCCTTTGGCCCTGCAGTCTAGGGGGGATGGAAACGAGACCCGTAACATATCTTATGCAAATCATAACAGTGAAAAGGAACAGTGAGAACTAAAAACAACAGACAACCTAAATCTACCGTCAAACACTTAAGGTTTATTGTTCAAACACACGGTAATGGGGATGTGATTGGGTAAGGGAAAAGGAGCAGGTGTGTCTTCAGATTGGCGACTGATTACTGCCACCTGTGACTAGAGCAGAAAGAGAGAAAACAAATACACACAGGATACCTGTATCCGTAACACTCCCACTCTTAAAAGAGCAACCCTATAAGGATCGCGACCATATTTACAACGAATACCAACAAGTTCAACGAGCAAAGGCAACCTAATGAGACATACAAAAATCATACATTTTTAAACACGAGACAAAGCATCTGCCAATACATTATCAGAACCCTTTTTGTGGCGGATCTCCAAATTATAGTTCTGTACAATAAGCGCCCAACGCATAAGGCGCTGGTTCTGGTTGTACGTACGGTGGAGAAACACTAAGGGGTTATGATCAGTATATACAATCACAGGTAGGGCACTAGACCCAATATACACCTCAAAATATTGCAGAGCTAACAACAAAGCTAGAGCTTCTTGTTCGATGGTTGCATAGTTAGACTGACATTTGTTAAACTTTTGAGAAAAATAACAAACAGGATGATCCACTCCACTCTTGTCCTGCTGCAGTAGAACAGCACCAGCACCTCTGGCACGAGTATCTACCTCAAGTTTAAACTGTCGTTCAAAATCCAGAGCAGCAAGTACAGGGGTATTACATAAGAGTGCTTTAGCAGTATCAAAGCTACCTGACAATCAGGGGACCACTCAAACGATCTAGCCGGACTGAGCAAATCGGTCAATGGAGCAACTACCGCAGAGACATTTTTACAGAAACTACGGTAGTAGCCAACCATCCCTAAAAAGCGGTGTAGCTCTCGTTTGGTTTTAGGTGCGGGGAATGCAGTTATAGCCAAGACCCTGGCATCAACAGGGCGCACCTGTCCATGGCCGACCTCTTTGCCGAGATAGGTAACAGTGGCCTTCCCAAACTCGCACTTTGCCAAGTTCAGGGTTAGAGAAGCAGCTGCCAAACGTTCACATACTACCCTTAGAGTTAACATGATCTGACCACTCAGACGAATAAATCACTAGATCATCAAGGTATGTACTACAATTGGGAACACCAGCTAATACGGAGTTAACCAGTCGTTGGAAAGTGACTGGTGCATTTCGCATCCCAAAAGCCTATTTTGTTGCCTTACAACCTGGAATTAAAATATATTTTTTGGGGGGGTTTGTATCATTTGATTTACACAACATGCCTACCACTTTGAAGATGCAAAATAATTTTTTTGTGAAGTCAATACTTTGTAGAGCCACCTTTTGCAGCAATTACAGCTTCAAGTCTCTTGGGGTATGTCTCTATAAGCTTGGCACATCTCGCCACTGGGATTTTTGCCCATTTTTGAAGGCAAAACTGCTCCAGCTCCTTCAAGTTGGATAGGTTCCGCTGGTGTACAGCAATCTTTAAGTCATATCACAGATTCTAAATTGGATTGAGGTCTGGGCTTTGACTAGGCCATTCCAAACCATTTAAATGTTTCCCCCTAAACCCCTCAAGCGTTGCTTTAGCAGTATGCTTAGGGTCATTGTCCTGCTATAAGGTGAACCTCCATCCCAGTCTCAAATCTCTGGAAGACTGAAACAGGTTTCCCTCAAGAATTTCCCTGTATTCATCGCCATCCATCATTCCCTCAATTCTGACCAGTGTCCCAGTCCCTGCTGATGAAAAACATCCCCACAGCATGATGCTGCCGCCACCATGCTTCACTGTGGGGATGGCGTTCTCAGGGTGATGAGAGGTGTTGGGTTTGTGCCAGACATAGCGTTTTTCTTGATGGCCAAAAAGCTCAATTTTAGTCTCATCTGACCAGACAACCTTCTTCCATATGTTTGGGGAGTCTCCCACATGCCTTTTGGCGAACACCAAACGTGTTTGCTTATTTTTTTCTTTAAGCAATGAGTGTACGGCTTAAAGTGGTCCTATGGACAGATACTCCAATCTCCACTGTGGAGCTTTGCAGCTCCTTCAGGGTTATCTTTGGTCTCTTTGTTGCCTCTCTGGTTAATGCCCTCCTTGTCTGGTCCGTGAGTTTTGGTGGGCGGCTCTCCCTTGGCAGGTTTGTTGTGGTGCCATATTCTTTCAATTTTTTTATGATGGATTTAATGGTGCACCGTGGGATGTTAAAAGTTTCAGATATTTTTTTATTACCCAACCCTGATCTGTACTTTTCCACAACTTTGTCCCTGACCTGTTTGGAGAGCTCCTTGGTCTTCATGGTGCCGCTTGCTTGGTGGTGCCCCTTGCTTAGTGGTGTTGCAGACTCATGGGCCTTTCTGTCAGGGATTTCTTCGTCGGAGGACGATATGGCGAAATCATCATCGGAAAATGAGGACCAATATGCAGCAGAGTTGAGATGGTTCATTTTGAACTTTTAATAAATTCCAAAACGAACATACAAAATAACAAAAACGAACGCACGATACACTGACAGTCCTGTTAGGTTTACACACACTAAACACGGAACAATCTCCCACAAATACACAGACAAACACACCCAACTAATATAGGACTTCCAATCAAAGGCAACACCACACAGCTGCCTTCAACTGGAAGTCCACCCCAATTAACTCAACATAGAAACAGATCCACCAGACTACACATAGAAATACATCAACATAGACCATAACTCAAAACCCGGAAATAATAAATCAAACGCCCTCCTAACTAACACACCACCCTGAACCACATAAAACAAATACCCTCTGCCACGTCCTGACCAAACTAAACTGACAACTAACCCTTATACTGGCCAGGACGTGACACTTTCAGAACAGGTGTGTATATATACTGAGATCATGTGACAGATCATGTGACACTTAGATTGCACACAGGTGGACTTTATTTAACTAATAATGTGACTTCTAAAGGCAATTGGTTGCACCAGATCTTATTTATGGGCTTCATAGCAAAGGGGGTGAATACATATGCACGCACCACCTTTCCATTTTTAATTTTTAATTTTATTTTTTGAAACAAGCTATTTTTCATTTCACTTCACCAATTTGGACTATTTTGTGTATGTCCATTTACATGAAATCCAAATAAAAATCAATTTAAATTACAGGCTGTAATGCAACAAAATAGGAAAAACGCCAAGGGGGGTGAATACTTTTGCAAGGCACTGTAACATATGCTATCATCCTCATTTATCACTTCACCAAATCTTTTCCAAACATTAGACTACTGTTCTGGCCCTCCCTTCTATTTATTTTCAACCCTCCATTTCGCAGCTTTTCTCTTCACGACATTGTGCTTTTTGCCTCAGTGGATCGAACAAAATCAACGTAGCCTATAGATATGAATTACACAGGCATTGATTTTTAATGCATCGTTTTCTTTTTTCACACAATATTTAATTACCTTAAACCCGCACCGCGGATATACAGTGCATTCAGAAAGTATTCGGACCCCTTCACTTTTTCCACATTTTGTTAGATTACAGCCTTACTCTAAAATGTATCAATATCAATATACACACACAACACCCCATAATGACAAAGCAAAAACAGGTTTTTAGAAACATTTGAAAATGTACTAAAAATACAAAACTGAAATATCAAATTACATTAGTATTCAGACTCTTTACTCAGTACTTTGTTGAAGCACCTTTAGCAGCGATTACAGCCTCAAGTCTTCGTGGGTATGATGCTACAAGCTTGGCATACCTGTATTTGGGGAGTTTCTCCCATTCTTCTCTGCAGATCCTGTCAAGCTCTGTCAGGTTGGATGGGGGTGTTGCTGCACAGTTATTTTCAGGTCTCTCCAGAGATGTTCGATCGGGTTCAAGTCCGGGTTCTGGCTGGGTCACTCAAGAACATTCAGAGACTTGTCCCGAAGCCACTCCTACGTTGTCTTGGCTGTGTGCTTAGGGTGAACCTTCGCCCCAGTCTGAGGTCCTGAGTGCTCTTGAGCAGGTTTTCATCAAGGATCTCTCTGTACTTTGCTCTTTTAATCTTTCCCTCAATCCTGACTAGTCTCCCAGTCCCTGCCGCTGAAAAACATCCCCACAGCATGATGCTGCCACCACCAGTCTTCATTGGACAGATGGTATTGGCCAGGTGCTATGCGGTGCCTGGTTTCCTCTAGACGTGACATTTGGCATTTAGGCCAAAGAGTTCAATCTTGGTTTTATCAGACCAGAGAATCTAATTTCTAATGGTCTGCGAGTCATTTATGTGCCTTTTGGCAAATTCCGTCTGGCCACTCTACTATAAAGACCTGATTGGTGGAGTGCTGCAGAGATGGTTGTCCTTCTGAAAGGTTCTCCCATCGCCACAGAGGAACTCTGGAGCTCTGTCCCTAATTAAGGCCCTTGTCCCCAGATTGCTCAGTTTGGCCAGGCGGCCAGCTCTAGAAAGAGTCTTGGTGGCTCCAAACTTCTTCCATTTAAGAATGATGGAGGCCACTGTGTTCTTGGGGACCTTCAATGCTGCAGAAGTCTTTTGGTACCCTTCCCCAGATCTGTGCCTCAACACAATCCTGTCTCTGAGCTCTACGAACAGTTCCTTCGACCTCATGGCTTGGTTTTGCCCTGACATGCACTGTCAACTGTGAGACCTTATATAGACAGGTGTGTGTCTTTCCAAATCATGCCCAATTAATTGAATTTACCGCAGGTGGACTCCAATGAAGTTGTAGAAACATCTCAAGGATGATCAATGGAAACAGGATGCACCTGAGCTCAATTTCTAGTCTCATAGCAAAGGATCTGAATACTTACGTAAATAAGGTATCTGTTAATTTTTTTAATAAATTAGCAACATTTTCTGAAAACCTGTTTTCGCTTTTTTATTATGGGGTATTGTGTGTAGATTGATGAGGGACATTTAAAAAAAATCTATTTTAGAAAAGGGCTGTAACGTACCAAAATATGGAAAAGGTGAAGGGGTCTGAATACTTTCCGAATGCACAATAACCAAGGGTTATGAGTCAACCCGCGCATCCCTAGTGTTGGTGTGTGAGTGTGTGTTTTTATGTCTGTGTGTGTGTATACACTGCGGCGGCGACTGGTGCTGGAGGCTTTGAAAGGAAACAATTAAATGGGAGAGTGGCGGTCACTACCTAATTTGTGTTCCGCTAAGAGAGAAAAAAAAGAGGGTAAGGAATGCAGGAATGATTGATAAAGCTGGTACACAGAGTGTGGCGCTGTAGTCATAGCACCGGGCCAACCCCAGACTTTTATTTATTTTCCCCCGGCAACCGCAGACACAAACCGGTAGTCTGGTTGCTTTCTACACCCGAACAGACCAACAGCTGCCCTCCCTTGCTTTTCCCCTCTAACACACGAACATACACTCCATATACAGACACGTACACACACACACACACACACTAGGGTTTAATGCAGGACCCATGTTACCAAGACTTACTGCCCAAACCCAAATAAAATTAAATCAAGTTTGATTTGTCACATACACATATTTAGCAGATGTTATTGCGGGTGTAGTGAAATGCTTGTGTTCTTAGATCCAATAGTGCAGTAATATCTAACAATACACGCTTGTCTATGCTGCAATAGTTGAGTGTGTTTTAGTCAGGCTGGTCTGACTAAAATACACTCGTCATCTGAGCGCAACGTTTGTTGTTGAAAGCTGAACGAAAGGTTTATTGTTTTTGTCAAGTTGACAGTGTTTCTTTGGACATTTTGTTTTTATATTATTTTATTTTGGAGCCTGCGGCTCTGTTGGGCGTAGTTGCTGTGAGCGCTGCTGTCCCGGGATACTGCCAGATTCCGCATAGGGGGAGAGACATGGACGCCCAGCTAGCCGAGCTGGCTCGGCTGTCTCAAATGGAGATCGCTATTGAAAATTTCCAGCGCTGCAGGAGCTGTGTATACTTAGCTTTGTTCCGGGACAATGTGGAACGTGCTGACTTTCAATGAAGCAACTGCTTTCTTGCGGAGGACAAAGGGGCGAAGTGGCTATTCTTAGCAAGCAGGTAGTAAACCAACAAAAGCTACTGGGGAATCCATGCCCGCCTACTTTTTATTTTTCTTCCACCCCAGTAGCAGGACGCTGCTCTGGTCTGGTGGAAGTGTCGTCGCCATGTCAGCTCTCCATAGCCAACTGGTCGGTGCTCAGCAGGGATCCATCCCTGAAGTCGTCACCCCCTTCCCTGGAGAACGGAGCTGTTCTCGATCCAACCAACCAGCTATGGAGATACGTCAGTCGACCTGGATGTTGAAGAAAGCGTAGTCTGGCGACGGGGTCTCCTTGGAGATGTTAAGCCCGGACCTGACACAGACCAGAAACGACTTTGCCGTCCTGGATCCAGAGGTTCTGGCACCTTCTTCCTTAGGGGCTTCCCATTCGAGATCGGATCCAGAGGTACCTGCGTCTTCATCCTCTGTTCTGTCTCCCTCTACAGTGGCTTCTACCTCGAGTTCAGATCCTCAGCACTCCCACCCTCATCAGAACGTAAGACTGCCTGAGAGACCATTCAACATCACCAGCTGTCATCATCGGCAGCTCTAGGGTTAGAAACATCTCGGTTCCCAATGCAAAAACCCTGTGCTACCCAGGAGCATGAGTACAGGACATCACAAGGATGCTTCCGATTGTTCTACGGCAGATGCCGGGAGCTGACGCTGTCGTAGTCCATGTGGGGTCAAACAACATCAGGAGAGCTAGCTCGGGACATCTGTAAATTGATTTTAAAGAACTGATTTTAGCATTAAAAGACTCCAAAAAAACGTGCAGTCATTTCAGGTCCAGTACCATCGTTGGGCTGCGGGTGTGAAAAAAATGACTGAGGATAATAGCGGAGGATATTGCCACTCGTATTTGCCACATCTTCAATTTAAGCCTACTAGAAAGTGTGTGCTCTCAGGCTTGGAGGGAAGCTGAAGTCATTCCGCTACCCAAGAATAGTAAAGCCCCCTTTACTGGCTCAATTAGCCGACCAATCAGCCTGTTACCAACCCTTAATAAACTTCTGGAAAAAATTGTGATTGACCAGATACAATACTATTTCACAGTAAACAAATTGACAACAGACTTTCAGCACGCTTATAGGGAAGGACACTTAACAAGCACAACACACAAATGACTGATGATTGTCTGAGAGAAATTGATGATATAATGATTGTGGGGGCTGTCTTGTTAGACTTCAGTGTAGTTTTTGACATTATCAATCATAGTCTGCTGCTGGAAAAACGTAGGTGTTATGGCTTTACACCCCCTGCTATAATGTGGATAAAGATTTACTTGTCTAACAGAACACAGAGGGTGTTCTTTAATGGAAGCTTCTCAAACATAATCCAGGTAGAATCAGGAATTCCCCAGGGTAGCTGTTTAGGCCCCTTACTTTTTTCAATCTTTACTAATGACATACCACTGGCTTTGAGTAAAGCCAGTGTGTCTATGTATGTGGAAGACTCAACACTATACACGTCAGCTACTACAGCAACTGAAATGACTGCAACACTTAACGAAGAGCTGCAGTTAGTTTCAGAATGGGTAGCAAGGAATAAGTTTGGGTCAAATCATTCACCAATCCCTAAACCTGAACTACATCTCATAATGAATGATGTGGAAATTGAGCAAGTTGAGGTGACTAAATTGCTTGGAGTAACCCTGGATTGTAAACTGTCATGGTCAAAACATATTGAAACAACAGTTGCTAAGATGACTAGAAGTCTGTCCATAATAAAGTGCTACTCTTCCTTCTTAACAACATTATCAACAAGGCAAGTCCTACAGGCCCTAGTTTTGTCTCACCTAGACAACTGTTCAGTTGTGTGGTCAGGTGCCACAACGAGGGACTTGGGAAAAGTGCAGTTGGCTCCGAAGAGGGCAGCACGGCTGGCGCTTAAAAGTACACGGCGAGCTAACATTAATGACATGCATGTCAATCTCTCATGGTTCGAAGTGGAAGAGAGATTGACTTCATCACTACTTGTTTTTGTAAGAAGTTTTGACTTGCTGAATGCACCGAGCTGTCTTTAGAAAATACTTGCACACAGCTCGGACACCCTTGCATACCCCACAAGACATGCCACCAGAGGTCTCTTCACAGTCCCCAAGTCCAGAACAGATTAGGTGAGGTGCATAGTACTACATAGATCCATGACTACATGGAACTCTATTCCACATCAGGTAACTGATGAAAGCAGTAGAATCAGATTTAAAAAACAGGTAAAAATGGGGACTGTGAAGAGACACACAAATGTACAGACACATGCATACACATACATTGTAATATTGTTGTATGGTGGTATTAAACATTTTGTATTGTAGATATGTAGTGGTGTAATAATGTTATATGATGTACTGTTTTATATGTAATGTAAGTGCTTTAATATGCTTGGACCCCAGGAAGAGCTGCCTTGGCAGCAGCTAATGGGGATCCCTAATAAATACAAATACAAAATGTGCCAGGGGGATAGGGTCAGTCTGTTATATCTGGTGTAATTATTCTGTCTTATCTGGTGTCCTGTGTGATTTAAGTATGCTCCCTCTATTACTCGCTCTCTCCCTCCCCTCCCAGAGGACCTGAGCCCTAGGATCATGCCTCAGGACTACCTGGCCTGATGACTCCTGGCTGTCCCAAGTCCACCTGATTGTGCTACTGCCTGACCTCTTCACAGGACAAGTTACCTTGTCCCGGACCTGCTTTTTTCGACCTCTGAATGCTCAGCTATGAAAAGCCAACTGACATTTACTGCTGAGGTATTGACCTGTTGCACCGTCTACAACCACTGTGATTATTATTTGACCCATCTTGAAGAACAATCTGGCCTTAATGGCCATGTACTCAATATCCACCCTGCACAGCCAGAAAGGACTGGCCACCCTACAGAGCCTGGTTCCTCTCTAGGTTTCTTCCTGCTGTAGGTTCCTACCTTTCTAGGGAGTTTTTCCTAGCCACTGTGCTTCTACAGTACATCTGCATTGCTTGATTTTGGGGGTTTTAGGCTTTGTTTCTGTTTACATCTGCTGATGTTAAAAGGGCTTTATAAATACAACTGATTGATTTAAAAAGTAATTAATGGAATAAAAAAATATAGAAATAATAGGATGAGCAACGTTAGAGTCCGGAGTGTATAAATATACAGTAGGTTTTTTCTTTATTTTTACTATTTCCTACATTGTAGAATAATTGTGAAGACATAAACTATAAAATAACACATATGGAATCATGTAGTAACCAAAAAAGTGTTGAACAAATCAAAATATATTTTAGATTCTTCAAAGTAGCCACCCTTTGCCTTGATAACAGCTTTGCACACTCTCAAACAGCTTCACCTGGAATGCTTTTCCAACAGTTTTGAAGGACTTCCCACATATGCTGAGCACTTGTTGGCTGCTTTTCCTTCACTCTGCGGTCCAACTCATCCCAAACCATCTCAATTGGGTTGAGGTCGGGGGATTGTGGAGGCCAGGTCATCTGATGTAGCACTCCATCACTCTCCTTCTTGGTCAAATAGCCCTTACACAGCCTGGAGGTGTGTTGGGTCATTGTCCTGTTGAAAAACAAATGGATAGTCCCACCAGATGGGATGGCGTATCATTGCAGAATGCTGTGGTAGCCATGCTGGTTAAGTGTGCCTTGAATTCTGAATGAATCACAGACAGTGTCACCAGCAAAGCACCCCCACACCATCCCACCTCCTCCTCCATGCTTCATGGTGGGAACCACACATGCGGATATCATCCTTTCACCTACTCTGCATCTCACAACAACACGGCGGTTGAAACTAAAAATCTCAAATTTGGACTCATCAGACCAAAGGACATATTTCCACCGGTCTAATGTCCATTGCCTGTGTTTCGTGATCCATGCAAGTCTCTTCTTATTATTGGTGTCCTTTAGTAGTGGTTTCTTTGCAGCAGTTCGACCATGAAGGCCTGATTCACGCAGTCTCCTCTGAACAGTTGATGTTGAGATGTGTCTGTTACTTCAACTCTGGGGTGCAGTTAACACTAATGAACTTATCCTCTGCATCACCTATTCTACGTCTCACAAAGACACAAATGTTGGAACCAAAAATCTCAAATTTGGACTCATTAGTGTCACACCCTGATCTGTTTCACCTGTCTTTGTTGCTTGTCTCCACCCCCCTTCAGGTGTCACCAATCTTCCCCATTATCCCCAATGTATTTATACCTGTGTTCTCTGTCTGTTGCCAGTTTGTTCAGTTTCGTGAAACCTACAAGCATTTTTCCTCTTGCTCCTGTGTGTTCTAGTTCCTGATTTCAATTTTTTTCCTGGTTTTGACCATTCTGCCTGCCCTGACCCTGAGCCTGCCTTGCGTTCTGTACCTTGCCACACCACACTGGATTATTGACCCCTGCCTGCTCAGGCCCTGAGACTGCCTGCCGTTCTGGACCTTTTGCACCCTATCTGGATTACTGACCTCTGCCTGCCCTTGACCTGTCATTTTGCCTGCCCCTGTACTAGTAATAAACTTT
Organism: Salmo salar; assembly: GCF_965601325.2. Lineage (NCBI taxonomy): Eukaryota > Metazoa > Chordata > Actinopteri > Salmoniformes > Salmonidae > Salmo > Salmo salar. The sequence goes on along the minus strand of NC_138306.1, from coordinate 10,262,223 downwards.
TGTTACTTCGACACTGTCTGCATCTGGGTCTTCTCCTGAAACGTGATAATCAGACCAAACGACAGATTTCCACCGGTTTAATGTCAATTTCTCGTGTTTCATGGCCAAAGCAAGTCTCTTCTTATTGGTGTCCTTTAGTAGTGGTTCCTTTGCAGCAATTTGACCATAAAGGCCTGATTCACACAGTCTCCTCTCAACAATTGATGTTGATGTGTCTGTTACTTGAACTCTGTGAAGCATTTATTTGGGCTGCAATCTGAGGTGCAGTTAACCCTAATGTGGGTCATCCTTTCCTGTGGCGGTCCTCATGAGAGCCAGTTTCATCACAGCGCTTGATGGTTTTTGCGACTGCACTTGAAGAAACTTTCAAAACTATTTTCAGGGTTGACTGACCTTCATGTCTTAAAGTAATAATGGACTGTCGTTTTTCTTTGCTTATTTGAGCTGTTCTCGCCCTAATATGGACTTGGTATTTTACTGGATAGGGCCTTCTTCTGTATACCACCCCTACCTTGTCACAACACAGCTGATTGGCTCAAACACATTAAGAAGGAAAGGAATTCCACAAATGAACTTGTTAATTGAAATGCATTCCAGGTGACTACCTCATGATACTGGTTGAGACAATGCCAAGAGTGTGCAAAGCTGTCATCAAGGCAAAGGGTGGCTATTAAATATATTTTGATTTGTTTAACAGTTTTTTGATTACTACATGATTCCATATGTGTTATTTCATATTTTTTATGTCTTCACTATTATTATACAATGTAGAAAATAGTACAAATAAAGAAAAATCCCTTGAATGATTAGGTCTGTCCAAACTTTTGACTTGTCCTGTATATGTATGTTTGTGTGTGTGATGGGATGTATCAACAATATGGACAGTATATGTATAGAATATGTAGTATATCTGAAGAATAGTATATGTACAGCAATAGTTAAATAAGAGGCCTTGACTAGAATACAGTATATACATATGAAGTGGGTAAAACCTTCAATTGCCCAAAACCTTCAATTGAATTCAGGATGGAACACAAAATGTGGAGTATATCAAGGGGTAGAAATGCTTTCTGAAGGCACTACATATATATAGATGTCCTAGCCTACCTCGTTCATGTAATAAACTCAATGCAGTATTAACCTTATATTTAGCTTATGAATACTGGGTTAATCTGCATATGCTTCTAACTTGTAACCTCTGTCTTCACTCTTGTGCAGTAAGCACCTGCTCTCCTCTGGCCTCTCTCCTTAGCTCTTGTGGAGTCCCAAGAAAAGCTAGACTAGAAAAGCTTGTTGGAATTTTTTTGGAGCATTTCTTATACTAATAGACTATTTGAAGAGGGCTGAAAGCTTGCTCTTGTTTGCTGAATGTTATTAAATACAGCAGCCAAAATAACTCACAGGGAAAGAAGAGAGAACGTGTGATGGCAATAGGCTACAGCAGTTATTTATTCAGACCCATTACCATTAAAATATTTGTTGGTCTGTGGTGTGTAATGAGGAGCAACCAGACGCTGCGCTTCATACATTTATGAAATGACTTATTCCAGTACTAATAAGCATGGACCCAATACGAAAAGGACTGTAAAAACTGTTAAATCCCCATGGATTGATGAGGAATTAAAACATGTTGTGGTGGAGAAGGACGAGGCGAAAGGAATGGCAAATAAGTCTGGCTGCACAATCGATTCACTAACGTATTCCAAATTGAGAAATCATGAGACTAAACTGAATAAAAAGAAGAAGAAACTATACTACAGTATGAAGCAAAGATAAATGACAAAGAATGATAGTAAAAAGCTTTGGAGCACCTTAAATTAAATTTTGAGCAAAAAGGCAAACTCAGCTCCATCATTCCCCAGCGCAGCTGTCTAGGCCTCTTACTTTTTTCAATCTTTACTAACAACATGCCACTGGCTTTGAGTAAAGCCAGTTTGTCTATGTATGCAGATGACTCAACACTATACACATCAGCTACTACAGCGACTGAAATGACTGCAACACTTTAACAAAGAGCTGCAGTTTGTTTCAGAATGGGTGGCAAGGAATAAGTTAGTCCTAAACATTTCAAAAACTAAAAGCATTGTATTCGGGACAAATCATTCACTAAACCCTAAAACTCAACTGAATTGTGTAATGAATAATGTGGAAATTGAGCAAGTTCAGGTGACTAAACTTCTTGGAGTAACCCTGGATTGTAAACTGTCATGGTCGAAACATATTGATACAACAGTAGCTAAGATGGGGAGAAGTCTGTCCATAATAAACACTATCAACAAGGTCCTACAGGCTCTAGTTTTGTCGCACCTGGACTACTGTTCAGTTGTGTGGTCAGGTGCCACAAAGAGGGACCTCGGAATGTAGCATTTTGGCTCAGAACAGGGCAGCACGGCTGGCCCTTAAAATGTACACGGACAGCTAACAGTAATGTTATGCAAGTAAATCTCTCATGGCTCAAAGTGGAGGAGAGATTGACTTCATCACTACTTGTTTTTGTAAGAAGTATTGGCTACCTGAATGCACCGAGCTATCTGTTTAAACTACTAGCACACAGCTCGGACACCCATGCATACCCCACAAGACATACCACCAAAGGTCTTCCCAAGTCGAGAACAGACTATGGGAGGCGCACAGTACTACATTGAACTCTATTCCACATCAGGTAACTGACGCAAGCAGTAGAATCAGATTTAAAAAACAGATACAAATACACATTATGGAACAGCTGGGACTGTGAAGAGACACACACACACACACAGGCACAGACACACATACACATGATAAGACACATGTACACATGGACACACATGTACACATGGATGTTGTATTGTAAAATGTGATAGTGGAGTAGTGGCAACACACTAAATGTATTGGGTAAAGTGTTCCTGAAGTGTAATGTCATGTTATATTTGAAATGGTATATAACTGCCTTAATGTTGCTGGACCCCAGGAATGGGGATCCTTGATAAATACAAATACAATCTTCGTGAAGAGAAGTGAAAGCCATCTGCATCTTAGTCTCTAGTCCTATATTTTTCAACCAACAATGATGAAGACAAGGCCAATGAAACGTATTTCACTTAACTGTTGAGAGTAAGAAAGGAATGGAGCAACAATAGAGCAAGAAAGAGGGGGTAATACGCATGTCAAATAGGCTCTATTAGATTTCAAAATGAAGATCAAATTCAGGAAGCCTATAATTGTAACTTTGTAGGACGCATGTCCTGCACCAGCATCTCGTGTTCTCTCCCAGCTTCATGATTTAAAAGAGGTGAGTAATTTCGGTTCATATAACACAGTACAATACAATATAGTACAGGAATACAGTCCACACTCAAAAAGATTACTGGAGCTTGTTTCATTTATTTACCCAAGAGAACATACATCTATGGGCTTTTCTGTCATGCGCAATGTGCAGTAGCCTATAGCCTATCATATGTCATATGTATTGGATAATCATTTAGGTTTTTTTGGGGCTTGTATGAGCATACAATGTATTTAATGTAGGGCTTATACAATGTATTTAATGTAGGGCTCAGGTAGCGTCAGGCTTGAACTTTCATTCCGATCAAAGCTCTAATCAAATCCAGACATACTTACAGTATATGTTTTAGAATGACACTTTTGGCGGGAAATACCGGGTTACCCGGAAGAAAAGTGATTTAAACTCGGGATGGAACATTTGTAAAATACCAGGAACATTTTAAACCCTAACACACACACACACACAGTCAGTCAGTCACTGCCAAAGTAGAAAGCAGATTTTATATTCCCGGTATTTTACAAATGTTCCATACCAAGAATAAATCACTGAGTCCTTATCGTGTTCCGAGTCAGAGATAAGACAATTCCACTGAAGTCAACCCCATGAAGAACACCACAGTTTCCAGATGAAGATAAAAGATTATTGACCACATCGATGTGAATGTTACCAATTTCACAATTGTAATATCCTGGCTCATCCTGCTCTGTTTGGTGTGATGCCTGGTTCTTTATTATTGTCATGACTCAGGATTTAATGTGTAATGTGATGTTTTATCCGTTGACATGTTCTGTTGTTTAGTTGTCATCATTGAATGGAATCACCGGCAATATTTAAAGAAGAGTATGCAAAATGGTGATAATTGGTTACTGAATATTCTGTGTCCCAGTACTAATGCTGTTATGTTTTGTGTGTGTGTGTGTGTGTGTGTCCTCACACACACATAGACCGGTACACGGTACTGATGGCTGCATGCATGGCTTCTGCCAGCGAGATCGTCAAGCGAGATCGTCAAGTGTGTGGAGCTGCTCTTGTCCAGAAACGCTGACCCCAACACATTCAACAAGTGAGGGACTCTGTGTCTGTGTGCGCATGAGAATGAGTGTCTGTGCATTTTATAGAGTGAAATTCCATTCAATATCATCACAAGATGCACACAGTACATGTTATACTCTGCAGCACAGGGAATGATATGTGATCATGCAAGCCTCCTGTCCTTGGGTGACTATGAATGTCAAACACTATTTAAATTTCAGTTCACTAGACATAAAGGACCACACTGTCATTTTTGAAGTGCAGATTGCAAAAGGTCACATGCAGTACAGTTTGAAGTTGATATACAACAGATTACAGAATATGTCATGCTAATTCTTTAATAATATGTTCTGATTACACTTTATGTTCTGATAGCTCTTTTATACACTGTTTAATGTGATGGAAAGTACCACGATAGAGGCAGCGTTTCCCATTGCCTGGCAACCATGTCTGGGTTTGATCCTGGCCTTGACTACCTTAGGACTTCTTCCTTTGCTGTCAACACTATCCCCGTACACCACTGCAACACATGTCGTGTGTCAGTGTTGGTTGGTGTGTGTTGGTCTACATTGGTCTTTTGTGTGGAATGTCCTGTTATGGCATCTGCCTGCACATGTACCCAGGCCCTCTTCAGACAGACAAAAAAACAAACACTCATGGAGCGGAGGAAAGAGCCCCCCCACCTAAACTCACTGTACTGTACACTGCCTGATGCTGCCCAGACACAAAGAGTGAGGGAGGGATGGAGAGAAGAAGTGAGGGAGAGAGAGAGGAGGGAGGGGGATTCTGGAACCACTTACCCGTTGTCATCCTCTGTGGACATTTCTCATGGCAAGCGAAGGATGAAGCCCTGAACTTCGCCCTCTCCCTTTCACCTCCATCGCCCTCACAAACTCTCCACCACCCTCGTCTCATGCCCACCGCCTGAGCCACAACACCGCCCAGAGCCCTCCAACACACACACCAGCCAGAGAGTGAACAAGAGCAGGCAGGGTAGGAAATTGATAGTTTCCTCTCCAGACAAAATATTTGAAGAACGGTAACGAAAGACAGAGAGGATGCGGACAAGTGGAAAGGGGGGAAAAACTGAGTTTCAGCAAAGGGAGGAGAAAAAATAAGACCAGGGATTCTTGTGGGCAGAGAAATATTCCCCCCCCCCACGCCATTGGCTTTTACATTCTGAATATTTGACCAGCAATTCATACCAGCTGCATTTCCTTCCCTCAGTCTCATAAACAAATGAACCTCTAAAGCTGCTGTGATTGTTCAGGAGCAAGATGTTGTGTTTTTGCATAGACAATAGGCTATATGATCGCATCTCTAGTTTGTCCTCTGCAACCTCTACTGTACCTGTCCTCTGGCTTTTGAACACTTTTGGATACCAGATGAATGTCAAGCTTTTTTTCCTGTAGCCTAATGTCCCGTCAGCTGGATAAGAGCTGGAAATCAGTTTCAGCTGAAACATTTTGAGTTTTTGCAACAACTAAAAAAACGTCTTTGTATCGATTCTCTGCTCTTGTGTGGGAACTGGTGATCAAAAACACGTAAAGTACAAACACACACACCACCCCTTCACTCTCTGGCTGCACCATGCGTTGAGCGAACAACCTTGTCACCTGTTTGCCACTGAGACCAACATCTTGGGAAAACAGGTTCTCAGGAACCTAAAACCCTCAGTGACGCTCGGGAGCCTGTCACGTCTCCTGTGGTCAAAGAGGAAGTAAAAAGTGAATACCTGGAATATGTCAGGATGAGGATTAATACGCCCCTGACTATGGGGCTAGATGTCACCAATACACACACACACACCCCTCTGGCCTTGGGAAACATCACATTGTGATGAATGACCATAGGGTGTTCCCACACCTCTGGACTGATGTAGTTTCTTACCCTCTGTTCTGTCTGAGTCACGGGTGATAAAGTTGAGTTTTATCAATGGTTATTTACACTTGCCGGTTTGTTGCTCAACATATTGAACTTTGGCACAATGGGACGGGTGATCAGTGGCATGGGCTGCTTCACTCTTGCCCAATAACATTGTGTTTTGGGTGCCAAGTCTCATTAACCTAGACGATAGCTTGTCGGGGCCAAACAGTGTGGTGAATCACTAAGTAATACTGAATTTTCAATAAATGTATGTTACAGTAAGTAGCTTATGTTTTTATGTTACTCTAAAGCTGTCAAAGACATGCGCTGCAAGTGTAGGTTTTAAAACAATTGCTCCCTTACAGTATGTTCCCATAGAGAACGCAACATGTCCAGGTCTGTTGTAGTTCAGGGTTTCCCAAACTCGGTCCTGCCCCAGCCCCCCCCCAGCCCCCCGGATTTTGCCCTAGCACTACACAGCTGACTCAAATAACCAGCTTGGTGTGGAGTTATTTGAATCATCTGTGTAGTGCTAGGGTAAAAACTGTGACGTGCATCCAGGGGGGGGCCTGAGTTTGGAAAACCCTGCTGTAGTTGGTCACTCGAGTTGAGGGCTTGGTGTCTGTTGCCCTCCAGTGGTTTCAAGTGTTCAAAACCAGTTCTACCACTCATTATTTCTTACCCAGATAGGCAGAATACAAATTTAGCTTGGGACAAGATAAATGTCTGCTTCTCTCAAAAATGTACAGTAAACAATATATTATATTTTATTATTTTCCCATTCCCAGGTCTCGTATGACCTCCTTGATGCTGGTGTCCCGGGACGGCTACAGTCAGGTAATCAACTTGCTAGTGTCTCACAGGGCAGAGGTCAACTCCCAGGATGAAAATGGGTACACAGTAAGGATGGTGCCCACCTTACCTGGCGTGATGCCTGTTGCACAAGAGAACGCTTTGGTTTATAATTTCATAGCTCAGCACTCGCTGCGTCCCAATAATCCCTTCTTTCTCCCCAAGTGTGGAATTTTTTACTTCCCTCTGGAGATTGTTTTAACAAATATGGTGGAAACTTTGTCCAGCCCATGCTTACACCAATCAAATGCTTTTACATTCCCTTCATTGATTTTGACTGTGATTGATAGTAATGAGTAGTGACATGGGGATGATTAACCCATAGCAGTCTAAGCCAGGGATCATCAACTAGATTCAGCCACGGGCCGATATTTTGTTGAGCAGATGGTGGGGGGGCCGGGACATAATTACAAATAATTTGTAGAATGCGAATTGACCGCACGAAGCCGAAACAGATATCTTTGACTAAAACATAATCATTTCAAACTTTGCTTGCATTTGTACAAGATCACGTGTCTCTCTATTACGTGTGGGAATACTTGGGAACAGATTTCTTAAATTAAAATCACTTGGGGCTGATTTCCCACTGTTTTTACAGTCTTTTGTGTCCAACAATGAACATTTAAAAAAAAGTAAAAGTTGTTTTTGTTTATTTTTTTTTGCTCAGAAAACCTGGAGGGGGAAAATAAAACCACCAAATTCGGCCTCACGGCCGCCAGTTGGGGAACCCTGGTGTAAGCCCTGTGTAAGCCGCAACATGCAACATGCAGTTACAGTTCAAAAAGGAAATCAGTCCATTTAAATAAATTCATTAGGCACAATCTATGGATTTTACATGACTGGCCAGGGGCGCAGCCATGTGAGGGCATAGGCCCACCCACTTGGAAGGCACGCCCACCCACTGGGGAACCAGGCCCAGCCAATCAGAATGAGTTTTTCCCCACAAAAAGGTCTTTATTACAGAGAAAATAAATACTTCTCAGTTTTATTACCTGTCTGGGTTGCTGGTCTCAGATGATCCTGCAGGTGAAGAAGCTGGATGTGGAGGTCCTGGGCTGGCATGGTTACATGTGATCTGTGATTTTTGAGGCCGGTTGAATGTACTGCCAAATTCTCTACAACAATGGAGGCGGCTTATGGTAGTGAAATGAACAGTAAATTCTCTGGCAACAGCTCTGGTGGACATTCCTGCAGTCAACATGCCAATTGCATGCTCCCTCAACTTGAGACATCTGCGGCATTGTGTTGTGTGACAAAACTGCATATTTTAGAGTGGCCTTTTATTGTCGCCAGCACAAGGTTCGCCTGTAGAATAATCAGCTTCCTGTCAGGTGGATGGATTGTCTTGGCAAAGGACAAATGCTCACTAAAAAGGGATGTAAACAAATTTGTGCACAAAATTAGAGAGAAATAAGGTTTTTGTGCGTATGGAACATTTCTAGGATATTTTATTTCAGCTCATGAAACACGGGACCAACACTTTACATGTTGCGTTTATATTTTTATTCAGTATATATGGAATTGTTTTAAGAATGTCATATCAAGGACCATTTAGCTATTTCATTTAGCATTTTAAGACCCCTTGAAGTATAAAAAAAACCTATAAAACATAAATAAAAAATGAACCCTTTATTATTTTACTAGACAAGTCAGTTAATAACAAATTCTTTTTACAATGACAGCCTAGGAACAGTGGGTTAACTGCCTTGTTCAGGGGCAGAGTGACAGATTTTTACCTTGTCAGCTCAGGGATTTGATATTGCAACCTTTCGGTTACTAGTCCAAAGCTCTAACCACTAGTGTACCTGCCGCCCCCTTACTGCTAAATAACAGATTCACTACATGGAACAACAGACAGTCCCCCCAAAATATAAAGGAAGTTTGTTCTGAAGTGTCTGTCCTATATCTAAGAGATATAAGAAAGATCAGGAATTATTTATATTTAACCCCTTATATTTGGCACCAAAGTCTTCATATATACACTACATTACCAAAAGTATGTAGACACCTGCTCGTTAAACATCTCATTCCAAAATCATGGGCATCAATATGAAGTTGGTCCCCTTTGCTGCTATGAAAGTCCCCACTCATCTGGGAAGGCTTTCCACTAGATGTTGGAACATTGCTGTCCTGACTTGCTTCCATTCAGCCACGAGCATTAGTGAGGTCGGTCACGGATGTTGGGCGATTAGGCTGCAGTCGAACCTAATCGCCCAACTTGACTGCAAGTTCCAATTCATCCTAAAGGTGTTTGATGGAGTTGACATCAGGGCTTTGTGAAAGCCAGTCAAGTTGTTCCACACCGATCTCGACAAACCATTTCTGTATGGACTTTTCTTTGCGCACAGGGGCATTGTCATGCTGAAACAGAAAAGGTCCTTCCCCAATCTGTTGCCACAAAGTTGGAATCACAGAATCGTATAGAATGTCATTGTATGCTGTAGCGTTAAGATTTCCCTTCACTGGAACTAAGGGGCCTAGCCCAAACCATGAAAAACATTATTCCTCCTCCATCAAATGTTACGGTTGGCACAATGCATTCGGGCAGGTAGCGTTCTACTGGCATCTGCCAAACACAGATTTGTTAGTCGGACTGCCAGATGGTGAAGCGTGATTCATCCCTCCAGAGAACGTGTTTCCACTGCTCCAGAGTCCAAATGCGGCAAGCTTTACACCACTCCGGTCAACGCTTGGCATTGCGCATGGTGATCTTAGGCTTGTGTGCGGCTGTTCGACCATGGAAACCCATTTCATGAAGCTCCCGACGAACAGTTCTTGTGCTGACGTTGCTTCCAGAGGCAGTTTGGAACTCGGTAGTGAGTGTTGCTGAGCTCTTCAGTAAGTCCGTTCTACTGCCAATGTTAGTCTATGGAAATTGCAAGGCTGTGTGCTCAATGTTATACACTTGTCAGCAACGGGTGTGTGTTGCTGAAATAGCAGAATCCAGTAATTTGAAAGGGTGTACACATACTTCTGTATATATAGTGTACTTCCATTCATTTTTTAACCTGGTACTGGGGGACCTTCAGATGAGTCTTGTGAGGCATGTGGGCATCCTAGAGCAAAACAACATGTACATGTACGTGTTCGTGAGAATCTCATCTTTCCACAAAGGGGTCATATTAGTGTGTAGCCCAAAATGTTCGGACGCTACAGATCGGCAGATCGGCTGTACCAACTTCAAACAAGTCCCAAGACACGTGTAGGGGTCATAGATCAAAACTGAGAACACTAATCTTTCCATGGAGGGGTCATAATAGTGTGTAGGCCAAACTGTTCGGACGCTTCAGGCGATTTTGTGAGAAGACCCATTTTTGGGATGTCTCATGGTCTGACAAACACCACACCGAAGATGCGGAAGTGCGACATTGGCGGATGTGGTGGATTGAGACGCATCGAATGCAACAACAAAAAACATCTCTCTAGCTTAAACTGACAGATTTCTATGGGGATATTTTTTATTATTCTAATTAGATTTCTGCAGGTCCAATGCAGTGAGAGGTTTGGAACCCCTTTCTTATTGGTCTATTAACTAATTTACCACCTGGTGATGTCACCAGGCAGGCCAGAACGCCATCACACCAAAACAGGCTGAAATTTCAGGCAGTCTTTTCAAACAGGTCTTACACTAAAAGGACATTATCATAATTTTCAGAATTTCACAGTACTAGTCCAACCTCAGTGTGGAAGTCAATATAAAATAACGTAAAAATCCTAAAGTCCTAGATGCGGATTGTAGATGATAACCTGTGAGCTTTGACTCCCAGGTCCTGACTGTGGCGGTGCAGTATGGCAGAGAGGAGCCGGTCCTCAAGCTTCTCCAGCTAGGGGCAGACAAGACCAAAGCAGGAAAGATTGAAGACTTTGGCTATGTCAGCAGCAAACGACCACAGGTAAAAACAAATCAAACCACTTAGTTTGACCACAACTATGTACACAACTAAATACATAACTCTGGCATTCAAAACGACCACAGGTAAACATCAACCAACACTTTGACCACAGCAAAACTAGGTTTACCACGCAGTTTGAAATGGTAGTCCATTTTCCCGGTCTCTTGTAAAACCCATTTTAAAATCAATGGGGAAGAGTTGCAGGACACAAAGGTCATATCTCAACATTATATGAAATATATCTGCTCTTCTTCCCCCTCAGATTGCCAGGATCCTGGCATCCCCAGGCGATGCCATCTCCAAGGAGGAGACCCTCTTTAAGTTCTTCAAGAGGGACCCCAATCCCCCTGCTGCCTACGAGAAGAGGGGAGACCATGGTTTAACCTCAGTTCATCTTACTGCTATTCCTCACATCCCATCTCCTCTTCTCAACCATATTGGAGGAGGCGAGGCGTTGCGAGGAATCGAGGAAAGATGAATTGAGAAAAGGCCCCATCACATCTGTCAGTGGAGGCCAGGAGCCATGATGATGTGTGTTTGGGGCCCTCTAGTGGACATTAAGGGAAATGCCCTATCCCGTAAAACCATACTTGTTTAGTCCTGTCTAGGGACTAGCTGCTAAATCTGCACAATATCACTTAATCTCATGCCATATGTCTCACTGTTGAAGATTCGGTGTTCCAATCTAGCCTGTTTAATCTGTCAATGTTTATCTGTTCTAAAACATTTTAGGCAGAATCTTTGATGGGCCGACTTGGTTGCGTGGGGTCTGTTGTTAACAGATGGTTGATGTAGTATGCTCTTAAACCTATTTATATATTGTCTTTATTTAACCGGGTAAGTTATTGAGAACACATTGCTTGTGTTCGAGAGCATGAACAAACTGACTGATCTACAAATAATTATGAGTAGTTGATTTAAAGGGTGATTTGTTGATCAGTGATTCTGCACAATACGACTGCAGTGTCGTATTTTAGCATGTACAGTTGAAGTCGGAAGTTTACATATACCTTAGCCAAATACATTTAAACTCAGTTTTTCACAATTCCTGACATTTAATCCTAGTAAATATTCCCTGTCTTAGGTCAGTTAGGATCACCACTTTATTTTAAGAATGTAAAATGTCAGAATAATAGTAGAGAGAATGATCTATTTCAGCTTTTATTTCTTTCATCACATTCCCAGTGGGTCAGCAGTTTACATACACTCAATTAGTATTTGATAGCATTGCATTTAAATTGTTTAACTTGGGTCAAAGGTTTCAGGTAGCCTTCCACAAGCTTTCCACAATAAGTTGGGTGAATTTTGGCCCATTCCTCGTGACAGAGCTGGTGTAACTGAGTCAGGTTTGTAGGCGTCCATGCTCGCACACGCATTTTCAGTTCTGCCCACAAATGTTCTATAGGATTGAGGTCAGGGCTTTGTGATGGCCACTCCAATACCTTGACTTTACTGTCCTTTTTGCCACAACTTTGGAAGTATGCTTGGGGTCATTGTCCATTTGGAAGAACCATTTGCGACCAAGCTTTAACTTCCTGACTGATGTCTTGAGATGTTGCTTCAATATATCCACATAATCTTCCTCCTCATGATGCCATCTATTTTGTGAAGTGCACCAGTCCCTCCTGCAGCAAAGCACCCCACAACATGATGCTGCCACCCCCGTGCTTCACGGTTGGGATGGTGTTCTTCGGCTTGCAAGCATCCCCCTTTTTCCTCCAAACATAATGATGGTCATTATGGCCAAACGGTTCTATTTTTGTTTCATCAGACCAGAAGACATTTCTCCAAAAAGTAAGATCTTTGTCCCCTTGTGCAGTTGCAAACCGTAGTCTGGCTTTTTTTAATGGCAGTTTTGGAGCACTGGCTTCTTCCTTGCTGAGCTGCCTTTCAGGTTATGTCGATATAGGACTCATTTTACTGTGGATATAGATACTTTTGTACCTGTTTCCTCCAGCATCTTCACAAGGTCCTTTGCTGTTGTTCTGGGATTGATTTGGATTTTTCGCACAAAGTACGTTCATCTGTAGTAGACAGAAAGCGTCTCCTTCCTGAGCGGTATGACGACGGCGTGGTCCCATGGTGTTTATACTTGCGTACTATTGTTTGTACAGATGAACGTGGTACCTTCAGGAGTTTGGAAATTGCTCCCAAGGATGAACCAGACTTGTGGAGGTCTACAATTTCTTTCTGAGGTCTTGGCTGATTTCTTTTGATTTTCCCAAGATGTCAAGCAAAGAGGCACTGAGTTTGAAGGTAGGCCTTGAAATACATCCACAGGTACACCTCCAACTGACTCAAATGATGTCAATTAGCCTATCAGAAGCTTCTAAAGCATGACGTAATTTTATGTAATTTTCCAGGCTGTTTAAAGGCACAGTCAACTTAGTGTATGTAAACTTCTGACCCACTGGAATTGTGATCCAGTGAATTCTAAGTGATATAATCTGTCTGTAAACAATTGTTGGAAAAATTAATTGTGTCATGCACCGACTTGCCAAAACTATAGTTTGTTAACAAGAAATTTGTGGAGTGGTTGAAAAACGAGTTTTAATGACTCCAACCTAAGTGTATGTAAACTTCCGACTTCAACTGTAAATCTTGGTGGGGCAAACTCAAAAAATATGTTTAGATGCATGCCAGCAAAGCCACTACACTACACAAAACTAAACATGAATTGCACTATAACGGTGACAAACGGTGCCCACAAACTGTTAGGGCCCACGTAAAGCTGGCCCAACAGCAGAGCTTTCTTTTCAGAACCATGGAGTGAATCCTTACCACTGCAACACCTGGCTATCAGCGGAGCCTTGTCTGGCAGCTGTGGTATCCCAGGAGGTCTCTCCCGGGGGATGGTAATAGAGAGGAGGTACGTGAGGCGACGTTGGCTCCCTCTGCTGGGAATACGGGAGCTGGGCACTCCGACACGGACAGCTCCAAGTGGAGGTAATTAGGGGAAAGTGCCCACCAGCCATGGAGGCCAAATAAAAGGATCACTGTGGCACACCGTGAGGGAGAACGGGGAGAGACCGACACTGAGCAAAGGTAGAGAAGAAGGACCGAGCTAAACTTAAGTGATTTTCTTTATGTTTATTTTCTCTCATAGTAAAGTTGTTTTTGCGGACTAAAAATCTCTGTCTCTTATCTTTGCACGCTCAACCCAACACTCCACGGTTTACCACACAGCGTAACAATTAATTCAGCCTCATTTACTGCCTTTAAAAAAAACAAAAACATAGCTGTTATGGCGGATTTGCCATATGTGGTTTCTACTGACAATTGACACGTATAAACTATGGCATAAGGGACGACGAGCAGATAAGATGCAATCCCTAATTTCGATTAAGACATTAATGAGCGAGCTAGGAAGGACATAGTTATATTTACTATTTGTTCAGCACTTTTGAAATGTACAACAACAGAATTCAGAACATGGGCCGTTCTTACATTATTCTCCCTGTACACCAAGTCAGAACCGTAGGTTAAATAAAGGGGGCATATAAGCAGACAATGAAAGCTTTTACAATAGTAGATTATTACATTTCTCTAAAACAGGCTATAGGCTACATGTGCACCACCAAGTCAGAACAGTAAGCTAAGTTGAGGGGGAAAGGGACCAAATTATTAGGGTGAGGCACATGGGCTACTAACAGCTTACTACACAACATACACTTAGTATTACTGTCTTAGCTACAGTATACATATCTCCCTGGCATATTACATCATTTATGTAGCAGCATACAATATATTTTTGAACTCCTTGTTGTGCTGTGCTCACTTGAACAGGAAGGTGGCGCAGCGGTCTATGTGGGCAAATTTTGTCATCAAACTTTGTCATCAAAGTCTGGCATTCTCTGGATTTATGGTGCTTTCAAGACACCTGGGAACTCAGATAAAAAACAATGTTGAATCATGATGTCAGTTTCAAGCTGTCAAGTCGGAGCTCTAGAAAGAGGACAGAGTTCTCTGCTTGGAATTCCGAGTTGGATGACCGTTCAAAACGTACTTTTCCAGTCGAAGCTCATTGTTTATCCCAGAGTTCCCAGTTTTCTTGAACTCACTGAAGTCTGAGATTTCCTAGTTCTGAGTTTCCAGTTGTTTTGAACATGTCAGAAATCATGCTGGATTGACAGCATGACCAATGTATTCAAAGTTTTCTAGCTCATGATGTTGAATGTTTACTCGTTTAAGAGACCCTTACACCCAGACTTGGACCACACACTCACTCCACTGAATAGCAGGGTAGTGACTGCTTTGTAACGCTTGCAGTTAGCCACTGATTCCTTCCTTGAGCCTTCTTGGATCGGCACTTTTAATGTAACTCTATGGCAGCACCCAAGGTGCTTGAATTTTTGCATTCTCCCCGTAGATTTTGCGGTGACGTAGTGTCCCCATGAGTGACAGAACACTGAGCCAATAACAGCAAAACTAGAGAAGATTACCATCCCCTACGCTCCGTATTTTCTGCTGGCTCACCCCACCAACACAGAAAGCACTGAGCTGGGCTGAAACACCTGCAGTTTGGAGCTGTCTTACTCAAGAAAACAAAAAACAGACCATGTTCGAATGCAGCTTTATTAACTCAATGATTTTTTTTAATAGATATATATATATTTTTTTTTTTACATTGTTTGCAAACTTATATAACATAATAATAAAATAACATGCAAAAACAGGCGGGCCTCTGAATGACGGGGCGCAACTACATACTGGTAGCAGGTAGCTACACAAACACATACTGTAACTGTAATGTACATCTCAGGGTGCAGGCCAGGGTTTGAAGCTGTCATATTATATAGATTTTTTTTAATGCAGAGTATCATTTGTTTTCTGGGCATGAAAATGACATCACTTGGAGCTACTTGTTGACCATGGAGAAGGATGACCTGGAGAAGGATGACCATGGAGAAGGTAAGAAAGGCCTCTATGTCTTCAGAAGAGACACAATTCAAGTATGAGTGCAGTGACTGTAATGTACTGTAATGTACATCCGTAATATTGTAATGATATAATGTAAACCCTGGCTAACTTAGGGTTGCTGGTGAGTTTTCCAGGTGTTAATACTGCATTCTTCCCCAGATTGGTATCTCCAACCCAGAGGACCAGCAGAAGGTTCTGAGTGTGGTGAAGGAGATGCATCTGGACCGGGTCGACCTGGACACACTCAGCCAGCTTGAGAACATAAACAGCGGGTACAGTACAAATCTTTTTTTCTTTCTATTAGAGTAATCCCTTCCAAGTTTACACATGTATTATACTTTTAACGCATACGCCTAAAGACCAGGGTTTCCCAACCCTTTCTTCCCCCCCCCCCCCCCGTCCCCCCCGTCCCCCCAGACATTTCACATTTCTGTTTTAACCCTAAACTGCCACATCTGATTAAATTAGTCAAGGGCTTGATGATTACCTGACTAATTGAGTCAGGTGTGGCAGATTAGGGTTATAACAAAAAATGTGAAAATGTCTGGGGGGGGGGGGCAAAGAGAGGGTTGGGAAACCCTGCTATGGATATCCTCTCTCCAGGATTCAGACATTACATTCAGGACCCCCTCCCCACCGGCGATGTCTCAGCATCATCCCCACATACTGTACACAGTCCATCCTCCAGCCCTGGAAGTCATCCGTCAGACAGAGGATCCATCTCACTGTTATTCTCCCACTGCCTCTTCAAGTCTCTGAGAGCAGAGTCCTAATGGTTTAAGCGGGCCATAATGATTTGTAAGGTGAGAGGAGATGGAATGAAATCCCCCCCCCCCTCTCTCTCCTTCCACTCTCTCTGTGACTAATGACAGGCCAGCTCTCAGGCCAAGCTACCATGTCTGCCTGCAGCCCCTCACGTCATGTTCTCCCCTCTACTCTAGTGTCAGGGATACAGGGCTACATTTACAGAGACTGTACATCCCCTGGGGTAAATCCTCTGATGATGGCCACACTGTAAACATTAAACCACTACATAGCCACATCCCTTATGCTGTATGCTCATCCCAGGAGGTAGTGGTTACACTTGTTCACAGAGTTCACCCGGGTTATACTGATGTGGCCTATTTCATGTTCTAGTTAGGCTGGTACATGGCCAAAAGTATGTGGACTGCTCGTCGAACATCTCATTCCAAAATCATAGGCATTAACATGGAGTTGGTCCCCCCTTTGCTGCTATAACATCCTCCACTCTTCTGGGAGGGCTTTCCACTAGATGTTGGAACATAGCTGCGGGGACTTGCTTCCATTCAGTGCATTAGTGAGGTTGGGCCCTGATGTTGGGGTATTAGGCCTGGCTCGCAGTCGGCGTTCCAAATCATCCTAAAGGTGCTCGATGGTGTTGAGGTCATGGCACTGTGCAGGCCGGTCAAGTTCTTGCACACCATTTCTGTATAGACCTCAGGTTTGTGCACGGAGGTATTGTCATGCTGAAACAGAAAAAGGCTTTCCCCAAACAGTTGCCACAAAGTTGGAAGCACAAAATCATCTAGAATGTCATTGTATGCTGTAGTGTTAAGACTTCCCTTCACTGGAACTAAGGGGCCGAGCCCGAACCATGAAAAACAGCCCCAGACCATTATTCCTCCTCCACCAAACTTTACAGTTGGCACTATGCATTTGGGCAGGTAGCATTCTCCTGGCATCCGCCAAACCCAGATTTGTTCATCAGACTGCCAGATGGTGAAGCGTGATTCATCACACCAGATTCATCCACTGCTCCAGAGTCCAATGGCGGTGAGCTTTACACCACTCTTGGCATTGCACATGGTGATCTTAGGATTGTGTGCGGCTGCTCGGTCATGGAAATCCATTTTATGAAGCTCCCAACAAACAGTTCTTGTGCTGACGTTGCTTCCAGAGGCAGTTTGGAACTCGGTAGTGAGTGTTGCAACTGAGGACAGATGATTTTTACGCGCTTCAGCACTCGGTGGTCCCATTCTGTGAGCTTGTGTGACCTACCACGTCGCGGCTGAGCCGTTGTTGTTCCTAGACATTTCCACTTCACAATAAAAGCACTTACAGTTGACCGGGGCAGCTCTAGCAGGGCAGAAATTCGACAAACTGATTTGTTTGAAAGGTGGCATCCTATGACGGTGCCACGTTGAAAGTCACTGAGCTCTTCAGTACTGGCCATTCTACTGCCAATGTTTGTCTATGGCGATCGCATGGCTGTGTGCTCAATTGTATACACCTGTCAGCAACGGCTGTGGCTGAAATAGCCAAATCCACTAATTTGAAAGGGTGTCCACATTCTTTTGGCCATGTAGTGTATGTTAGACGGCTTTCCACCTGCAGTACATGACAAAATGGACTGACAGACAGATGGGTGGGCAGGGGGACAGAGATTTTCATACCGGGGGACAACTGACACAGTCAAACCAACTGACCTCTACACAACAGACAAAAATACATACGACCCTGTGTGTGGCCAATGTCCAGTATTTCCCCTCATAACTCAAAAACGACAGTATAATACACACAACAACAACAAAAATTGAGGAGAGAAAACAAAGTAACGTCACATCCAAATGATTTGTACATCACGTTCATCAAGGCTCCATTTTTTGTTGTTGCTAACGTCGCTCTGCTGTCCTGTTCGTTGATGGGTTATTTTATTTGAATGTTACCTTTCCCTGCATGTGTGGTAGCCGTTTGTGATGCTCACCCTCTGTCAGCTTGCCGTGTAAACAGCGTCAGTCAGATTGGAGTTACTATCTCCTCCCCGGGACCTGGGACTACAGCTCTGTTAGTTTATCTATCACGCCAAAGACTGATAGGCTCTCGTTGCAACACTTAGTACAGGGATAGGAGAGCAGAGGGGAAGATAGGGGGAGATGTGTGTCTGTTGCAGGCAGCCTCTCTTTCCCTCCCTCCTGGTTTAGGTGTACTGTACTGTAATGAGTTGTATAGGGCAGGGTTTCTCAAATTTGGTCCCCCCCCCCCCCTTCAGTTTTTGCCCTAGCACTCACTACACATGTTGATTCAAATAACCAATTCATCATTAAGCTTTGATCATTTGAATCAGCTGAGTAGTTCTTGGGCATAAACAAAAATGTGCACTGCGGAGCTGCCCCAGGACTGATTTTGGGAGGGACACGGGTTGTGCTGCTCACCCCACACAATTAAGCTCAGACCGTCACACTTAAACACACTTGGGGGTCAAAGTGCGAAGAGACTCATCAACACTGAGTTAGCTGTACCACAACCATGCCTTGTTTGAGGTTTTGGCTCATTGTCATCTACCATAAGTGAGAAGCTGTCTAATAGTAGTGTCTGTGTCCTTCCCTGTAGGAGTGAGGAGCTGTATAACTTCCTGATTAGCCTGCGGCAGCAGTGCTTGCTACCTGACAGAGACCGTGCAGAACGTCATCAGCCGCTTCTCCTGTGGAGCCTCTGAGGTACGTGTGTTTGTGTGCACCAGTCTAAGGACTGATCAATAAGTGCTATAGTGTCTAACTGAAAGCTCACTATTAAAATCTAGCCATCCTACATATCCAATTCCTTTCAGCTCAAAACAAGTATAGTGTAGGGGCTTGTGGTTGTTCTTTGGACAGGACTCTCTCCAGCTCCACTAACTCTCTCCCTCTTTCCACTCCCCAGCTGGTGTTGTCCCTGGATCCTAAGAAGGAAGCCCAAGCCATCTGTAATGAGCTGGTGGCCCAGACTGGAGACCAGCAGAAAGAAGTCACCTGTCTCAGGAACCTGCTTCACAAGGTATGTCTCATACTTTTTCTCTGAATGCTGTGTGTGTGTGTGTGTGTGTGTGTGTGTGTGTGTGTGTGTGTGTGTGTGTGTGTGTGTGTGGTGTGTGTGTTGTGTGTGTGTGTGTGGTGTCACCTCAGCCCTGCCACTCAAGAGCCCCCGCTACAATATTTCTGCTCTCCTTACTGGGCCACTCTGAAAGAATGAATGAGAGTCCTGTCTCACTTTCCTCTATCCGGCCCTGCACACCTTTTTATTGCCCTCTCTTCCCATCTGGTCCAATTCCAAACTTCTCACAAACTCGGGTCAACTCCCATTTCGCACCCTCTCTATGTGTAGGGTCCTGTGTGTAAGGGTTCTGACAGGGTGAGTCCTCACAGCCCATAACTCAGACACAGTGTGACAGTGTCCTGTCAATGTGGAGATGGGGAGGTTAGGGTGGGGAAGAAGGGGGGTTGGGGGGGGTAGCCCGGGACGCTGGCGGTGTCAGACAGGAATCTGACAACCAACGGAGGCCATTTGGAGAGACTGGCTCAGGGCCCAGGGGGGGGCAGGCCCTCGCACCAGTTTATCTTATCTGTTGGGGCTCGTCTTGACACCCACCCCCCTAAAAAACACATACACAGAGTGCCTGGCCAGATAGATTGGAGACGGGGAGAAGCACAATCCTTCCATGGGTTGGACATTGGTGTGTAGAATCATAGATCTGTTCCATAAATCTACAGTGCATTCGGATAGTATTCAGACCGCTTCCCTTTTTCCACATTTTATTACGTTACAGCCTTATTCTAAAAGTTTAAAAATCTGTCATTCTGCCCCTGAACAAGGCAGTTAACCCACTGTTCCCCGGTAGGCCGTCATTATAAATAAGAATTTGTTCTTAACTGACTTGCCTAAAGGTTAAATGAAGAAAAAAAAAATCTATCTACAAACAATACCCTATCATGATAAAGCGAAAACAGGTTTAGAATGTTTTGCAAATGTATTAAAAATAAAAAACAGATACCTTATACACATAAGTATTCAGACCGTTTGCTATGAGACTCGAAATTGAGCTCAGGTGCATCCTGTTTCCATTGATCATCCTTGAGATGTTTCTACAACTCTATCGGAGTCCACCTGTGGTCAATTAAATTGATTGGACATGATGTGGAAAGGCACACACCTGTCTATATCTGGTCCCACAGTTGACAGTGCATGTCAGAGCAAAAACCAAGCCATGAGGTCGAACGAATTGTCCGTAGAGCTCCGAGACAGGATTGTGTTGAGGCACAGATCTGGGGAAGGGTATCAAAAAATGTCTGCAGCATTGAAATTCCCCAAGAACACAGTGACCTCCATTCTTAAATGGAATAAGTTTGGAACCACCAAGACTCTTCCTAGAGCTGGCCTCCCGGCTAAACTGTGCAATAGGGGCAGAAGGGCCTTGGTCAGGGAGGTGACCAAGAACCCGATGGTCAATCTGACAGAGCTCCAGAGTTCCTCTGTGGAGATGGAAGAACCTTCCAGAAGGACAACCATCTCTGCAACAATCCACCAATCAGGCCACTCCTCAGTAAAAGGCACATGACAGCCCACTTGGAGATTGCCAAAAGGCACCTAAAGACTCTCAGACCATGAGAAACAAGATTCTCTGGTCTGATGAAACAAAGATTTATCTCTTTGGCCTGAATGCCAAGCATCACATCTGGAGGAAACCTGGCACCATCCCTATGGGGAGCAAGGTAGTGGCAGCATCATGCTGTGGGGATGTTTTTCAGCAGCAGGGACTGGGAGACTAGTCAGGATTGAGGGAAAGATGAACAGAGCAAAGTACAGAGAGATCCTTAATGAAAACCTGCTGCAGAGTGCTCAGGACCTCAGACTATGAAGGTTCACCTTCCAACAGGACAACGACCCTAAGCACACAGCCAAGAGAATACAGGAGTGGCTTCGGGACAAGTCTCTGAATGTCCTTGAGTGGCCCAGACAGAGCCCAGACTTAAACCCGATCTAACATCTCTGGAGAGACCTGAAAATAGCTGTCCAGCGACGCTCCCCATCCAACTGACAGAGCTTGAGAAGATCTACAGAGAAGAATGGGAGAAACTCCCCAAATACAGGTGTGCCAAGCTTGTAGCATCATACCCAAGAAGACTCAAGGCTGTAATCGCTGCCAAAGGTGCTTCAACAAAGTACTGAGTAATGGATCTGAATACTTATGTAAATGTGATATTTCCGTTTTTTATTTGTAATACATTTGCAAACATTTCGAAAAAACGTTTTTTTGCTTTTGTCATTACGGGGTATTGTGTTGATGAGGGGAAAAAACGATGTAATAAATTTTAGAATAAGGCTGTAAAAGTCAAGGGGTCTGAATACTTTCCGAATGCACTGTATATAAAAATTGACATATCTTAAAACATTACTAATCAATGAAAATGACAAATGACCCAATGGATCATAAATACTTTTCTGGGGATAAATGGGGGTGCAAAAACATACATTTGCACCACTATTTTGTAAGTGGGAGCGCAGCTGCGCTGTTTGCTCCATTGCTCAGGCGCCTATGGGAACAGTGCTTTATCTGTACTATAATACAATACAGCATTATGAATGCTCTTAGAGTCCATTTCAAAGGCATTTATAGAAAGCACAATTACATAGGCTCTACCCTCCAACTACTATACTGTACATGCCACATATGTATTCAAATTTTTTACATTTTAGTAATTTAGCCGGCACTCTTATCCAGAGCGACTTACAATTTGTGCATTCATTTTAAGATAGCTAGGTGAGACAACCACATATCACAGTCGTAGTAAGTACATTTTCCTTCAAAGCAGTAGCTTCTATGATTATATGAATATTATACATTCAACAAGTAGGGCTACTACAGTGTTACAATATATGTAGGTTGTGGTTGGCCATGAGTGAGATGGGGCATTCTTTGGGCCTGGGTGACTCGGGTGGCTGAGCAGTGAGCGGGCAGGCCTGTTAGCTCTTGAGCTGTGATCCCTGATACATGATACAATCAGACATGCCATCTCCACAGGTAGTAACTAGCTTTCTTTCCACTTTATTCAGCCAATCACCCAGCAGTCATTGAGCCAATGCCCACCCACTCAGGCTGAAATGTCTTAGGCCTGTGAACTGGCAGAAAACTAAGGGACTTCGTCCTAAATGGCACCCTATTCCATATACAGTGCCTTCAGAAAGTATACACACCCCTTGAATTTTTCACATTTTGCTGTGTTACAGCCTGAATTTAAAATGGATTCAATTAAGATTTGTGTCACTGGCCTACACACAATACACCCCATAATGTCAAATCGGAATTATGTTTAAAAAAAAATTGTTGCTAATTAATTCTAAATTAAAAGCTGAAATGTCTTGAGTCAATAAGTATTCAACCCCTTTGTTGTCACATAATAAGATGCATGGACTCTCACTCTGTGTGCAATAATAGTGTGTAGCATCATTTTTGAATGACTACCTCATCTCTGTACCCCACACATAGTATTATCTGTAAGGTTCCTCAGTCAAGCAGTGAATTTCAAACACAGATTCAACCACAAAGACCAGGGAGGTTTTCCAATGCCTCGTAAAGAAGGGCACCTATTGGTAGATGGGTAAAAAAAAAGAAGCATACATTGAATATCCCTTTGAGCATGGTGAAGTTATTAATTACACTGTGGATGGTGTATCACTCAGTCACTACAAAGGTACAGGCGTCCTTCCTAACTCAGTTGCCTGAGAGGAAGGAAACCACTCAGGGATTTCTAAAATAGTTAGAGTTTAATGACTGTGATAGGAGAAAACTGAGGATGGATCAACAACATTCTATTTACTACACAATACTAACCTAATTGACAGTGAAAAGAAGGAAGCCTGTACAGAATAAAATATTCCAAAACATGCATCCTGTTTGCAACAAAGCAGTAAAGTAATAATACTGCAAAAAAATTTGGCAAAGCAATTCATTTTTTGTCTTGAATACAAATGTTTGTTTGGGGCAAATCTAATACAACCCATTACTGAGTACAACTCTTCACATTTTCAAGCATACTGTAGTGGTTGCTGTATCATGTTATGGGTATGCTTGTAATTGTTAAGGACTGGGGAGTTTTTCAGGATAAAAAAAAACAGATTGGAGGTAAGCACAGGCAAAATCCTAGAGGAAAACCTGGCTCAGTCTGCTTTCCACCAGAGACTGGGAGATGAATTCACCTTTCAGCAGGACAATAACCTAAAACACAAGGCCAAATCTACACAGGAGTTGCTTACCAAGAAGGCAGTGAATGTTCCTGAGTGGCCGAGTTACAGTTTTGAATCTAATTTATGGCAAGACTTGAAAATCGTTGTCTAGCCATGATCACCAACACCTTGACAGAGCTTGAATAATTTTGAAAAGAACAATGGGCAAATCTTGCGCAATCCAGGTGTGGAAAGCTCTTAGTCTTGCCTAGAAAGACTCACAGATGTAGTGCACTCAAACCAAAGGCCAAGCAGTGCACTGTGTAGGGAATAGGGTGCAATTTGGGATGCATCCCAAAAAGGGTCTGGTCTGGTTAGGATTAGGTCAGAGTCAGAGTCGGCATTAGGTAATTATGTCCACTTGAAGTGGTGTGTGTGTCAGAGTATGTGAGCGGAGTTGAGCTGTTGGAAATCCCACTCATCGGTCACGGAGCGGTCTTTGTGCACCGCGCTGACGCTCAATGCCCTTTCCCCTGCTCCACTACAAATTGCTTAGCACTCACAGGACAATAAACTGCTGCTCCAAATCAGCTCCATTCATTTTAAAAAAGATCATTTAACAAACACACCATCTACTTCTGTGACTATGTACCATTTGGTTTTGAAGTAGACTATCTTCAGAAGCTTTAACATTTCAACAACATGTTGTAGGCTATTAAACAAGTACCTACCTAGGTGATAGGCTATGTGGCCACTGTGTTAATAAAAAACAAATAGCTTTTTCTCTAATCTATTGATGATCAGATACTTCAGTTGGAACGGGCTAGGTTGCACTCACATTTTACAGTTGATAGACAACTTTAGCACTGTTACAAACTTAGACTCCTCTTGTTCAACAGTAGCCTATACAGGAACCAAAACGTCTCCGCTGTTGCTGCATGGGCTCATTGGTTGTCTTGCCATCAATTACACAGGCTGTGTGACCTATTTCTTGGTCGACTCATATCAACATCCCTGCGCATTAGTGCTGGGGTATACAAAAGTATAGGCCTAATTAAAAGAACACTGCTGGGCTGAGCGATACCGGAACGAAATTGGAGCGGTAGAGAAAGCCCACGCTCCAGCCAAATTACTCAAGCTCAATGCACTCCGCTCACATCCTCTGCTGTGTGTGTGTGTGTCTCTAGTTTGTGTCCACCCTGCTCTTTCTCACCTATTCCCTTGTGATGCTCCTCCTCCTCCTCCTAAAATGGACCCGGCCGGAGATTCCTGCCCGCTTCCTCGACCTGGTTCCCACGGCGACTGGAGGAAACGGGTTCTGAAGATGCTCGCACTGAGCATGCTCGGAGCAGGCCTGCTGTTTGCCTTGTCCAGAGCAAAGAGCATCAAGGTTTACCAATAGACATCACCCCTGCCCGTAATATCCAATCACTATTTATTTGGATAAATTATGTCATAGGTCAAAGGTTAAAAATCAATTTGCTTAATTGTTTTATCTAATTGACATTTCTGTTTGAGGAATTATGCCAAGTGAGAATATCTCAAATGCAGACCTTTCAAGAGACGTTGTAGTGTTTTTGATTGAGGTTCCTTATTATTTGTATACTTGGATCTTAATACGTTTTTTTTTTTTATGTTGTTCTTAATCCTTTGTGGGCTTTTGAAAATAAAAACTTTTGAGAAAACCCCCCACAATTTTACTGCATTAAATTGCTGCACATGTTAGAAAACTGTCAGTGAAATACACCCCCAACATATTGTTCAAGATTACAATCTTTTAGTTGACTATATGACTAAAACTATTTGAATTTGTTCTGATATAAAGTAAATATTGTTTGTTTTATGGAAATATCGTATTTCTTCTTGAAGATACATTTAATATACATTTTCAATTTAAATGTTGTTTAGAATTTCTAACAGTTTTTTGTTGTTGTTATTTCAAGAGTTGATACATGTAATTGAAATAATACTATGTTCATCTTTTGTTTCTCCGAATAGAGTTTATACTAAGCATTATAACGTTTCTCTACTGGTGGCATGTTGATTTTTATGAATTGTCCTGCGTCTTGTTCGTTTCTTCCACGAAGATCATGAGATAATCAAATTCCAGCATTAACCTCATCCCAACAGGAGACCGAGCACCAGACCTCCCAATACAAAGAAGAGACGGGATTGGGAACATTAAATCGCTTGCAATGAAGCGGAGATCAAAGATAAAGGAAATACAATGTGACAATCGTGCAGATCGAGAAACTAGTTCAAAAGAATTTGATAATCTATTTGTAAATGCACCCAAACTTTTTGGCTGCCTTAGAGAAATCCTGCATTTAGCTTCTTCAAATAATATTAGTCATCATGGCCGCATCTCGTCTAATTCTTAATCTGTGTGCGTAATATGGCGTCATGGATGTGCGTTTCTGGAATTTTTGGCAACTGTGTATTATAGGCATAAGCATAACTAAGCACGTTTGCAGCGCACCAGTTCCTTCCAAACACGTCAATTTGATTGTTTTTGTTAAAACGCTCAGGGTTTAACACATTACGTCGTACCACATTCTACACCTTGCCGCTTGGAAATCGGCCAAACTTGTGTCTGGTATCAAGCTAGCCTGAACAGATACTTTCAGACATCTAATTTCTTCACCTCATTCCTGAGACAGGACTGCGCCCACCCCTTGTGTAAGCAATTTAAACCTGATAGCAAACGATCATCTGCCTATCTTTACACTGCAAATATCTGTTCACTTTAGATCGACTCAATATCTCATGCTCTTCCAATATCTAATGAGCTTCTTTACCATTATCTTTGTCATATAAGCGTTATGGTCTATATGTAGAAAGATCCATCCGGGCGGTAAACCTCTTCTGATTATCGATGTATTTTTTAATGCAAGACAAAGCAGAACTTTGATTTGTACAATAGAGAAGCTGTCAAGACTCCTATCTGACGCGCGCCTGTGTTGTTTTCTACTCATGGAAATGCTCAGTACAAGTGCCTGAATGTGCACACCGACAAAACTTTAGTAATATGAATTTATTGCCAAGTGGAACATGTTTTTATTTATCTGTAGTAATCTGCTGGCTAACGTCAAGGGTCGACGGATCTTTATGGTGAGTAGACAAAAAAGAAAAGAAATGGAACATAGCACCAACCATTAATGCAAGTGTAAAGTTAATTGAACATATATTAAATATTATGCAGTGATTATAGGCTATATGAAAAATAAGTACAGCCTATACAATGAAGTCTGTACTTTATAATAGGCAAGGACACGTATACTGTAGGCAACGATCTGTCTTTAAATGATTGTTTTAATTAAACTAGTTGCCAAAAATTGATAATACGTTTGTGTGTAAAATAATATCATGTATCCCCCGATAACGTTAGACATGCATGCATTTCTTTAATTTGGACACATTTAATAGGGCAGATCCTTTTTTATTCCTTTATTTGAGTGTTATAGAAGCCTAGTTTTTCCATTCCTTTTTAAATAACCCATCATTGCAACAAGGACATTAAAGCAGATTAAATTTGGCTTCTCAACTTTCTATGCAGTCAGTGGTGTAAAGTACTTAAGCAAAAATACTTTAAAGTACTACTTAAGTCGTTTTTTTGGGGGTATCTGTACTTTGCTATTTATATTTTTTACTTTTACTTCACTACATTCCTTAAGAAAATATTGTACTTTTTACTCCATTTTCCTTGACACCCAAAAGTAGTTGTTACATTTTGAATGCTTAGCAGGAAAATAGTCAAATTCACGTACTTATCAACCGAACATCCCTGGTCATCCCTACTGCCTCTGATCTGGCGGACTCACTAATCACTAAACACAAATGCTTTGTTTCTAAATTATGTCTGAGTGTTGGAGTGAGCCCCTGGCTTTCCGTAAATTAAAAAAATATATACAAAAATGGTGCCTGGTATGCTTAATATAAGGATTTTGAAATTATTTATACTTTAACTTTTGATACTTAAGTATATTTTAAACCAAATACTTTTACTCAAGTAGAATTGTACTGGGTGACTTTTACTTGAGTCATTTTCTATTAAAGGTATCTTTACTTTTACTCAAGTATGACAGTTGGGTACTTTTTCCACCACTGTATGCAGGTACATGGGAACCCTTGGATCGCAAGTGATGTGCGACAACATCCCAGGGTTAGTCAACAAACAGCGGCAGCTGTGCCGCCAGCATCCCAACATTATGCAGGCGATCGGAGCCGGGATTAAAGACTGGATCGGGGAGTGCCAACATCAGTTTCAGAACCACCGCTGGAACTGCAATACCATAGAGCGAGACCACAATGTGTTCGGACGCCTACTGCTGCGTAGTAAGTATTGAGAGAGAAAGAGAGAGAGACAAAACCTAATGTGTAAGCCCCTACTTTAAAAATATGTATTTAAGCTATTAAATGTATCCCGCGCAGACGTAGGTTTATATTCTCTGACTGAAATACAGGTATGAACTGTCCACAAAATCTATTCATTTTACAATAAATGACTTCTACTTGCCGTTATCATTCACCTGATGATAAGACAAGACATGACTTTTTGACATGGCATGTGATGGGTGTCCCTGGGTCGCCGGTTTGCCTAGGCGTGGGTCCCTTTGCAAGAAGAATGTGAAAACCCCTGAAATAGCTGATATGCTGGGTTGTTTCTATTATGTCCTGGGAAAGTGATATAGGCTCCTCATCTTTGTCCTCATTTACAAGACACGCACGTCTGCACAATAGGCTTGTAAATGGTGATCTTATCATTCACATCTGCTATAGACTATAGATCAATGGCAAAATGGTATGCGCTTTTTCTCCAACCAATTATTCACAGTGGTGAACCTATAAAGTTCTTCTAGCGTTTATCAAAGTGAAAGAATTCGTGTGAAATACATGTTCTTCCTTAACAGATGTTTTCCCCCGTGCTTGCATTGCATTCCATGCATTGTCTCACTTTACTGTCATACATTTATCAAGTTGACGCGCGTGCTTGCTGCTGCTCTGATCGGTTTCTGATCCAATGCGCCGCGTGCTTATAAAACTGCCACGCCTGACGCATGTGGGGAGTCAAGAATAAGAAAGTGTCACCTCCCATCTCGTCACCTGACCAACTATGGACTAATCAGTCCTACTAATTCCTTCGCTCAATTTTGGACTCTCTTTTTAATTGGTATAAATCTCAGGATCAACTCTAGACCTTGAATAGAATAGAATAGAACTTGAATTGGTAATTATTTTGGGCATCATGTTCCAGTCCTGCTCCTATATTCGCCCTAAATGAATCTGAGGCGGAACTTTAAGGGCCAGTTTCTCGGACATAGATTAAGACTAGTGCTGGACTAAGAAGCATGTTCAATGGAGATTGATCATTGAAAGTATTTTTTTGTTGTCCAGGACTAGGTTTAATATATGTCCAGGAAACAGGCCCTGAGAGCAGTGTATCCTGGTTATTTAATTGGGCCTGTGGTATTCATACTTCCCAGGCACGGCTCTGGTTGTGTCACACGACATTAGGAAGCTGCTCTGATTGGCAGCATTATCGCTGTGGCACCGTGAGAGCTACTTTTTGTCAACGTCAGGACTCTAATTTAAAACAATTACTGGGTTTTATTTTTGGTTTTATGTTCTTACCGTTTGGTTGTTTTATTCTCCCTATTAACCGTGTTAAAGACACTCACCAACAGAAGAGCAGAAGCTGGATGTTTTCTGACCGGACACCAACTCACACACGCATGCACACACACCCTTCTTGTCATCTGTAGCCTTTGATCCCACAGATCTCTCATCAGTTACAAGAGCAGTCAGGTCATACGGGTCCTTTATCAGAGCATGGCTGGTAAATGTTACCCATTTATCCATCTCAGAGTTAGATGAAGCAAAACACTGCCATGCATGAAATAAAATACTTGAAAGAAAGCAGCAACAGACAGTATTCATGCAGGTACACCAACAGCAGCAATAACCAGCTATCTCTTTCTGTTTTGTGTTGAAGCTCCAATGAAGATCCTATTTGAACTGTGACACTCCCAATTGAGATTATGGAAATAACTTTTACGTAATGCACGATTTCTGTAGATTTTCTATGCGTCTTTATGGGATTACTAGATGTTAAACAATTTATATCTGCGTATTTGTGTAACTTCTAAGTGTGTACAATGAGCAAAGGTGTGCATTTGAGCTTTGGCCCGTGGGTATGCCTAATACGTGTGTCCACATAATTTATCCCATCTGGTGTGCATGCTGTCCCAAGCGTGTGTGTAGTGTATGTGTGTGTTCAACCAGTGTGCTTAGCCTCCCTCTATTCCCACAGGCAGTAAAAAACACAACTCTTGTGTGTATGATGTTACCTGTGTTTGTCTGTCCTTCCTGTCACACCACTAATGCTCATCCAGTATCCTTCTCTCCCTTTCTTCCAGGCAGTCGCGAAGCAGCCTTTGTGTACGCCATCTCCTCGGCCGGGGTGGTCCACACCCTGACCCGAGCCTGCAGCCAGGGAGAGCTGCAGTCGTGCTCCTGCGACCCCACCAAGAAGGGCTCATCCCGGGACGCCAAGGGGGCGTTTGACTGGGGCGGCTGCAGCGACCACGTGGAGCACGCCATGAGGTTCAGCCAGGCCTTTGTAGATGCCAAAGAGCGGAAGGAGAGAGATGCCAGGGCTCTGATGAACCTTCATAACAACCGCGCCGGGAGGAAGGTGGGGTTCAAAGTTCATATACACCGAAGGATGGACCAGAACCAACTGGATCTAGAGCAGTGTTGAGAGGAATCAGCAGACATTTTACATATTTCTTTTATTGTTCCTGAACTATTCACACCTGAATCAAGTAGTCAAACACTGATCTAGAGGAAGTATATCAACTGTTACCCAGTCCTTAACACACACATACACACACCCTAACGTCCTACCACCACTCTACCACCAACTTGACACACACCTAGCTCCCTGACTTGCATCTTCTCATCTCCTCATCTCCCAGGCAGTGAAGCGATTAATGTCTCTGGAATGTAAGTGTCACGGCGTGAGCGGCTCCTGCAGTGTCCGGACCTGCTGGCTGGCCCTGGCCGACTTCCGCCGCACGGGCGACCATCTGCGGCGGCGCTACAACGGGGCAGTGCAGGTGGTCATGAACCAGTATGGCACGGGCTTCACCACCGCGCAGCGACATCTCAAACGGCCCAGCAAGAACGACCTGGTCTACTTCGAGGACTCGCCAGACTACTGCATACGAGACCAAGAGTCCGGTGAGTCTGGCGTTTCAGATTTACTCCACAGCTCTCCATGTTCAAGGCAGATATATACACTGACATTGGACAGATAGGCAAGCAAAGAGACTGACTAGACTGTGTGTGCTGTCTGTCTATTTGACATCTGACATGACTGTCTGTCTGTAGAGCAGACCACCATACTACTTGTCCATAATATCTTCAGTATGTGGTAATATCTTCAGAGGGTAACCGCTCAGTCTCTTGTACTTTAGGGTTATTCTTCATGCTGCACTGGATAACACCAGATGTAGAGTGTGTGAGTAAGTGCAAAAGAGAGGGAATGCGTGTGTTTACGTGCGCGAGAGAGAAGAAAAGTGTGTGGTTGTGTGTGTGTGTGTGTGTGTGAGATGGCAAGAAAATAAAGTGGGTGTGACAGAGAGCGAGAAGGGGAGAAAAGTGTAAGTGTGTGTGAGAGAGAAAGGAAGAAAAGTGTGTGTGATCCGGAGGACCTGGGTGCCTGTCAGGCAGCAGGTGATCCGAGGCGATCGGGTGTCGGCCAGTTTAAGGGCCATTACACACTTCTTTGGGATGAAACCCGACCTGCTGCACACTGCTATAAATTACCCCCTCTGGAGCAAGGCACACACACACACACACACACACACACACCTCTGCACGCTTGCCCATCAAAGCCAACCACCCCTAATGCAGACCTGGGGGGCCTTTCTGAAGTTGCTTCCTCTCTTGGTCTCCTCTCCTTCATTACACTGACCTAAAGTCACAGGATAGGTGAAGGTAATCCGGAGAACAGGTCTTTCATGTCAGTGCAAATGAAGGAAAGGATACAAAGAAACAAAGCTGGTTTAGACTATTGAGATACTCAATCTTGCAGTAGGCTACCTTTGCTGTTTTGATGACTGTGTGATGTACAGTTCTGTTTTGAAGTGTGTTTTGAAGAGTGCATGTGTTTTGAAGTGTGTGTTTTGGAAGAGAGTCCTGTTTTGAACACTGAATTGTACAGTACAGTTCCAGTGCATGAAGACCCTTTATGGGCTGTGTACATGTGAGCATGAAGAGTTCACTGATCAGCGCCCATCTTGTGAGAACCTCTCTCCACAGACATTAGCTCCAGTCATCTGGGACGACACACACACACACACACACACACACACACAGTGGAGACTGCACCCCCTTGTGCCTCTCCGAAGTGTGAAATCAATTTCCCTCAGCCGCATGGAGGCTCAGGTGCTAAACTCATCTCTCGGCACCCCCTCATCTTAATTCAATAAGCAGACGCCAGGAGAGAAGATAGAGGGGAAGGGTATTTGTGACGTCCCCCCTAGCAGTACAGCATACCGGGAACTGAAGGAGGGGTGGACACGTTGTCGGCAGTGGGTGGAGTCTCGCCGTGCCCGGACATTACCTGGCTGCGCTCCCTCTTTTTATGCCTACCTCGCTCCTCCTTCTCAGCAGAGGAACAGATGGAGTCAACTGGACAGAGGGAGAAAGAGCAGCGGGGCATAGAAATAGGCTGCCTAGAACAGACATGATCTGTTCCCAATACCCAAATCGACCCCTAGCTAGCCCCTTTAAGACAAGAGATTTACCGTCACCTGTCCAGGGGTTTCACCATAATGCAGAGGAAGGAGCTAAAGAAGCTACTTTAGACTATTGAGATGCATCCCATTGAGGTTTGAGTAGAGGCCTCAAGATGAATATTTACAATTTATTGATCAGTTCATCGTGTAATTGTATTATGAGCCGAATTCTGGGTTTGAGTCCATTAAGCCTGTCAGATGCCCTTGCAGCGTCCTCATTCTGAGATGATAGGAGGTGCAAGAGTGTATGACAGCCAACAGGGTGTGTGTTTGCGCCAGTGAGACTGTGTGCCAGCAGTATAGACAGAATGAAGGCGCCTGTAAAATTAACACCTGATGAAGACCCTGAGCCTCAGCTGATGGCTTCTATCATCAATCTCTCATCTCTCCTCCGCCATCCTGCCTCTTATCCTTCCCTCTCCTCCCCCATCCCATCCCTTGCTTTCTCCCTCAGTCTGTTTTACCAGTTTAGATTGAGTATGCTGTGTTCTATTGGAATGATGTCAATACCTGTAGGGTAGTGGGGCTTAGACCGCTGTTTGCCAACAATCACTCTATTGCGGCTAAACTCTGGACTGCAGCCAGGTTGCTAGGATTTTGATTAAGTCTATTTGGCGAGTTATAAGCACATTTGAAAAGGCTTGTATGTGGGTCACAAGGTAAAACAAGCTTTAGGAATGACTGAGTCGCGTATATTCTGTCTGTATATTGTCTCTTCATTTCTCTCACCCTCTTCAGGGTCGGTGGGGACGGGCGGGCGGGTATGCAACCGGACATCTCGCGGCGTGGACAGCTGCGAGGTGATGTGCTGCGGCCGGGGCTACGACACATCGCACATCAGCCGCAACACCAAGTGTGAGTGCAAGTTCCACTGGTGCTGCGCTGTACACTGCCGGGACTGCAAGCTAGATGTGGATGTGCACACCTGCAAGGCCCAGACGTAACCATTGTGAACCACCATACCACCAACCAACCGCTTGCACAACGTCCGTCTGAAATGGCAGCCTATTCCCTATTTAGTGCACTAATTTTGACCAGAGCCCCTATGCCACATGTAGGCTACTCTGCCAATAATGCCTTTTTACAGTCCAAAGTTACCCAATCTAATTTCGTTCTTCCCTTACATTCCATTATATTTATTTACTCTTTTTTTCCGAGTACAAAATAACCTTTATGTAAATACAAACTTTATGTAATTTAAAAGAAAGTTCAGTATAGATGGGTTAGCTGACCACGTCACAAACTGTGTGCGCACTTCCATGGGGCAGAAGTCAGCGTGGTGTGATTCTGCATGGCCAGATTGCTAGCAAGAATGACAAGAAACTGCCATGTGGGGAATCGTAAGTGGCTCGTTTCATGTTATTCTTGATACCGGGTCTTGTTTTGAGGTGCTTTTGACTGATTTCATGTCAATGCTAATATGGCTAAAATTAGCTCGCTAGCTAACCAAACAACTGGAACGATGAATTTGAGAGACAAGTGCATTTCTTTTCAATAAACATTGGGGACATGTCAACTATCTAAGCCAACCCGTCTGTTTTGTTGCTAAACAACCCAATGTCTATATAGTTAATGGATCCTGTTGGAAATTGATAGCAGACCTGACCACACCCCCCTTTCCTCAACCAGCCAGTTACAAAACACGGTTTAGTCACCTAACCTCCAGCTATGATCCAATATTTATTAAAATGTTGATATGCTTGACAATCAAAATGGCAGGTTAGACATTGCAATACACAAAAAGTCCTTTATTTTATGTCTTTTTCCACTTTAATGATGACAATTGATCACCTTTTTTTGTACAACAAAAAAACGGTTTTACATGAGATTTGAAGACAAAATGAAAACATATCAAATAAAGTCAAAAGCAATTCAGAACTCCATGTTTCCCTTTTCTTCTTTCTTCTCTTCCAATCCATCCTCACTGTCCGTCTAATCCATGAAATTGGCACAAAGAGTGTGTCAGTCAAGTCCGGTCGGGGCTGGTCACTGTTAGATGCGTGTGAGCTGGTGCCACAGACTGGATGGCAGGATGCTCTCCACTTTCTCCATGATGAAGTTCAGAGGAGCAAACAGGGTGCTAAGAAACTAGAGACAGACAGCGAGAGAGAAGATGTTAGAACACATGACCTCTCACACACACACACACACTACGCCAATTCCTACTGGAACCAACGTGAACCAGATCTTTTTCAAGGTACTGTATGTAGACGGCCTCCCAAATGCTAGCTAGAGGCCCATGGTAGGAGCACCATAACATGCCAGTTTAGAATGTAGCCATCTCAACTGAAGCTCTGCACATTTCAAAGTAGGTAGTGTGCGTTGTCGATAACCTCAAATGCTAGAGGACCATGATAGGGGCACCGTAGCATGCCAGTTGAGGTACTGTGCTCTACGGGGCAGAACCATAACTTTTCTCCTGGGTATGTTGACTACTGGCTGTGTTCTAACCCCTGAGAGTGGTGGTTGACTCTCTCGGTCAGCCCCCCATTCCACTCCCCCTTCTCTCTCTCTCTGTTCACCCCTCTCTCATCCCTCGCTCCTCTCTAATGTGTTTTGGCAACACGCAGTGTGGGGGATAGGGGCTCCCTCAGAGGGATTGCGGGTCATGGAGGCTCGGCTTTGTCAGATGGCAGATAAAGGCCATCAAGGAAAGAGAGGTGAAACGAGCACCTCGTTTACACGCTAAGAGGGAGAGAGGCCCTGTTCCAATCCTTTGAAGATGCACCCTTCCTTGGGAGAAGCCACTGATCCTATAGATGAAAGCCAAGTCGTGTTTTCATCAATTCAATCATATTAGATCAGTGATTACTTTAAAGTAACTGCCCGGTGAAAATCAAACCTCAAAGTTCATATTCTGTTAACTCATACCCAAATATTGTTGTTGACTCATCATATACTCGTATTTGTGGCCAAAGCATAAATTGGAGGAAAAACCCCACCTTAAACTTGTATCTCAAAACAGACAGTTTCAAAAACGCGTGCCATTTCCTCAGATGGATGAGCTGGCCAATCACAAGTCTAATCGCATTGTTTTTTATGACCTGTATCCGCCCACACATGTCTGTTGTTGGGGTACACCAACACCATTCCAACACAGAAAAGCAGCTTTTTAACATACTTACTTAGTTTTCCTTCCAAAAATGTCTATTTCACTCATATTGTAAATAATTGTCAGATTTCATAGAAATCTGGAAACACTGGACGATTACTGTAAGGAAGAAGGTACATCTGTTTGAACCCTAGTGTGTAAACCAGGTGCTGATTAGTTTGTCTTAGAAGAGTGCACTTTCAAACTATTGAAAGTGGGTGAGAGTTCTTGTGAGTATGTGTATACACGTGTCTGACCCTTCTTTCTCTCATTCCATATACCAGAATGCTGCTATTGGTGAGGAGATTCTCACCTTTATCGCTAAGGCGAGGCTGCAGGTTCTACCAACAAAACACAACCTAGCACTCTGCTACCCTGCAAACCATGATCCACTTATATATCTCACATGAGTCAAATGTAATGGAGTCTGTCGCACAAGTTAATGGTTGCCGTTCATACAAGGACCTACCTGTACATAGCTAGACATGACCGCCTTGTTGATCTAGCTAGTGAGGTGAGACAGGCAGTACCACCATCAGTGCATATGCACAAACATTCTCTTGTGAGGAGGCTGGTTTGATGTTGACGATGATGTGCTTTCTTGTATACCAAATATGGCCGATATTGTTGTTGTGGGGGGAGGCCGGAGGGAGGTGCTCATTTTGGAAGTGGGTTTCTCTTTTGTACTCCTACATCGAGCAGAACTTTGCTGCCAAGTTGCTCAAATACCAGCCCTTTGTGTCACGCCTGAACAGCCTTGGTTATCACTTGTGGTGCTGATATTTGGGAGTTCTATTTTGGAGTTTCGGCCAAGTACATAGGCTGACAGTACGTGGCCTTCAGATTAAAGGCCTGCGTAAGACAAAGGAAAAGCAGCTAGCAAGGTACTGCTTTGTTGTCAGCGATCATGGGCAGCATAGCTGTATGGAGAAGGTGCTTTCTATATCCATAACTGTCCAGATATCCATGACCTTTGAAATGTTTGAATCCTTTGACTGTTATGTGATTTGTGAATTCAAATAAAGTATTTAAAATGTGTGTGTGCCATCAGCTCTTCGCAGGCAGCACCCAACCAGTGTGGGGTCAGAGCAAGCCCCTGCAGAGGAGATAGTAGCTGCTGATTGTGTCACACCAGGAGCAGAGACATGAGCTCACACACATTCCAGGGGAGTGGCATCAGACAGTACAAGCCTACTGAGGAAGAACATTATAGGTAGAGGAGAGGACAGTGCCCTCCACTGGCAGATGGGAGAGGGAATTGTGTAGGTTCCACAGGGGTGGATTCAATAGTCTGAAGCTGCTTCCTTTACTTATTTCCTTCACTGCATCACCACTGGTCTACAAGAACTTACATTGATAGAGGATGTTGCAACTTGTATAGAGCTTGGCTAGTCTCCTGTCATCCAGTCTTGATGAAGGCAGGTCTATGATTGTCAGAGTCTGTCCAGGACATCAACGCAACCAAATGAATGGCCACCTTATGAAGAATCTGAATGCAAAGAACCTTATTGGGGATTTGACTTACAAAGGGAACTGGCTAGTGTGTGAGAGCAGTGCAGGAAACTCACAGCTTTAGCAAAGACTCCCATGAGCTCGGGGAACTGGTGTGTGAGGAGGGCCAGCATGGCGGTGAAGGAGCAGAGACCAGCCGTGAACAAGATGAAGAATGGCAGTTCCTTCTTAGGGTACACCGACACCTCATGAAACACTGCTTCCACATGAGAGAGATACAAAGAGAGAGCATCAACACACTGTACATACTTTATACACAACGTACAGTACCAGTCAAAAGTTTAGACACCTACTCATTCATGGTTTCTTTATTTTTGACATTGTAGAATACTAGTGAATATATCTAACTGTGAAATAACACATATGGAATCATGTAGTAACCAAAAAAAGTGAAACAAAACGAAATGTATTTTAGTTCTTCAAAATAGCCACCATTTGCCTTGATGACAGCTTTGCACAGTCTTGGCATTTTCTCAACCGGATTCACCTGGAATGCTTTTCCAACAGTCTTCAAATCAAAGTTTATTTGTCAAGTGCGCCGAATACAACAGGTGTGGACCTTACAGTGAAATGCTTACTTACAGGCTCTAACCAATAGTGCAAAAAAAGGTATTAGGTGAACAATAGGTAGGTAAAGAAATAAAACAGTAAAAAGACAGGCTATATACAGTAGCGAGGCTACATACGGACACCTGTTAGTCAGGCTGATTGAGGTAGTATGTACATGTAGATATGGTTAAAGTGACTATGCATATATGATGAACAGAGAGTAGCAGTAGCGTAAAAGAGGGGTTGGCGGGTGGTGGGTGGGACACAATGCAGATAGCCCGGTTAGCCAATGTGCGGGAGCATTGGTTGGTCAGCCCAATTGATGTAGTATGTACATGAATGTATAGTTAAAGTGACTATGCATGTATGATAAACAGAGAGTAGCAGCAGCAGACGGGTTGGGGGGGCGGCACACAATGCAAATAGTCATGTAGCCATGTGATTACCTGTTCAGGAGTCTTATGGTTTGGGGGTAAAAACTGTTGAGAAGCCTTTTTGTCCTAGACTTGGCACTGCCGTACCGCTTGCCATGCATTAGTAGAGAGAACAGTCTATGACTGGGGTCTTTGACAATTTTTAGGGCCTTCCTCTGACACTGCCTGTAGAGGTCCTGGATGGCAGGCAGCTTAGCCGCAGTGATGTACTGGGCCGTAAGCACTACCCTCTGTAGTGCCTTGCGGTCAGAGGCCGAGCAATTGCCGTACCAGGCAGTGATGCAACCAGTCAGGATACTCTCGATGTTGCAGCTGTAGAATCTTTTGAGGATCTCAGGATCCATGTCAAAGCTTTTTAGTTTCCTTTCTTGAAGGACTTCCCACATATGCTGAGCACTTGTTGGCTGCTTTTCCTTCACTCTGCGGTCCAACTCATCCCAAACCATCTCAATTGGGTTGAGATCGGGTGATTGTGGAGGCCGGGTTATCTGATGCAACACTCAATCACTCTCCTTCTTGGTAAAATAGCCCTTACACAGCCTGGAGGTGTGTTTTGGGTCATTGTCCTGCTGAAAAACAAATGATAGCCCAAACCAGATGGGATGGTGTATCGATGCAGAATGCTGTTGTAGCCATGCTGGTTGTGTGCCTTGAATTCTAAATAAATCACCAACAGTGTCACCGGCAAAGCACCACCACACCTCCTCCTCCATGTGTCACGGTGGGAACCACACATGCAGAGTTAATCCGTTCACCTACTCTGCGTCTCACAAAAGACATGGCGGTTGGAACAAAAAAAATCTCAAATTTGGACTCATCAGACCAAAGGACAGATTTCCACCAGTCTAATGTCCCTGCTCAGGTTTCTTGGCCCAAGCAAGTCTCTTCTTATTGGTGTCCTTTAGTAGTGGTTTCTTTGCAGCAATTCGACCATGAAGGCCTGATTCATGCAGTATCCTATGAACAGTTGATGTTGAGATGAGTGTTACTTAAACTCTGTGAAGCATTTATTTGGGTTGCAATTTCTGAGGCTGGTAACTCTAATGAACTTATACTCTGCAGAAGGTCCTCATGAGAGCAAGTTTCATCATAGCGCTTGCTGGTTCTTGCGACTGCACTTGAAGAAACTTTAAAAGTTCTTGACATTTTCCGGATTGACTGACGTTCATGTCTTAAAGTAATGATGGACTGTTGTTTCTCTTTGCTTATTTGAGCTGTTCTTGCCATAATATGGACTTGGTCTTTTACCAAATAGGGCAATCTTCTGTATACCACCTCTACCTTGTCAGTACTGATTGGCTCAAATGCATTAAAAAGGAAAGAAATTCGACAAATTAACTTTAAACAAGGCAGACCTGTTAATTGAAATGCATTCCAGGTGAATACCTCATGAAGCTGGTTGAGAGAATGACAAGAGTGTGCAAAGCTGTCATCAAGGCAAAGGGTGGTTACTTTGAAGAATCTGTCTGTGATTTATTTAGAATTCAAGGCACACTTAACCAGCATGGCTACCACAGCATTCTGCAGCGATACGCCATTCCATCTGATTTGCACTTAGTTCCACTATCATTTGTTTTTCAACAGGACAATGACCCAAAACACACCTCCAGGCTGTGTAAGGGCTATTTGACCAAGAAGGAGAGTGATTGAGTTCTGCATCCGATGACCTGGCCTCCACAATCACCCGACCTCAACCCAATTGAGATGGTATAGGATGAGTTGGACCGCAGAGTGAAGGAAAAGCAACAACAAGCCAACAAGTGCTCAGCATATGTGGGAACTCCTTCAAGACTGTTGGTAAAGCATTCCAGATGACTACCTCATGAAGCTGGTTGAGAGAATGCCAAGAGTGTGCAAAGCTGTCATCAAGGCAAAGGGTGGCTACTTTGAAGAATCAAAAATATATTTTGATTTGTTTAACACTTTTCTGGTTACTACATGATTCCATATGTCTTATTTCATAGTTTTAAATGTCTTTACTATTATTCTACAATTTACAAAACCTTAAAAATAAAGAAAAACCCTGGAATGAGTAGGTGTGTCCAAACTTTTGACTGGTACTGTATACACACACACACACAATGTACACCAACACCTTATGACACACTGCTTCCACAGAGAGATACATAGTCAGGGTCAACACTGTACAGTCGTGGCCAAAAGTTTTGAGAAAAACAAACATTTTCAAAGTCTGCTGCCTCAGTTTGTATGATGGCAATTTGCATATACTCCAGAATGTTATGAAGAGTGATCAGATGAATTGCAATTCATTGCAAAGTCCCTCTTGCCATGCAAATGAACTGAATCCCCAAAAAAACATTTCCATTGCATTTCAGCCCTGTCACAAAAGGACCAGCTGACATCATGTCAGTGATTCTCTCGTTAACACAGGTGTAAGTGTTGACGAGGACAAGGCTGGAGATCACTCTGGGACAGACTGATATTCTGCAAAAGGTACAGGGATTGGACTGCTGAGGACTGGGGTAAAGTCATTTTCTCTGATGAATCCCCTTTCCGATTGTTTGGGGCATCTGGAAAAAAGCTTGTCCGGAGAAGACAAGGTGAGCGCTACCATCAGTCCCGCGTCATGCCAACAGTAAAGCATCCTAAGGTCATTCATGTGTGGGGTTGCTTCTCAGCCAAGGGAGATAGGCTCAGTCACAATTTTGCCTAAGAACACAGCCATGAATAAAGAATGGTACCAACACATCCTCCGAGAACAACTTCTCCCAACCATCCAGGAACAGTTTGGTGACAAACAATGCCTTTTCCAGCATGATGGAGCACCTTGCCATAAGGCAAAAGTGATAACTAAGTGGCTCGGGGAACAAAACATTGATATTTTGGGTCCATGGCCAGGAAACTCCCCAGACCTTAATCCTATTGAGAACTTGTGGTCAATCCTCAAGAGGCGGGTGGACAAACAAAAACCCACAACAACTCCAAGCATTGATTATGCAAGAATGGGCTGCCATCAGTCAGGATGTGGCCCAGAAGTTAATTGACAGCATGCCAGGGCGGATTGCAGAGGTCTTGAAAAAGAAGGGTCAACACTGCAAATATTGACTCTCTGCATCAACTTCATGTAATTGTCAATAAAAGCCTTTGCCACTTATTAAATGCTTGTAATTATACTTCAGTATTCCATAGTAACATCTGACTAAAATATCTAGACACTGAAGCAGCAAACTTTGTGGAAATTAATATTTGTGTCATTCTCAAAACTTTTGGCCATGACCGCACGCACGCGCACACGCACACACAGTACAGAGGGGTTGAAGCTAAAAGAAATCCCATTACTTAAACTTAAGTCAACCTCAGATCGGTGGGAAAACTGACTCGAGGGTCACACAAACTTTTTTATGACCGATTTGTTTGTCTAAATTGATTTGTGGGCCAGAAAAAGGGCAGTTATTTGAAAATATATAGGAATTGACTACACTGGGCCTTTAACCCAAAATAATAATTCCCCCCCAAACCGCATGCGTCATCCATATGACTGAAATCCGTTGCCGTTGCAGAGAATTTTAACCCAAGATTACACCTCACACACAACAACTCAGTCAACACACTGTACACACACATATACTCAGTGTATAAAACATTAGGAACACCTGCTCTTTCCATGACATAGACTGACCAGGTGAATCCAGGTGAAAGATATCATCCCCTATTGATGTCACTTGTTAAATCCACTTCAAATCAGTGTCAATGAGGAGACAGGGTAAAGAATAATTTTTAAAACTTGAGACATGGATTGCATACGTGTGCCATTCAGAATGTGAATGGGAAAGACAAAAGATTTAAGTGCATTTGAACCGGGTATGGTAGTAAGTGCCAGGCGCACCGGTTTGGGACAAGAACTGCAACGATGTTGAGCTTGAAAAACCCAGCAGGTTCCCGTGTGAATCAAGAATGGTCCACCATCCAAAGGACATCCAGCCAACCTGACAAAACTGTGGGAAGCATTGGAGTCAACATGGGCCAGCATCCCTGTGGAACGCTTTTTACACCTTATAGAGTCCATGCCCCAACAAATTGAGGTTGTTCTGAGGGCAAAAGGGGAGGGGTGCAACTTAATATTCATGATTTGTACACTCAGTCCATACATACATACACACACACACACAAACTTGAATCCAGAGCGTCTCTTACTTGGTAACAGCTCTCTGTCTGCGGTCTCGGTGCAGATGGGGTATGGGTAGAAGAGGTGGCCTTTCTCCAGAGGGTACGGGATCATTCTAAAAGCTGGGGAGGAAAGACACAGCATTCAGAATAGGTACAGTCATGTACAAATGTTTATGTTGAGCCAAGAAGTGGGGAGGGGTTATGCATCAAAATGGAGTAAAATGACAAAAAACTTTAAATGTTTTATTGTAATCACTGCCCTCGAAATGTATACGTTTGTGTGTGTGTGTGTGTGTATGTGCATATTACAGAGTAAAGGCAAAATGTGTAACACAACAAGTTATGGCGTATAAGGTAAAGCTGATGGTGTGTGTGTGTTACTCACTGCCCTCCCAGGTACAGTGGAGCAGGTTAAGGGCCCCCTCAACCCTCTTCCAGTGTTGCAGGTGAAAGAAGGCGTAGGCTATGGCCTCACTGTCCCCTCGCTTCAGAATGTGCTCTGGGGGCAGTATTAAACTTTTCATTTCTAACAGGTACTGTGGAGAGAAGGCGAGAGAGGAGGGGGGAAAGGTAGAGCGAGAGTCAGCAAGGACAATATAAAATGTACAACAACAACCATACATACTTTTTAATGCAAAGTTATACAACCAGGAGAACATCAATCAGCATTTAATTTAAGTAGCACCATCAGAATAGTAGTTAGAAGTAATTGTAATAGTAGTAGTATACTGAACAAAAATATAAATGCAACAATTTCACTGAGTTACAGTTCATAGAAGGAAAAATTGAAATGAATTAGGCCCTAATCTATGGATTTCACATGACTGGGTGGGCCTGCGAGGGCATAGGCCCACCCACTTGGTAGCCAGGTCCAGCCAATTAGAATCAGTTTTTCCCCACAAAAGGGCTTTTTTACAGACAGAAATACTCCTCAATTTCATCAGCTGTCCGGGTGGCTGGTCTCAGATGATCCTGCAGGTGAAGAAGCTGAATGTGGAGGTCCTGGGCTGGCATGGTTACACATGGTCTGCGGTTGTGAGGCCAAATTCTCTAAAACGACTTGAGGCGGCTTATGGTAGAGAAATTAACATGACATTCTCTGGCAAAAGCTCTGGTGGACATTCCGGCAGTCGGCATGCCAATTGCACGCTCCCTCAAAACTTGAGACATCTGTGGCATTGTATTTTATGACAAACTCCACATTTTAGAGTGGCCTTTTATTGTCCCCAGCCCAACGTGCACCTGTGTAATGATCATGCTGTTTATTCAGCTTCTTGATATGCCACACCTGTCAGGTGGATGGATTATCTTGGCAAAGGAGAAATGCTCACTAACAGGGATGTAAACAAATTTATGCACAGAATTTGGGAGAAATAAGCTGTGTGTGAGAATGGAACATTTCTGGGATCTTTTATTTCAGCTCATGAAACACGGGACCAACACTTTACACGTTGCTTTTATATTTTTTGTTCAGTGTGTGGCGGTATAGTAGTAATAATGCTACTAGCAGTGGTAAGTGCGTAACTCCATTGTTGTGTCTTACTTTGGGGACGTGTGGGTTGAACTCCACAGCTCTGTGTATGGCTTCTACAGCGTTCATCTCTGC
Source organism: Salmo salar (assembly GCF_965601325.2). Lineage (NCBI taxonomy): Eukaryota > Metazoa > Chordata > Actinopteri > Salmoniformes > Salmonidae > Salmo > Salmo salar. Next base: position 10,218,333 of record NC_138306.1, on the reverse strand, counting down.
TGTACTCAACCCTCGCCTCGACGCTGCCTCTGGAGAAAACCTGCATGGGGAAGAAAGGACACTGTCAAAGATGGGTGTGTGGGGGGGATCAGTGTGTGTGTGAGAATGTGTATTATTGAGTGCATGTGAAAGTGTCAATGTGTGCGTGCCGGCAGGCATAAGGGCTAAGAAAAAAATGATTTGCACAATACACATAACTATTTTAAAATACAATTACCCCTAACCCATTTCAAAATGCAAATCACTCAATACCATTCTCTCTGTCGCACAAATAGCCCCAGGCTAACTTTTAAATACTACTCCAGGTAGGTGAACCACTTGGTGACAATTTAACAGTAGTAAAAGGATACTCACTTGTCCGATACCGCCCTGGCTTTGAGCAAAGCTGCTGTGTAGCATATTGTTGCAGATTTGGGTAAACTAATATCTGTGAGGAGACAAAGCAGACATGAACAGTGTTAAGTGGAGGAAAAATAACAATTACACACAATGAAATGACAGTAGACAACAGGACAGTTGGGATAGGACCCAGAAGGGTATACAGGTGTCAGTATTTTACTACAATACAGTCTCACTTTACTTCAAGTCATAACGGTTAGAAGTATTCATCTATTATCTAATTATTTGCATTTTATGACTTCCGTTATCTAATGTCTGTCATTCAAACTTCCCCTATGGCTGGATGTCTAATCCACAGAAATTAAATCCCAAGTGACATTGTTAGCGCTGCATAGATGTCTGTTATAGAAGCATTCAAGCATCACCAATTAGCAACGATTTACATTGACTCTTTTCACTCACTGTGTGTGTGCGCCAGTGTGTGTCTTACCGTCGTACTTGGCTAGTACGGCCTGTACGTCTGCGTAGTTCTGTAGCTCTAGCAGCGACTCCAGCAGGTTCTCATGGATATTGAACATACTGAGGAGAGGGAACTCCTTCATTAACTGGAAAACATACAACTGTTGTTACATGTAATACCGGACAGGCAGTGAAACACAACACAGTCAGCAACATGAGTTTAGTTACCCCCGCCCAGTCCCACACAGCCTCAGACCTAGCCTGGTCCCAGATCTATTTGTGCTGCCTTGTCATCATCCCCTTTTTACTGTCATGGCAAAATTGACATGACAATGACCATAGGAGATGACATGACAGCACAAACAGATCTGGGACCAGGCTACCTCAAACCCCCCTCCACAGGCCCCATCAGGCCTACATGGTCTATCTGAGATGGTAGAATTTATTAGAATTTACATTTTTATTTATTTTTTACATTTACTGATACATGCTCTTATCAAATAACCCCAATTGAATGAATGTCAGAGAATATCATAATTGAAAATGTATAGTGACTGAAAACGTGGGCATATAAAAATGGGGCAAATCCTAACTTTCACTAAAGTAAAATTTTCACTTAGTCCCCCTGAAAATTCAACTAAAGTGGAAACTAGGATTCACCTGTAACATCCTGGCAGCTTGGCGTATACTGTACTTACGTCTCTCATCATTTTGACAGCTTCTCTGGTGCGTCCCAGCTTTCTAGAGCACATGGCCAGTCTCCTCTTAATGTATACCAGAACATTGGTGTCCCTTCCTGAGAGACACAGCAAACTTATTTTAACTGGTATAACAGACACATGGACACATGCTTACAGACACAAACACATTCAGACAAATCCGTACGTGCGCACCCACAAATGCATTCATTTGCGTATATATAAGTGTTTGAGTGCGGGTGCGTATGTCCGACTGCGCATGTGTGTGTGTGTGTGACTCTACTCACTGTGCTGAGCCTCATACTGCGCTCCGTGGTGTTGAAGCTGTTGGCTGCGTCTGTAGCAACCTTCTCCTGCCTTCACGGCCTGTTTGAAGAGCTTCTCTGCCTCCACGATGGTGGTAGCCTCCTCCTCTGCCAGCAGGATGTATGCTGTCGCACAGCTGAGAGGAACAGAGAGAGAATTTGTGGGGAAAAAAACGACAGCAGAAGATGGCATAGCTGGAAGATAAAACAGGGGGAGACAAGTACCTGCACTAAGCAAAAATATAATAAAAGAAGAGAGTAATGTGCAAATCTGCTGTTTGCACAAGTCAGAAGTAGGTCAATAACCTACTATATTAGCGACAAACAGTATTTTATGTGTGCATCTTACACTTTTCATTCGGGTTGTATACAGCAGAGATGTGGTTGATTCCACTTCACTTCAGTCAATTGAGGTGAAATTATATTTATGAATGATTTATTAATGAAGAGTCCTCATGGAGAAATAATGGGATTATTTACATGCATGAGTAACTGAGGCCAACCATGTTACACAGCGTGATAGCTCTGTAGGTGAAATAAGCACTACTCACTCCTCTAGTTCAAGGGCTTCGTGTGCGGCAGAGATGCGTGCCTGTGGGTTCCTCTCTCTCCACGCTTTCTGCATTACTGAAGACACAAACACGTTAGTTTGTGTTATTGAGGTCAGAGAGGTCACGGTAACACTTGTGAACATGAATCAAACCTTCCTGGAGATGGGGTGAGATCGACTGTGTGTGTGTGTGTGTGTGTGTGTATGTGTGTGTGTGTGATGTGTTCCTTACTAGCGTCAGCTGGCCGGAGGTGGTCCGAGTCACATGTGAAGAAGGTCTGGTGGTCTTGTGCCGAGAGATTCATGTCGTAGTACGTGAGTGGCTCTCGGCCCGTCACCCACGTATACCTGGAGGGCGCGCGCGCGCGCACACACACACACACACACACACACACACACACACACACTTAAGTTATTTTAACGGTTCTAGAAAAAAAGTCTAGGGGAAGTGAGAGAGAAAGAGAGTTAGGTAGAAGAGAAGACAGATGAGAAGAGCGAAAGACAAAAGAGGTGGAAAAAGCTGATGAGGAGGCACTAGGCAGCACTGATCTAATTTATGAGTGTGGGCTCCTGGTGAGACAGGGATTCTCTCAACCTGTCGGCATTAAAGCCGACACCATGGGACAGCATATCAGCTCCAGCCATTACTACCAATTCTCCAGGGAGAGAGAGCAGGAACACATAGCAGGGCAGAGAAACAGAGAGAGGGAATGAGGGGAACAACAGAAAACAGAGGTTGAGAGCTGGAGAGAGAGAATCAGGAGTTCTTGAGGGAGTGAGGGGGATGAGAAGAAAAAAAATGGAGAGTGAGGGAGGAGAGAGCTAGAAAGGGTGAGGGATCATGTGACTCACCGGTTATACTCCGCCCCTCGAAATAAATTCAGTGGATTTCGCCATACTTTACATTCTGGGGGAACAAAAGGAGAAAGACATTGTTTGGGTGTGTCAGACACAAAGTAGAGTCCTAAGTGTATCTCTGAGCAAGCTAGGGATCAAGTGTACATCATGATATTCCTACACTAAAGTACCTTACAGTAAGGCCATCTCATAGCTTCGATAAACTGTAGGTCTGTACTACCAGACTGCATCCCAAATCCACAAATAAACACCACTAGCCAGTTGCCATCTTAAAATCACTCTCCTTTACCAGACAGAGGAATTACAACAGCAAATAATTATAAGGCCATTTCTCCAATCATGCCGTGTTGATTCAACACGGCTCAGATAATCCATTTAATCCAACAAAACACACACACGCATTGGATTTGTCACTGGTGTGGGAGCGAACAATAAGGTTCTCTATGGTACTAAACGCTCTATTTGGCTGTCGTAGGCCTACATGCTCTAATCAAGTGCGTGGGCAAAACAAAAGAAGACTATGGTAAATGCTCTATCTGGTATCTCTACTAAATGAGCTGGGTTGCGTCTCTATACTTCTGGCTGCAGTAAACGCTCGAGCACAGTGGTTCCCAACCCTTTTTTCAGTTACTGTACCACCAACTGAATTTTGCTCTGCCCGGAGTACCCCCTCGTGTTCATTTTACCAGTAGGCCTATGGTCTCATGAGTCTTCAAGTACCCCTGTGGATAGGCCAAGTACTCTCAGGGGGTTTAGTAATCCGGGCTGGAATCCACTGCTCTAGTATAAGGGCGAACAATAAGGCCATTTCAATGTGGAGTGGTGAATGCTTCATCTAGGTTGTAAATTCTCCATCTAGTGAACGCTACATACATACATACATACATACATACATACATACATACATACATACATACATACATACATACATACATACATACATACATACATACATACATACATACATACATACCTCTCTCCAGTAAATTATTTTTTATATCTAGCGAATGCTCTACTTATCTATTAAGTCTCTGAGTCTTACCGGACACACTTTGTCGGTTAGAGTCTGCATCTCCGTTACTGGTGTTTGAGTTGGTTGGGGAGCTGTTGTCCACGCCGCCCAGCAGAGGGCGCAGGTGGCTCACTGACACCTGCTCGATGAAGGAAGTACCGTACTTCCTGAAGTACCACCACTCAAATATCTGATGGGACAGACAGGAGGCAGTTCATTCAGGGATGATTCAGCAGGGTTAGGGCCATAGAGAAACAATATATGTGTGTGTTCTATTCAGTTTTATCTCCATCTCTACATTCAAAGACTCAATCATGGACACACTTACTGACACTTGTGGCTGCTTCGCGTGATCTTTTGTTGTCCCTTCCTTTTTGCCCTTCGTGCTGTTTGTCTGTGCCTAACATTGTTTGTACCATGCTTGTGCTGCTACCATGTTGTGTTGCTACCATGTGTTGTTGTCATGTTGTGTTGCTACCATGTGTTGTTGTCATGTTGTGTTGTAGTCTTAGGTCTCTCTTGATGTAGTGTCTCTTGTCGTGATGTGTGTTTTGTCCTACATTTCTATTTTTAATTCCAGCCCCCATGCCCATAGGATTGCCTTTTGACACTTGGTAGGCTGTCATTGTAAATAAGAATGTGTTCTAATTGAATTGCCTAGTTGAATAAAAAGGTACAAAAATATTTCAAATCTGTCTTCAGGGCTGTGTCGATTCAGTCGAATGCCATTTGGGCTACTTCATACTACTGAGATTTTGTAATAGTGTCTTTTATTTTGGTATGCTGCTTTAAGTACAACATAACCCAAATTAACATAGCATAATGTTTGGAAGTTAGAGGTCTAAATACTGTATTAATGAAGAGACAAATTGCATGTCCGATACAAATGTATACACAGGTTGCACACAGGCAATCACACACATTAGATACTTCTATTTTAGCATTGCCTAATCAAGACAGTGCCCGACATGCAACTCAGTCTCTGTGTCCGCACGCACGCACACACACACACACACACACACACACACACACACACACACACACACACACACACACACACACACACACACACACACACACACACACACACTCCTTTACCTTAATTAATCCATACACACCAATGGTATCGCTTTCTTATCTAGGCTACTTCTAGAGCTGGCGATACAGTAACGTACTGTCCTAAAGTGACCATTCAATTACCTAAACCTCTCCAGTCTCCACTGACTGTAATTAATATAACTGATATACATCTGTATTGCAATACATCACAGCCGAGCCCAGTACACAGAATTTCTTCTCTGCTGTAATTATTCATAGGACACATTAAGAGACTCATCGTCGTTTCCAGGCAACTAAACAAACTGGCCAATCTACGGAGAGAGGTATGGGGTTCGCTAGGTTGTAGCCCTTCTCTTTTTCTTCTCCTTGTAAGGAAGACCATTGTAGCACAGTTCAATCACTGCACTACAGACAAATGAGGGCTCAAATTGGTGATCCTGTGTGGCTCAGGTGGCGAGAGCACGGCGATAGCAACACCAGTGTTGTGGGATCAATTCCCACTGGCATCACATAATATTTAAGTGTAGTGTAGGCTACGCACTCCCTGTGCTGTAAGTCAGTTGCTTTGGATAAAATTGTCTGCTAAATGGCATAGATTATCATATACTAAAATGTACGCACTCACTGTAAGTCGCACTGGAAAAACGTGCTAAATGTCATAATATTATCAACTTACCAGTATGAGTCCAGATATCAAGGAGGAGGTCCCTGTCAGAGCCACGTAGAACTTGGGGGTTAGGGTGTTCAGAAACATGCTTACTATAGAGGAGACACAGAAAAACACAAACACTGTTAGCAATGATGTATCAAAAAAAGGCAAACACACATTTCCGCTACGAATTGAACAAAGCTGTATTGTAGCATAAATCCTTTCTATTACCATTATATTAGGCTATATTCCAGGTAGCTATGATACGGTAGGGTCGTTCCATCTGATTTCAAGCATTTTCGGACTGCACACCTTTTGATTTGAACGAAACCTTTCACACATTTGACCATGGTGGAAGTGTTCAGAAAGCAACTTCTCGGACCTGAATGCCAAAACATTCAGGAAATGTTGGTGCTCAAAGCTGACCCATTTCGCCTACCCCGCCCTACAACAAAACGTCCATGTCTTAAGTCACCGAAATAGATAAACAGTTGAGTTTGATTTCATTTGAAAGCTTACAAACATGGTTGTCTTGCTATTCAAGGATTTATTGAAAAAATGCTGAAAATATATATTTACTTGTTGTTTAAAAGTCAATTATCTAAAAGTATGAACTCCGATTTTTCTCAGTTTCAAATGTTGTAGCTTAGACCCTATTTGACATCTGATATATGTGTTATTCCCATCATCAGTTGAGACACAGCATAACTCTTGAATAGAGGGTGTTTCATTTCAATCATCGAAAGAGAATTCATAGAATGGACCTATCCCTTCAGACCCCTGCGATTTAGCTGGTATACCATTAACATTTACATTCGATTGAAACTTTAACTTCCAATTACTACCAGCAAGATGTCCATCGATCCACCCACCGTCTATTCTATTATCTATATTTCTATGATTTCATTAGGTTTCCTATGGAAGATTGACAGTTTAACGTATAACAATGGATATTCTCACTCAAGTCACCATTCATTGATGTGTGGACCTCCAACCATCTTTGTGGTAACATTTTAAAAGTTGAAATTGTAACTTTATTCACATTATAGTACATTTATCAGCCAAAACATGACATCCATCCTGTATTCAAAAGTTTGCTGTGTCTCAACCGATGACGGACACAACAAACACCTCTGAGGATGTAAAATAGGGTTTAAGCTCCAACATACAGTACCAGTCAAAAGTTTGGACACACCTACTCATTCAAGGGTTTTCATTATTTTAATATTTTCCACATTGTAGAATAATAGTGAAGACATCAAAGCTATGATATAACATATGGAATTATGCAGTAACCAAAATATTTGAGATTCTTCAAAGTAGCCACCCTTTGCCGTGATGACAGCTTTGCACACTCTTGGCATTTTCTCAACCAGCTTCATGAAGTAGTCACCTGAAATGCATTTCAATTAACAGGTGTGCCTTGTTAAAAGTTAACTTGTGGAATTGCTTTCCTTCTTAATGCGTTTGAGCCAATCAGTTGATGTGACAAGGTATTGGTGGTATACAGAAGATAGCCCTATTTGGTAAAAGACCAAGTCCATATTATGACAAGAACAGCTCAAATAAGCAAAGAGAAAGAAAGAGTCCATCATTACTTTAAGGTCAGTCAATCTGGAAAATGTCAAGAACTTTGAAAGTTTCTTCAAGTGCAGTCGCAAAAACCATAAAGCGCAATGATGAAACTGGTTATCATGAGGACCGCCACAGGAAAGGAAGACCCAGAGTTACCTCTGCCGCAGAGGATAAGTTCATTAGAGTTATCAGCCTCAGAAATCGGCAAATAACTGCACCTCAGATTGCAGCCCAAATAAATGATTCACAGAGTTCAAGTAGCAGACATCTCAACATCAACTGTTCAGAGGCGATTGCGTGAGTCAGGCCTTCATGGTCAAATTGCTGTAAAGAAACCACTACTGAATGACACCAATAAGAAGAAGACTTGCTTGGGCTAAGAAACACAAGCAATGGACATTAGACTGGTGGAAATCTGTCCTTTGGTCTGATGAGTCCAAATTTGAGATTTTTGGTTCCAACCGCCGTATCTTCATGAGACGCAGAGTAGGTGAACGGATGATCTTCGCATGTGTGGTTCCCACTGTGAAGCATGGAAGAGTGATGGTGTGGGGGTGCTTGCTGGTGACACTGTCTGTAATTTATTTATAATTCAAGGCACACTTAACCAGCATGGCCTCCACAGCACTCTGCAGCGATACACCATTCCATCTTTTGTTTTTCAACAGGACTAAGACCCAAAACACACCTCCAGGCTGTGTAAAGGCTTTTTGACCAAGAAGGAGAGTGATGGAGTGCTGCATCAGATGACCTGGCCTCCACAATCACCCGACCTCAACCCAATTGAGATGGTTTGGGATGAGTTGGACCGCAGAGTGAAGGAAAAGCAGCCAACAAGTGCTCAGCATATGTGGGAACTCCTTCAAGACTGTTGGAAAAGCATTCCAGGTGACTACCTCATGAAGCTGGTTGAGAGAATACCAAGAGTGTGCAAAGCCGTCATCAAGGCAAAGGGTGGCTACTTTGAAGAAGCTAAAATATATTTTGATTCGTTTCACACTTTTTTGGTTACTATATGATTCCATATGTGTTTTTTCGTAGTTTTGATATCTCCACTATTATTCTACAATGTTTGAAAATAGTAAAAATAAAGAAAAACCCTTGAATAAGTAGGTGTGTCAAACATTTTGACTGGTACTGTATATGAACATTAAGAAGAAGAAAAAGGGCATTTATGCATTTAGAAAATGTACATTTAATCTTAAAATATTTATATTTATTTATGAGTCATATAACAGTTTTACAACCGTGTTTGTAAGCTTTCAAATGATATCAAACTCAACCATTCATCTTTTTCAGTGATGAAGACATAGAAGGCTCGTGGTAGGGTGGCATATTCAAAATGCACTCTCTCCTGAATGTTTTGGGACTCAGGTCTAAAAAGTAACTTTCTGACCACTTGTACCCAATGTACCCTCTAATATTTTTCGTCACTGAGCAAATTTCAGGTCTGTTGAGCGCAAACTTGAACCTTGTGAAATTTCTGGTTTGCGTTTACTGTGAACACTGAGGCTGTACCCACTTTAATTTACTGTTTTAACAGTGGCTAAGTAGCCTACTGTGGCTATCCGATCATAATGTAGGCCTACCAGAGTGGCCTACCATGAAAAACAATGGAGAAAATGCATCATATAACATTTTAACATGGAAATAGATGTTCTCTCATTCAGCTCATGGTAGCAGCCAATGTAGGCCTACATTCCACGAGACTTATGAAAAAAACATGCAGGGCTTGACATTAACCGATTTATCCATTTGTCTTTCAGACAAGGAGGTGACTGAACATTTTGTTGTGTTGTTTGATGCAAGAAACCACTTTACAAAATAAAATTCATTATTATTCCCATATCATTATTACAGAGAATCAGACTAATTATGTTACCCTCTGCCTATTGGTTACTTAGCATATTCAAGCCGGTCTCAAAATTACAACACCGTCCCTTTAAGACATAAAAAGCTATTCACCTGACTCGCTTTTCAAAGATGGCTTGAAATGTACACGTTTTGTGCTCTTGTAGGAAGCAATCACTCACCCATTGCTGAATACAAATGAGCTATAACTGGGCTAATAACTCACTAACTAGCAAATAATATGAACAAATGCGCATACGTGGCTACATGCAGCTCTCGCTTCGATCTCAAAACAAAAGCAGAATAATTGCGACCGCTCATGCAGTAAAACAGTCTAGTTCAAAGTGAATGGTACAAATCCATATATAGCAATGGTCTATTTGCATACAAGTCTACTGCAGCTCTGATCGGTTATGGCGAACTGGTCTGTGTAGAGTACGGGCCCGAGTTGTGCCTGTCAATGCAATAGAATCCTACTACGATGCACTCTGCCTACAACATCTCTTGCCTAGTTCGTTATGTCACATTGAAAGTGACTAATATTGCATTGATTCGATCACAATTCCCACAGTAAAGGGAAACATTGATTGTGTTAACTAACGGGGAAAACTCTAGAAAGTTGAGTGAAGTTCAATCTCATGCTTCTCTGCTGGCAGTCCCTGGGGAGCTGCCCGGAGCTTAGAGGGAACATTGCTTCTACCATGGGCAAACACGTATAGACGGTTTGGTTCAAATCAAAAGTGCAGTCAGAAAGTGATTGAATTCATATGGAATGACCTAGTATTGAGGATCTCATGATAAAGGGTTTTTACACACACTTTCATGCAACACAACAGGGGAGATCAGCATAGTGGTGTCAGTGTTACGGCAATGTCACAATGTTCACCGCTAGGTGTGCTAGCCATCAAACACATGACTAACATGGGATACACTACACATGGGATCAACCTAGACTAAAGCCCTGCTATGCAGACTGAAGAGGCAAATCCTTAAAACCAGATCATCCCATAATGAGGTGGCCAGTGATGAGATCTGTGGGAGCTTTTGGCCTGGATGGTGGAATGTGGATACTGTAGTAGTACGCCAGGATGTACAGTACATCATGTACTGGCAAGAAAAAAGATGTGGAAACACAATGCTGGTAAGGTGAATGATGTAAACACTGGTTTCAAATTGGGTTTTAGGCAGATGGGCAACAGAACTAGGCCAGGCGGCTTTTTCCACATCATTTATGGTAGGGGAAACACTGGTGTAGTTGTCAGTGGCGGTAGATAACAGGGTGGTTGGGTGTCCCTTCTCAAGGAGCCAGTTGTAGAGAGAGAGAGAGGCTGGGACAAAGACACCACTCAGACATGCCTCGCGCCCTTCTATTAACCACACACACACGGCCAGTCCATCCTACTACTACACTGCAGCACCAGCTGTAGCTATTCCTCTCTCTGGAGTGGCTTCCTTCTCCTCCTGAGAGGGTAGCATTATGGAGCAGCCAAAGCCTCAAACAGGCTACACTCTATGGGAGAGGAAGTTACCAGATGGAGAGAGAGTGGCGAACAGTAGGCCTATGTACACGTAAATGTGGGGGCGGGTTGCCTTACACCTTGTACCGGTGAAGATACAGCTGTCCTCCAGTGTGTACAGCCTCGTTAAAGACTGAATATGTCGGATGATGTTGTTGCAGAAGCGGACGCAGGTTCAAGTCTGTCTGACCTCATAACACAGAGGAAATGAAACGTCCACGTGTGATGAATAGGACTAGATGCAATGAATCGTTTTGGGTCTTGGCTCAGTTGAGTTGCATCATAATTGACACTGCAACATATCAACACTTCACTCACAAAGTTTCATTATTAAACTGTTGTTGGAGATTGAATCCATGATGGTGACATCAGTAAAAAGGGCAATTAAGATCTAGCTGGCCCACCATCGGTTGCACCATGTCTACAGAAAATGTCAACTGGCTTAATAATCAAGACAACAAAATGTCATTGCAGACCAATAGATGTGACCTTTAGTAAGGATGGGACACCCGGGTGACCGCTGTTCTGATCAGAATGATAATGGAAGCAGGGCACGCTCGCAGAAACGTTGTGTAAATACAAAATATACCACAGAACATGCATGCGGCAGTTTTCACGCAACAGTTGGCATTTTATAAAAAGGCAGCAGCTGCGGATCCGACTTTTTCTGAATCTTTAGTCTGCCTAAAGAACCTGCAGGATCCCTAAACGCATCTGCAGATGACGTTCTGCTCAGGTTTATATTCTCTACCTTACATGTAGAGAAAAGGCTACTCAGGCAAATGGTAAATCGCTTAATACATTTAGGTCAAAGGTGAATCAATGTCTGCAAGATCACATAATGATAGTATTCTACATTACAGAACCAAATATAAATAGCATACTATAACGTTACCGTAAGACAAAAACAAGTTTTACCAGTGAAAACGTCCACGCAGCACCTGCATACCAACCATTTCATCGCAATCAGTTTCATGTGTATATGCATTTAGATCTTGAGTTATACATTGCTGTTTCGAAGTAACCTACAGTGTGTTGTTTTGAATTATGTACTGTGAGCAAATTCTGAAGTAGATGGTGTTAAAGCATGAAACAACGAGACTCTCACTGCTGATTATCTGAGGTACTCACAGTGGGAGACCCTTTCTTCTCTTGTTAGAACAAAAGCAGTACCTGCTGCGAGCCGAACTGGTACAAACGAACTTAACAATTGAACTTGTATAATTGCAATGTTCATCAGTGGCCAACAACTTGACTTTGAAACAGAGTGCACAAACTCCCATGCACCGGTGGACTTACCATTAGACAGAAGAGGCAATTTCCTCAGGCCTCACATCATCAAGGTGCCTCACGAGCTGGCCATTAATACTGATTTTATTTCATTATATTACAAACATTATATACAGTACCAGTCAATCGTTTGGACACACCTACTCATTCAAGGGATTTTCTTTATTTTTTACCTTCTCCTACATTGTAGAATAATAGTGAAGACATTAAAAATATGAAATAACACATATGGAATCATGTAGTAACCAAAAAATTATGAAACAAATCAAAATATAATTTAGATTTGAGATTCTTCAAAGTAGCCACCCTTTGCCATGATGACAGCTTTGCACACTCTTGGCATTCTCTCAACCAGCTTCACCTGGAATGCTTGAAGGAGTTCCCACATATGCTGAGCACTTGTAGGCTGCTACTCCCGCACTCTGCTGTCCAACTCATCCCAAACCAAATCAATTGGGTTGAGGTTGGGTGATTGTGGAGCCCAGGTCATCTGATGCAGCACTCCATCACTCTCTTTCTTGGTCAAATAGCCCTTACACAGCCTGGAGGTGTGTTGGGTCATAGTCCTGTTGAAAAACAAAGCACCCCCACACCATCACCTCCATGCTTCACGGTGGGAACTACACGTCTCGATGATCCGTTCACCAACTGCGTCTCACAAATTTGGGCTCATCAGACCAAAAGACAGATTTCCACCGGTCTAATGTCCATTGCTCATGTTTCTTGGCCCAAGCAAGTCTTCTTCTTATTGGTGTCGTTTAGTAGTGGTTTCTTTGCAGCAAATCGACTATAAAGGTAGTTGTTAAGCTGGAGCCAAAGAAGAGGATGGCTGACATTTTACATGCCCGTAACCAATTGTGCCATTTAGTTTTTTTGCGTTGTTTGTAACTTGTTTTTGTAAATAATTCTGTACATAATGTTGCTGCTACCGTCTGTTATGACCAAAAATAACTTCTGGACATCAAAACTAGGATTACTCACCACAAACTGGAAGATATACTGCTCTCCCGGGAACAGGCCCAGATCACCGTAATTTGCATTAAGAAAAGAGGAAAAGAAGACGCAGATCAGGCTGCCTTTTGAGAATCCGTAGCCGAGCGCGTAAACTCCCACTGCCAACAATTGTACTTGCTAACATGCAATTATTGGAAAATAAAACGGATGACCTACGATTACCCTACCTGTAGGGAGGTGGTCAGAGAACTGGCAGTGTGGTGTGAGGACAACAACCTCTCCCTCAATGTGAGCAAGACAAAGGAGCTGATCATGGACTACAGGAAAAGGCGGGCCGAACAGGCCTCCATTAACATCAACGGGGCTGTAGTGCAGCGGGTCAAGAGTTTGAAGTTCCTTGGTGTCCACATCACCAACGATCTTTCATGGCAACAATGGAATTGTTGCATGTTGAGTTTATATCTTTGTTCAGTATAATTAAATCACAATGGATTAGCTAGTTTCCATGAAACAGCTGCTTGTGTTAGCTGCCGAGTTACTGCAGTGTCCTTAGCTAGCTAACTATTTATGTGCTAGCTAGCGAATATGCTAAATTTAGTTAGCTAGCTAAAAATTTGGCTATGAACTGGCAGTATGGGATTGGAGAGTGAATTAAATTGTTTGTCATCTTGCTAGGTAGTTATCTAGTGGTGGCTATCTGGCTAGTATCAACAAGGGCTTTCTACACAATAGCAACACTAGCGCAGATAGATTAAAATCTAGATCATAAAGCAATATGCACGGATATGCTTGGCCAAACAATGCTACTGCCACCTTCTGGTTTGGAGTATTTTAACAAGGCTGACGAATTCCAAGATTTTTGCTGGGTGAACACAAAAGAGATTGAACAGAGTGTCGGCAGTCAGAGGTCCTAAAGTACTGTCGGCAGGCAAACATTTGACAAGCTTACCGGTGTGTCTGAGCTTTAACAAACCAGCGTAGCCTACATGTGTATTGTGCCTAGTCCAGTTTCTTTGAATGTGATAGGCATCTGTATTTGAGTGATAGCTGGTCAGGCCAATCATAACGCAGGACTGCCCTCTCTCCGGGCGCTGAAGACGTGGATGTTGATTAAGGCAGCCCTCCGCACCTCTCTGATTCTGAGGGCTTGGGTTAAATGTGGAAGACATGTCAGTTGAATGCATTCAGTTGTACAACTGACTAGGTATCCCCCTTTCCCTTTAGTAACATTGTAGAATCAGGAGGGGGGTCTGTAACCAGCCACTCAGCCAATCAGTAGCTCGCATTTTAATGTGGGGGTGGGCTTCTCTTTCACCTCTGCATGAAACAGGTAACCATGACAATCCCTCTCAACGACCCTACACGAGAGTGCATGACTAGAAGACGCTAGAAAGACAGTCAAGCTAGTTCATTAATGCCATGTGTCCCAACCGTCTTGGAGAAAAATGAGTAAAACCATATGCATTCTATTACATTTAAAATAAAATAAAAACAATACAAATGTTTGTTGCCTTTCCCCAAAAAGAGCCCAATAAGAACCGGACAACTGCCAGACAGAGCCCAATAAGAACCGGACAACTGCCAGACAGAGCCCAATAAGAACCGGACAACTGCCAGACAGAGCCCAATAAGAACCGGACAACTGCCAGACAGAGCCCAATAAGAACCGGACAACTGCCAGACAGAGCCCAATAAGAACCGGACAACTGCCAGACAGAGCCCAATAAGAACCGGACAACTGCCAGACAGAGCCCAATAAGAACCGGACAACTGCCAGACAGAGAGCCCAATGAAATGAAATGTACGATGCGGTTACACTAAATCATACAGTGGTACAGTAGCTGCTGGGAATGAACAGGAATATGATGAATGATAATTTTCTAAACAAGATCCCCCTGAACCAATTACTTAAGGGCCCTCTGCTGTGAGCTCGCCTGGACTTCCTTTGAAGATGCCTCTATGAGAGATGCTTGTACAACGTCGATGAATTATATGCATTTCAAAACATAACAGGACATCTAATACATCTGTGTCCTTAAAAATCAACCCCATAGGAGAACGCTACCTGCCCTCATCACCAACCTAGCAGTCAACATGAAGAGGGTTTAGGGTGTTTAGCCGTAAGGCTAAATATCGAGGGTAGGTATTATTTGAAAGCTGGTGTCATGATTGGTGCTTGGCTGTCAATTATCAAGTCCTAGTTTTAATCACATTACACTATATATACAAAAGTATGTGGACACACCTTCAAATTAATGGAGTAGGCCATTTCAGCCACACCCGTTGCTGACGTGTGTATAAAATGGCACACAGCCATGCAATCTCCATAGACAAACATTGGCAGCAGAATGGCCTTACTGAAGAGGTCAGTGGCTTTCAACGTGGCACCATCATAGAATGCCACCTTTACAACAAGTCAGTTCATCAAATTTCTGCCATGCTAGTGCTGCCCTGTCTAGGAGCAACAACGGCTCAGCCACGAAGTGGTAGGCCACACAAGCTCACAGAATGGGAACGCTGAGTGCTGAAGAGCGTAGTGCATAAAAATTTCCTGTCCTCTATTAAAACACTCACTACCGAATTCCAAACTGCCTGTGGAAGCAATGTCAACACAATAACTATTTGTCGGGAGCTTCATAAAATGTGTTTCCATGGTCGAGCAGCCGCACACAAGCCTAAGATCACCATGCGCAATGCCAAGCATCGGCTGGAGTGGTGTAAAGCTCGTTACCATTGGATTCTGGAGCAGTGGCAACACGTTCTTTGGAGTGATGAATCACGCTTCACCATCGGGCAGTCCGACGGACAAATCTGGGTTTGGCGGAGGCCAGTAGAACGTTACCTGCCCCAATGCATAGTGCCAACGGTAAAGTTTGGTGGAGGAGGAATATTAATCTGGGGCTGTTTTTCATTATTCGGTCTAGGCCCCTTAGTTCCAGTGAAGGGAAATCTTAACATTACAGCATACAATGACATTCTAGACGATGCTGTGCTTCCAACTTTGTGGCAACAGTTTGGGGAAGACGCTTTCCTATTTCAGCATGACAATGCCCCCGTGCACAAAGTGAGGTCCATACAGAAAGGGTATGTTGAGATCAGTGTTGAAGAACTTGACTGGCCGGCACAGAGCCCTGACCTCAACCCCATCGAGCACCTTTAGGATGAATTGGAACGCAGACTGCAAGTCAGGCCTAATCACCCAACATCAGTGCCTGACCTCACTAATGCTCATGGCTGAATGGAAGTAAGTCCCCACAGAAATGTTCCAACATGTAGTGGAAAGCCTTCCCAGAAGAGTGGAGGCTGTTATAGCAGCAAAGGGGGGAACCAACTCCATATTAATCTCCATGATTTTGGAATGAGATGATCGACAAGCAGGTGTCCACATACTTTTGGTCAAGTAGTGTATGATAAAGGCAAAAATTCAAGGAACTTATCTATTTTGTTGTGCTGTTGTTACATTTGTATCAGTGTTTTTTGTGGTGTGCATCATGAGCAAAGTCGTTGTAGCCTATCATTTAACTTACCCTGAGCATAGGCTGAATTGGCTTTGCTGTACTGCAGCCAAAAAGCCTGCCAACAGCCTACCAAAGGTTGCACAGTGTCCATTACAATGTAGAAAAATGCGTCTCTGTCCCAAACCGTTCAATAGTTCTCTTTGAAATACTTGTGTTGATGTATCACTATGGGGATTTGCCAGGATCACCAATACTCTCAGATGGAGCTATCAAAAGCGTCTGTCGGAGACAGATAAGTAAAGTTGAGAATGAGGTGAGTCCCTCACCTCCTTATAAAAGGAGTCACCCACCCTGCATCTGGTCATTCTCACTTTTTTCCCCTCTCGAAGAGCATTACTCTCCAACTATCCTCAGCACAGACTGGATCACCGTTTTCCTGCTTCACTGCTCAAAAGCAAACCGTGAAGGATATCACTGCCAAGTGTAGGTTTTCAGACTCTGTGGAAAGCTTCAGTATTGACCGAAAGGTTTTTAACTGCGTAGAAATTCCTTTTCTACCTCTGTCTCCTTTGGTAGCTAGCTTCACGGCTATCTATTGAGACTCGGTTAGCCAACCTAGTCTCAGAGCATTTCGTATTATTCTGTACATAAATCCGAGACACTCCATTTAGTATGATATGTTACGTTCCGTACGGGATGTATTAATTTGTGTATGCCCATCACCCATTTCGATATATGTTACGAATTACAATTTGTATTATATGTTCAGAATTTGCAAAAAACTTTCAATATGTTATGAATTTGCTAAACTTATATATGTTACAACTTCTAGGTAGGTGGCTAGCGTTACCTAGCTGGCTAAAATTAGATCGGTTAAAGGTTTAGGGTTAGCTAAAAGGGTTAAGGTTAGGGTTAGCTAACATGCTAAATAGAGCTGGGCGATATGGCCAAAATATTATATTACGGGTATAAACATTTTTGACGGTATTTTATATTTTTGAATAATAAAAGTTCTAAATTTGCTTTATGAGTAGTTTGTGACCCTAAGGGGGCAACACATATATTCTAAGTGATTTCAATTCATTTTTCTCCATTCTGATTGAACAGTATAAAACAATGCAACTTCAAACCAAAATACATTTTCATCCATTTCTGCATTTCCACACTGCCATGTAGGGCTACACAATATGGGCAAACAATCTAGGCCTTATTTTTAACCAAATGTTAAAATTGCGATTTGACTTGTGATTTAGAGCATAACACTTGGGTGAACTGCTGGAATCATGGAAATAGAATGTCTATTCTAATTATATAGTTAGAATATAATATTGGGTACTTTGAATACAGTGTTTGATATTACAACAAATGAAAATGCCAGGAAAGAGTTATTGTGACAGAGTAGAAACCAAAGTGTTGACAAGTGTTCCTAGGGGACCCTATAATCTTTATATACATTGAATGTTCTCTCTTAGCTACTTCATGTAGTAGCTAGACATTCGTGTATATGCCCACCCATCCACCACTACAAATCACCCTGCTTTCATTTTGCCTTAAGTAACTATCTTTCTTTCTTATGTAACCACACCAAATGTAACATATCATACTCATTTGAGTGGACAAATGTACCGTTACCATGTTACATCTAGTCTATGAGACCAGGCTGGGTTAGCCTACCTTTATTTTACTAGGCAAGTCAGTTAAGAACAAATTCTTATTTTTAATAACGACAGGATGGTTTTTCAATATTGTCAGCTGTTGAAACTATTTCCTTGAAATGTTTTAATATTTGTAACTACTTTTTAAGTAAATACCTGCAGTCAACTTGTGCAATACAATAGGAGACACAGCAGATCACATTCTTAATTTCACCAGTCACATTTTTCATTATGAATCTTAAATGGCAGTCTCCAGTCACATGGTGTTTCTTCACAAGTGAGTTACTAACTGTTGTGCAGCACGCGCCATCTAATCTAGTTACAGAATGGAATTCACAACTAAATGTTTGCCAGCTAGATATCTTATAACCATTAAGGAAACTGTCTAAAAGTTCCAAAGGCATTCTACTGTGCTTATTATTGCCATCTATTAGCCACAAGGCTTCTAAGACGGTTTACACAAGCTACCATTTGCTAGCCATCACAAGACGAGCCAAACCTAGCACTCGCCTCCGAGCCAACAGCGAAGGCTGAGGCTCAGCTCCCCGCAACAGAACCCAGTTGGGGAGAGGTCATGGATAGCCTCCATTCCCTCCCCTCACGGTCTGACGACGTAGTGTCAGGTGAAGGCGAGTTATGGGATGACAAGGATGATGATCGGATATCCTCGAGATAGTTTACGAGATGGGGGCAGACAACCGCGGTCTCCCGCCTTCAGGTCTGACAGCCTCGAGAGCAGTGAAGGCACGTTGCTTACACCCAGTCTCTAAGCCTTTAGCTCGTTCTAGGACATGTCGTCTACTGTGCTAAAGATCCTTTCAGAGCAGCTACTAGCTGCTGAGAAGCATATTATGCCATCTTTCACTTTACTACTGCCCTTGGCATCCCTAAGCGAGTGTATGGATTGTGTCCTACCAGCCCCGGTTCACGGCTGCAGTCTGCTCATTGGCTTTTCAGGTTCAAGTACCGAACCCCATCCTTTGACATTGGTCAACATTTTCTCATTGTCGCACCTTGGAGCCTATGGATTTTAACCTGTGTCCTTCCCCAGAAGGGCATCCCCGTTGATGTTCAGCACGTGCATCTACACTACCGTTCAAAAGTTTGGGGACACTTAGAAATGTCCTTGTTTTTCATGAAAACATACATGAAATGAGTTGCAAAATGAATAGGAAATAGTCAAGACGTTGACAAGGTTATAAATAATGATTTTTAATTGAAATAATAATTGTGTCCTTCAAACTTTTGCTTTTGTCAAATAATCCTCCATTTGCAGCAATTACAGCAATGCAGACCTTTGGCATTCTAGTTGTCAGTTTGAGGTAATCTGAAGAGATTTCACCCCATGCTTCCTGAAGCACCTCCCAAAAGTTGGATTGGCATTTCTTACATACCATACGGTCAAGCTGCTCTCACAACAGCTCAATAGGGTTGAGATGCGGTGACTGTGCTGGCCACTCCATTATAGACAGAATACCAGCCGACTGCTTCTTCCCTAAATAGTTCATGCATAGTTTGGAGCTGTGCTTTGGGTCATTGTCCTGTTGTAGGAGGAAATTGGCTCCAATTAAAACGCCATCCACAGGGTATGGCATGGCGTTGCAAAATGGAGTGATAGCCTTCCTTCAAGATCCCTTTTACCCTGTACAAATCTCCCACTTTACAACCACCAAAGCATCTTTTCATTTTCTCTGCGTCTCACAAATGTTCTTCTTTGTGATCCGAACATCTCAAACTTAGATTCGTCTGTCCATGGCACTTTTATCCAATCTTCTTCTGTCCAGTGTGTGTTCTTTTGCCCATCTAATCTTTCCTTTTTATTGGCCAATCTGAGATATGGCTTTTTCTTTGCAACTCTGCCTAGAAGGCCAGCATCCCTGAGTCACCTCTTCACTGTTGACGTTGAGACTGGTGTTTTGTGGGTACTATTTAATGAAGCTGCCAGTTGAGGACTTGTGAGGCGTCTGTTTCTCAAACTTGACACTAATGTACTTGTCCTCTTGCTCAGTTGTGCACCGGGGCCTAAAACTCCTCTTTCCATTCTGGTTAGAGAAATTTTGCGCTGTTCTGTGAAGGGAGTAGTACTTGCATTGTATGAGATCTTCAGTTTCTTGCCAATTTCTCACATTTCTCAGAACAAGAATAGACTGACGAGTTTCAGAAGAAAGTTTTGTTTCCGGCCATTTTGAGCCTGTAAATCAAACCCACAAATGCTGATGCTCCAGATACTCAACTAGTCTGAAGAAGGTTGTATTGCTTCTTTAAATCAGTACAACAGTTTTCAGCTGTGCTAACATAATTGATCATTAGAAAACCCTTTTGCAATTAACCTTTTAAAATGATAAACTTGGATTAGGAAACACAACGTGCCATTGGAACACAGGAGTGATGGTTGCTGATAATGGGCCTCTGTACACCTATGTAGATATTCCATAAAAAATCTGCAGTTTCCAGCTACAATAGTCATTTACAATGTCTACACTGTATTTCTGATCATTTTGATGTTATTTTAATGGACTTCTTTTTTTTTTAACAAGAACATTTCTAAGTGACCCCAAACTTTTGAACTGTAGTGTATATTGTAATGGCCTTCAGATGAGCATCATCACACTATGTGAGTATATTGTAGTGGTGTCCATCTTAACTGCTAACCATATGATATCAGCAGTCTTTCATGCCAAAGCTGTATACTGAGGCAGAGATCGATCAATCAATTCCACTCCGTCTTTAACTACAGGTCACCTTCACCACAAAAAAATGCAGTGCCTCACACAATATATACACAAGGACGCCATTATAAGATGAGTTTTTTTGGTCTATCTCTCAGCTGGGCAAGTTATTCAGTCTAATATGATTGTCAAAGGGTAAATGAGACTTATCACAATAAGGTGGCTTGGACCATTTGGTCAGACTTGTGTGGCTGTAGTCAGCTCATTCGTTACCAAAACACTGCACCCTCGCAAAATCAACACATTCAGCCTCCTTTTGGTGCTGGTCTGTATCCACTCTGTACATCCACCATTTCTAGGTGCATTTCCCATAGAAACCGCTACACTCTACAGTGTAGTGAAAAAGGCCATTGAAATGAAACCAGGAAAGAGGAGCAGCAGTCAATACCCAAACCTAACAACGAACCTGTGTATACTGTACATGTGCCACAAAGGGCTTTATGACAGACAGAAATATGCCTCAGCACCCCTTAACACGATCCCGCAGGTGAAGAAGCCAGATGTGGAGGTCCTGGGCTGGCGTGGTTACAAGTGATCTGCGGTTGAGGCCAGTTGGACGTACTGCCAAATTCTCTAAAACGATGTTGGAGGCGGCTTATGGTAGAAAAATGTACATTAAAGCCTTGTTCTCAGATTAGCTTTGTTAAAAATCCCCAGCTACAATAAATGCAGTTTCAGGATGTATGGTTTCCAGTTTACATAGAGTCCAGGGAAGTTATTTCAGGGCCGTCGAGGTATCTGCTTGGGGGGGGATATACACGGCTGTGACTATAATCGAAGAGAATTCTCTTGGTAGATAATGCAGTCGGCATTTGATTGTAAGGAATTCTAGGTCAGGTGAACAAAAGGACTCAAGTTCCTGTATGTTGTTATGATCACACCATGAGTCGTTAATCATAAGGCATACACCCCGCCCTCCTTACCAGAGAGTTGTTTGCTACTGTCAGCGCGATGCCTGAAGAAACCGGGTGGCTGTACCGACTCTGACAACATATCCCGAGTGAGCCCTGTTTCCATGAAACAGAGAATGTTATAATCTCTAATGTCTCTCTGGAAGACCTTGTTGTCAAGAGATTGGACATTGGCGAGTAATATGCTTGGAAGCGGTGTATGCTGTGCTCGCCTTCTCAGTCTGACCAGTAGGCCGCTCTGATGGCCTCTCCTGCGGCAACCGCATTGTTTTGGATCGGCCTCTGGGATAAGATCCCACATCCAGGGTGGAAGTCCGAACAAAGGATCCGCTTCGGGAAGTCGTATTCCCGGTCGTAATGTTGATAAATTGACATCGCTTTTATATCCAACAGTTCTTCCTGGCTGTATGTAATAACACTTGAGATATTCTGGGCTAACAATGTAAGAAATAATACATACAAAAACAAATTACTGCATAGTCACCTCTCTTCAGGTCCTTAGGAAACTCTCTGTCGGCGCCATTATTGGGGACAACATTGATGTATGCGCTGACTCAGTGAGCGAGTTTATTAGCAAGTGCATCGGTGATGTTGTACCCACTGTGACTATTAAAACCTTCCCTAACCAGAAAACGTGGATTGATAGCAGCATTCAAGCAAAACTGAAAGCGCGAACCACCACTTTTAAATCATGGCAAGGCGACTGGAAACATGAACGAATACAAACAGTGTAGCTATTCCCTCCGCAAGGCAATCAAACAAGCAAAGTGTCAGTAGAGAGACAAAGTAGAGTCGCAATTCAACGGCTCAAACACAAGACGTATGTGGCAGGGTCTACAGTCAATCACGGATTACAAAAAGGAAACAAGCCATGTCGCGGACATCGACGTCTTGCTCCCAGACAAATTAAATAACTTCTTTGCGCGTTTTGAGGACAAAACAGTGCCACGGCCCGCTACCAAAGCCTGTGGGCTCTCCTTCACCATGGCCAATGTGAGTAAAACATTTAAACGAATTAACCCTCGCAAGGCTGCCGGCCCAGACGGCATCCCTAGCCGCGTCCTCAGAGCATGCGCAGACCAGCTGGCTAGTGTTTTAACAGACATATTCAATCAATCCCTATCCCAGTCTGCTGTGCCCACATGCTTCAAGATGGCCACCATTGTTCCTGTTCCCAAGAAAGCTAAGGTAACTGAACTAAATGACTATCGCCCCGTAGCACTCACTTCTGTCATCATGAAGTGCTTTGAGTGACTAGTTAGGGATCATATCACCTCCACCCTACCTGACACCCTAGACCCACTCCAATTTGCTTACCGCCCCAATAGGTCCACAGACGACGCAATCACCATTGCACTGCACACTGCTCAATCCCACCTGGATAAGAGGAATACCTATGTAAGAATGCTGTTCATTGACTACAGCTCAGCATTTAACACCATAGTACCCTCCAAACTCGTCATTAAGAACCTCGCCCTGTGCAACTGGGTCCTGGATTTTCCGACGGGCCACCCCCAGGTGGTGAAGGTAGTAAACAACATCTCCACCCCACTGATCCTCAACACCTGGGCCCCACAAGGGTGCATTCTCAGCCCTATCCTGTACTCCATGTTCACCCATGACTGCGGCCATGCACGCCTCCAACTCAAATCATGAAGTTTGCAGACGACACTACAGTGGTAGGCTTGATTACCAACGACGAGACGGCCTACAGGGAGGAGGTGAGGGCCCTTGGACTGTGGTGTCAGGAAAATAACCTCTCACTCAACGTCAACAAAACAAAGGGGGATGATCGTGGACTTCAGGAAACAGCATAGGGAGCATCCCCCCATCCACATCGACGGGACAGTAGTGGAGAAGGTGGAAAGTTGAAGTTCCTCGGCATACACATTATGGACAAACTGAAAATGGTCCACCCACACAGATAGCATGATGAAGAAGGCGTAACAGCGCCTCTTCAACCTCAGGAGGCTGAATAAATTTGGCTTGTCACCCAAAACTCTGACAAACTTTTACAGATGCGCAATCGAAGCATCTTGTCGGCAGAATCACCGCCTGGTACGGCAACTGCTCCACCCACAACCGCAAGGCTCTCCAGAGGATAGTGCGGTCTGCACAACGCATCACCTGGGGCAAACTACCTGCCCTCCAGGACACCTACAGCACCCAATGTCACAGGAAGGACAAAAAGATCATCAAGGACAACAACCACCCGAGCCACTGCCTGTTCACCCCACTATCATCCAGAAGGCGAGGTCAGTACAGGTGCATCAAAGCTGGGACCGAGAGACTGAAAAACAGCTTCCATCTCAAGGCCATCAGACTGTTAAACAGCCATCACTAACAGAGTGGCTGCTGCCAACACACAGACTCAAATCTCTTGCCACTTTAATAAATGTAATAAATGGATTTAATAAAAGGTATCACTAGTCACTTTAAATAACAGCACTTTAATAAATGTCTACATATCCTACATTACTCATCTCAAATGTATATACTGGATTCTATACCATCTACTGCATCTTGCCTATGCCGTTCGGCCATCGCTCATCCCTATATTTACATGTACATATTCTTATTCATCCCTTTACATTTGTGTGTATAAGGTAGTCGTTGTGAATTTGTTAGATTACTTGTTAGATATTACTCGGAACTAGAAGCACAAGCACTTCGCTACACTCGCATTAACATCTGCTAACCATGTGCATATGACCAATACAATTTGATTCGTCCGTTTTTTGTTGGTGTCATTTTTGCGGAAAAAATAATATTCTGGCTGGTAATCTGAATGGCTGGTAGACCATCACTCTGAAATTAGCTACTAGGTAGCTACTTCCCATGCCGTTGCGGGAAGCGGGAACTAAGGACACCGTGTCCCGGTTTTGACGCCGTTCATCCCCTTGATACATACTTAAACTGTATGTATGTATGTATGTATGTATGTATGTATGTATGTATGTATGTATGTATGTATGTATGTATGCATGCATGTATGTATGTATCAAGGTGACATCTAAATGGTTATTAATATTAGTTTTTTGTGTAGCTATCCTACTTTAATTCAAATCATGGGAAGGAAATAAAATTGCCACGTTAGCTATCGCGGGCGACACCCTGATACAGCTGCCCCGACCTCAGGTCGGCAGGCACCTTGATACCGGTGCACTGGTCATCGGCTTATTGACTCGTCGTGCACCCCAATCAGCCACGCAGAACGGTCTTGAGTGGCAACAAATCTTCCCAAATTAGTTGATTTGCTTTCCACACACCCACTCCTTTTGACATACTTACTCGCCCATACTCAGTCGCCATATTGGGCTGCAGCTACCCCATACTTACTGTGACCTGGAATTTTTATTTGGGAGCATCTTGTAATTATTGAAATATAAAGTGAACACATGTTCATTGGCATCATGGCTGTACCATTACTACAGGGAAAATGGCTTATTTTTAGCCCTAACAGTTAAAAATATATTACCAGTCCAATGTTTATTTCTTCTTATTGCAGGGGGATTGGTGAGCTGCATTTTACATACATAAACCATGTTGTGGGCCGTTCTAAAACTGATTACGGGCCATTTGTTTACACCTTGTGCAGTCATGTTACCTCCTTAGCTAGCAACCTGGTAACTTACTAGTAAGCTATATCCGAACATTTGAGGCCACAGAAAGACGGATAATATTCCACAAATGACTTGGTATTTGTGTCAACATTTTGTCTTTTTATAATAAACAAATGTATTTACATTGTTACATAGTTTCTAGGGCACAACATGTGCTTCAGAAGTAGCTTGAATACATAAAAGGCCCAATACAGGGTATATCTCAAAATATTTTCTGGTGCTCCTAACTTTTAAAAGTTGGGAGCACCAGAGCTATAAATGAAAGATTCATTTAGAGCCCCCGATGCTAGCATCTCTATTCCTTAGCGTGTGGAAATGCTACATTCACCCCGCTCAATGTCACCTGACCGTGCAGGAGAGAGATGGAGACAGAACTACCTGCAATGGCAGGAGGGTTCTTAAAGCTCACTGTAGAAAAACATGCTCCATTCATCTATCTATATAACATGTCACGTGGAATGCACGCACACATAACATGCACACAGAGAGTCAGTAATTGTGTCTATTTCAGGATAGCTAGCCAAGCCATTACAATTAGAGAGGTGAGAAGAGAATAAAATGCATCACAGAATAAATCGGATAAATTTGAGATAAACATGGAGGCGTGCAGGAAGACTATTGTGGATAAAAAACTGAAACAAAGGAGGGGAGGGAAGGGAAGGGAAGGAAGGTGTTGGAAGGGATTGAGAGGGAGAGAGATGGAGTTTTGCATCACAAGCCAGCTATCATAGACCCTTTATGCAAAATGGTAGATCCCAGCTTTCTTGCCGAGCAATCTGTCACCAGGAAACAAGGAAAACAACACGAACGACAGAGAAAGGGGAAAAAGAGAGGGATGGAAAGAGAATGAAGCGAGCAGCCCAGAATGAAGCGAGCAGACACCGTAACACCAGACAACACACAGAGAGAAAGACAGATGAGGCTGGAGGATGGCGATACGGTACTTACATGAGGACTCTGTGCCAAACATGGCTGGGCCGGGCGCTGCGATGGAGATAGAGGGAGAGAGAGGGAGGGGGGGGTTGATGAGCAGGCAGCTACACAGCGGGGGTCATCAAAGCACACAATGCAGCCAGCCGGCCTGCCCTGGCTTTCAGATGCTCTGCTCGCTCGCAAGCTTCGCGCTCCACTCCTGTAGCCGTTAAACGGCCTTCCTCCACACACACAGCTCCCAAAACACACACGGTCCAGCCGCTGAACAGGGGCCTCAAGAGAGGGAAAAAAACCCTCCAACAATAGAAATCCTTCTCCACAGAAAACATAGGTGTTTAAATCCAGACAGAGAAGGAGCTGCCTGCCTGCTGCAGCTAGCTCTTGCTTTCCTCTCCTCTTGTTGTCTCCTACTATCCTCTGTTTCTCTATCTCTCGTTGTATATGTCCATGCAGCCGAGAACAAGAGGCGGGCTGTCCCGGGTAAAAAAGCTGAAAGCAAATACTGCAATCCTGTAGGCAGCCTGGTGGGTAATTCTATATCTATCTATGCAAACAGTGAGTGATGTCAGGAACCCTGACAAACACTGGTCGCGTTCCCCTGCTCAGACGTTGCATGCGTCAACCAATAGTTGCGGGCCACGTCATCAACTGCGTTGTCAGGTAACAGATTGCTATAACCTAAACGTGGAAGGCGAAAAAAGACGCCTGAGCAGAGGAATCGGAAGTTAGGTTAAAAATACTGTATTCCTGAAAACCGGCAACATCCGCTTTATTCCAACGCTGCTAAGGGTGAGATTGCTATGACATATGTTGTTAGCTGATACTTAAAAATACCTATCCAGGCGTTACAAGACTGGCATGGGTCAGCAATGCCTGGGCAGAGAAACACGCCCACTGACTGACTGCTGCTGGAGAGAGGGCGAAGGGGAGGGGGAGATGGAGGGAAGGGGGCACCAAGTGGTACTGGGAAAAGACCAATCATATGCGGTTGTCTATTATGGTCCCCCCAAAAAACCTGCTGTCAAACACACACACGTCCCCCACCGGAGGAGTGGTAGGCTAAGGGGAATAAGGGCAGGTCCAATGTGGCAGCTCCATAAATTGAAATTAATAAGAACCATTACTCTGGAGACAGCTGTGTGCATAACTGCCTCTGCAGCGGCTACACTAATGAACACATACACCAGGTGAATTCACCTACCTACAGTACAGGGAATTATCTAACCACATAAGCTACCAAAAATATTAGGTAGGTAGATATATATCTATATCTATGTGTGTGGGTTGTAATTACATTAACATTCTGCAAAACGCAATGGTCAGCAAACAAAATCAGGCACGCGTCGAACTGAAACATCTTTTAATTTGAATGATGACACTGATTGAGCATGATACCCACAGTCTGGTAAGAGCACGTGATTTTAAACTCAGTATTATCTCCAACCTATTGCATGAATCTGCATGTTGTACACATGAATGCATAGTAGTAGATTAGAGCTAGAATATCATTATCAGAATGCATACGTAGACATTTATGTGATTAGGAGACCACGAGTACGTGTGTATTCTGGCCGGTTATGCTGAGTGTTTATGTAATAATCTAGGGTGTTCATGATGAGTGCGTGTGTCAGGGTTTCCGTTAGCCAGCAATTGCCGGCTTTGGGCAACAACAAAAAAACCAACTAAAAGCCGATAAATAAAACAGTTGCCAAAATGACCGGGAGAAGAAAAAAAATCCCATTGCAAAAATAATGCTTTTTATTCATTGATTGAAATACCAGTGGATGTAAATTAATTTGACCATTGTGGTTATCGGTCTATAGGTTAATGTGCATAATTTAGTGGAATTAAATTGGCCTGTGTGTATTTTCGTCAGTCATCATGCATTTTCATTGCGCAACAATTCTAAATACAATTGCGTGTTAAAAACTGTACACTATTAAAAAGAGCTAATATTTTGTGTGTTAGCACTGGGCCTATATGTAAGACTTGCTGTCATGTCAGACAGCCCAAACTGTCATTTGAATAAAGGACTGGAGTGTGATAGCAGCATTAGGATTAAGCCTAGTTCTGTGACTGAGAAAGAAAGGGAGAAGGAGAGAGAGGGAGAAAGAGGGAGTCTTGACTAAGGCCTCTTCTCCTTTGTCCCTCACACATGGTGGCTCCCTCTCTTCCCTCGCCAAAACCCAACGTCTTTGTCCTTCAAGCGGAGACAGGACCGGCCCACCTTCACCCATCCCTCCCTCCCTCATCCTTCTTCCTCTTCTATCCCGCCATCCCTCCCCCTCTACTAAAGACGTCTCCATGTTAATTACACAAGGGTCTCTGAAATACCGCGTCGGGGGAGAGGAGGGGAAGATAAGAGGGGGAAGGGAGGAGGAGGGATGTTCTGTACAAGGATTAGCTTTAATAAAAACAATCCCCATCTGTAATCATGGGCATCCTAATCTGCTCAAATGTCAGCTTTCCCTAATATTTCATCTGACTAGAGCTCCCATAATCTGATCTAGAATCAGTATTTATGAGTGGGTTCATAATTAGGGCTAGGGTAAGCAAGGCATGAACCCCACATTACTATCTATAACGTCAGACGTACTATCATCCTCTAAAACACTCAACTGATCTAAGACTGTGACGATACTACTATAGCAATATTTTTTCCATGCCAAAAATGAAAACATGAAGCAGATTAAACTCTTTGGTCTTTTAAAAAACCCGCTGTATGTCAACTATTGCGCTATAATTTGGAAAATAAATATATGTGATTATGATGACAACACTATGATGTTTGTTTCTAACAATAGGGCTGTTTTTCTAAAAAAGTTAAATTTGCTTTGTTTCCTTGCCACGATACTAAGCGGTATCGGATACTGGTATCGTCCCAGCCCTATTTAGGACCTGTGCTTAAAGACAATGCTGTCAATATTCAACAAGGTGAACCAAGAGGGGGGAAAAAAGGCCTTGGGCACTGCTGGCCTAGAACGAGTCCAGGACCTGATTCAATTAGTTTATACACAAAAGCATTCAACAGAATGGAAACAAGTGCTAAGGGGCCTTGTCCTTTTCTATGGCGAGCGGAAGAGCTGTGAGAGAATAGCTGCCGCCTTCAGTAAAGCAGAGAGCCCATAAAGTCCTCAATCATCATCGGTTCGGATTCAGAACAGGATAGTTATTTGAGTTGCGCATGGCCAATTGGCACACTCTCTGGCCTCTCGTTGCCTTGACAACCTTCAGGACGCAGGGCCATTGTCATGGCAACCACAAGGGCCAGGTGAGGTGGATGGGCGTCTAGTTATAATCGCAGCAAGACAGCCATCAATAAGTGGCTAATAAGTCTGGCTGCACATCTGACTGGCTGACTTACTGTTATTGATGGCTGGCTTACTTACTAAAATACTAACTAAACTGAGAAATTATGTGACTAAACTGAACAAAAATAAAAGTATATTATGAAGTCAAGATCAATGATATAAAGAATGATGGGAAAAAAACTTGAGTACTTTAAATGAAATGGGCAGAAAGACAAATTCAACTCCATCGTTCATTGAATCAGATGGTTTATTTATCACAAAACCATTTGATGTTAATTATTTTAATGATTACTCCATTGGCAAAGCGGGCAAACAGACAGGAAATGCCAACAATGAACAGTAAGCCATCGTATTCATGCATTAAAAAACAAATTCAAGAAAAGCAAGTTTGAATTTTGTAAAGTTAGTGTGGGAGAGGTGGGAAAACTATTGTTATCGATCAATAAATGACAAAACTCTTGGCATGGACAACTTAGACGGAAAGTTACTGAGGATGGTAGCTCACTTCTGTCATATTTTTAATCTGAGCCTAGAGGAAAGTCTTTGTCCTCAGGCCTGGAGGGAAGCCAAAGTCATTCCGCTACCCAAAAGTGGCAAAGCGACCTTTACTGGTTCTAACAGCAGACTTATCAGCTTGTTGCCAGCTCTTAGCAAACTGTTGTGTTTGCCCAAATACAACACTTTCTATTTAAACAAATTCACAGACTTTCATCATGCTTATAGAGAAGGGCACTCAACATGTACTGCACTGACACGAATGACTGATGATTGGTTGAAATAAATTGATAATAAGGTGATTGTGGGAGCTGTACTGTTAGATTTCAGTGCAGGCTTTGATATTGACCATAACCTGTTGTTGAGAAAACATATGTTTATGGATTTTCAACCTCTGCCATATCTTGGATTCAGAGCCGGCATCTAATTGAACTCAAGAGTTTCCTTTAATGGAAGCCTCTAATGTTAAACATGTAGGGTGTGCTGTACCGCATGGCAGCTCTCTAGGCCCTCTACTCTTTCCTATTTTTACAAATGAACTGCCACTGGCATTAAACAAAGCCTGTGTGTCCATGTATGCTGATGATTCAACCATATATGTGTCAGCAATCACAGCTAATGATGTCACTGGAATTCTTAACAAAGAGTTGCAGTCTGTTTTGGAATGGGTGGCCAGTAATAAACTGGTCCTGAACATCTCTAAAACTAAGAGCATTGTATTTGGTACAAATCATTCCCTAAGCTCTAGCCCTCAGCTGAATCTGGTAATGAATGGTGTGGTTGTTGAATAAGTTGAGGAAACTCAATTACTTGGGTGTTACCTTAGATTGTAAACTGTCATGGTCAAAACATCTAGATTCAATGGTTGTAAAGATGGGTAGAGGTCTGTCCATAATAAAGAAAATCTCAGCTTTTTTGACACCACACTCCAAAAAGCAAGTCCCGAAGGCTCTAGTTTTGTCTCATCTTGATTATTGTAGTCATGTGGTCAAGTGCTGCAAAGAAAGACCTAGTTAACCCATAACAATCTAAGCCGGGATATAGGAAAGATCAGGAAATATATATTTTGATATGTATTTAACCTTAATTTTTGTTACTAAACAGTCTAACCCTGGGAAGGGGTTTCTACTAAGCTATTTGGAATTGTTTTAAAGAAGGTCATACCAACAATCGCTTTGCTATGTGATTGAAGTATAAATAAAAAATTGTTGTTGATGAAAATATTTATTTGGCCTTACTACTATTAGCCCACACAAATGCATAGAATAAGAGATTCACTAAATGGAACAACAGTTAGTCCCCCCCCCAAAAAAAATCTAAAGGAATTTAGTTTGGAAGTATACAACGGGTGGGTCTTATCCCGAATGCTGATTGGTTAAAAACGCATTCCAGCTGGTGTCTATTCCACATGCTACCACTGGCTAAATCTGACGTTAAAATGCCTGTTTAACTCTGTTCCATCTGACTGCGCAATCCACTGTCTCATCAGCCCAGGCAGGCACTTTATAAACTTGATATCCACTATAAAAAGCATCTAGATTCTAGACATTATCTCACATTTCTTTTAGACTAACATTTAGTTTTCAACAGAGGAGATTTGTATAAACCTTGCTGTCTGTCTCTGACATTTGCAACATTGTTTCAATATTCAAATTCGAACTCCAGTTGTCCCATAGTAATGAACGTGTCGGGATGAGACAGGCAGGTAGCGTTTCTCAGCCAATCGAAATTATGAATCAGCTGGCATCGTTTTTCCTGGACAAAGAAATGTAAATTGACAAAAGGTCAAACGAAACGAAGTGCAGCTAGTTTGCAGTCTTTCTATCTTCAGTTTAAAGTGATTGTTTTATCTGTTTTGTAGGCTAGCTCCTCTGAACAACAGTGTCCTGACGAGTGAGCACATTTTCTATGCCAGGCGAAATTGCACCTCATCAGCGCATTGTTATGTATGTTTCCAAATAAATGTCACTCGAAAACAGCTTAAACAAATGCAAATAAGGCAACTTTGCTGTTATTCTGGCTGCACTTTTTGACATGACTAAGTTAGCCGTAGTTGGCTAGCTAGCAAGCAAGTGATAAGAAAGTTGCCAGCACGGCAATGGAACATTTAAAACGAAAGACTGGGTTGCGTCTCTAGCAACCGAACGACCAGCCGGCTTGGGTAGCAACCCTAGATTTGTATTGGGACTATATCTTGTGAAAGGATGAAATAGTATGAACAAATTCATCAAAATAACGTTTTTAATGAAAATAATTCAAATCATTATTTGAATATATTTGTAAACCGTTGTATATAAGTGATAATGCCTTCAAAGCCAGTGTTTGGAGGATATATTGAAACGGATATATTAACAACACCTGTGCCAATATATCCTCCAAACACCGGCTTCGAGGGCATTCTCGCTTAAAGTGTCTGCCCTATATTTGACAGATAAATAACATATCAGGAAATATTTGTTATTTTGACATGCATTTAACCCCTTTGTTTAGTGACAAAAATGTCTCCATATATACTTCCATAAATCTTTTCAACAGGTACTGGGGGAACTTCAGACGAGTCGTGAGGCATGTGGGCATCCTAGAGCAAAACAAATGACAAAACAACCAACATTTACACAGAGGGGTCATATTAGCGTGTAGCCCAAACTGTTCGGACGCTATAAACAAACGTTGGCAGATCGGCTGTCCCGACTTCAGACGAGTCGCAAGACACTTGTGTTGGTCGTAGTGCAAAACGGAGAACACCATCGCGTTAGTGAGAGTCTTATCTTTCTATAATAGTTTGTAGGCAAAACCGTTTGGATGCTAGATATGATTTTGTGAGAAAACTGTTTGGCTCATGGTCTGACAAATACCGCTCTAGCTCTGTCACCTTTCACCGCAGGTGCAGAAGTGTTACATAGGCGGATGCGGTGGATTGAGAAGCATTGAGAAAACATATCTCTAGTTTAAAATGATGGATTTTGATGGGGATTTGTGTATTATGCTAATTGGATTTGTGGGGGCGCGGACATCGACCTTAGAGGATTAAGCTGCGGCTGGCCCAGAACAGAGTAGCACATCTTTCTCTTCATTGTAATCAGAGGGCTAATATAAATACTATGCATGCCAGTCTCTCTTGGCTAAGAGTTAAGGAGAGACTGACTGCATCACTTATTTTTATAAGAAACATGGTGTTAAAATTCTAAATTGTTTGCATAGTCATCTCACACACAGCTTTGACTGACACACTTAACCCACCAGACATGCCACCATGGGTCTTTTCACAGTCCCCGGGTCCAGAACAAATTCAAGAAAGCGTACAGTATTATTTAGAGCCATTATTGCATGGAACTCCCTTCAATCTCATATTGGTCAAATAAACTGAAAACCTGGTTTCAAAAAACAGATTAACATCTTTGGGATAGGGGGCAGTATTTTCACGGCCGGATAAAAAACGTACCCGATTTAATCTGGTTACTACTCCTGCCCAGAAACTAGAATATGCATATAATTAGTAGATTTGGATAGAAAACACTCCAAAGTTTCTAAAACTGTTTGAATGGTGTCTGTGAGTATAACAGAACTCATATGGCAGGCCAAAACCTGAGAAGATTCCATACAGGAAGTGCCCTGTCTGACAATTTGTTGTCCTTCTGTTGCATCTCTATCGACATTACAGCATCTGTGCTGTAACGTGACACTTTCTAAGGCTTCCATTGGCTCTCTAAAGCCGCCAGAAAGTGGAATGGGGTGTCTGCTGTCTCTGGGCAAAGTATAGGAGCAGAGTTTGTAAGTGGTCAGCCTGGGGACAGTGAGACTGGTGATGCGGTCACGAGAACTCGCCATGTTTTTCTTTCAGTCTTTGAATGAATACAACGTCGCCCAGTTGGAATATTATCGCTATTTTACGAGAAAAATAGCATAAAAATTGATTTTAAACCGTGTTTGACATGCTTCTAAGTACGGTAATGGAATATTTGGATTTTTTTTGTCACGAAATGCGCTCGTGCGTTACCCTTCGGATAGTGACCTGAACGCACGAACAAAACGGAGGTATTTGGATATAACTATGGATTATTTGGAACCAAAACAACATTTGTTGTTGAAGTAGAAGTCCTGGGAGTGCATTCTGATGAAGAACCACAAAGGTAATCCAATTTATTCTAATAGTAATTCTGAGTTTAGGTGACCCCGAAGTTGGCGGATGTCAAAATAGCTAGCCGTGATGGCCGAGCTATGTACTCAGAATATTGCAAAATGTGCTTTCGCCAAAAAGCTATTTTAAAATCGGACATAGCGATTGCATAAAGGAGTTCTGTATCTATAATTATTAAAATAATTGTTATGTATTTTGTCAACGTTTGTTATGAGTAATTTAGTAAATTCACCGGAAGTTTTCGGTGGGTATGCTAGTTCTGAACATCACATACTAATGTAAAAAGCTGGGTTTTGATATAAATATGAACTTGATTGAACAAAACATGCATGTATTGTATAACATAATGTCCTAGGAGTGTCATCTGATGAAGATCATCAAAGGTTAGTGCTGCATTTAGCTGTGGTTTTGGTTTATGTGACATATATGCTTGCTTGGAAAATGGCTGTGTGATTATTTGTGTCTATGTACTCTCCTACCAGAATCAAATGTTTTGCATTCGCTGTAAAGCCTTTTTGAAATCGGACAATGTGGTTAGATTAACGAGAGTCTTATCTTTAAAATGGTGTAAAATAGTTGATTGTTTGAGAAAATTGAATTGTGGTATTTTAGTTGGTTTTGTATTTCGCACCGTGCGATGTCATTGGCTGTTGGCTAGGGGTTCCGCAGGCGGAATGGGGTTCCGCTAGCGGAACGTCTGTCCTCAACAGGTTAAGCAAATCCTCACAGCACAACACCTCTCCCCTATTTTACCTAGATTTTTTGTGTAAGTATTGATATATAGGCTGTGTGTGCAGTTTTTTTATTTATGTAGTTCTGTCCTTGAGCTGTTCTTCTCTATTAATGTTCTGTATTATGTCATGTTTCATGTTTTGTGTGGACCCCAGGAAGAGTAGCTGCTGCTTTCGCAAAACCTAAAATGGCGATCCTAATGAAATACCAATTGTATTTGTAATACCATATACCAACTTCGGAAATAGTCATCCCTCCCCGCCTGAATCGCTCTAGCGACCAATCATATTCATGATCAGAACAATGCTGCTATTTTCAGGTCTCTCCAGAGCTGTTCAGTCAGGTTCAAGTCAGGGCTTTGGCTGGGCCACGGAAGTTGAACCTTCGCCCCAGTCTGAGGTCCTGAGCGCTCTGGAGCAGGTTTTCATCAAGGATCTCTATCATCACCTTGGCCACAGTTTTAGTTGTGTAGGCTTGTAATTGTTTGTCCAAACAGCGGTTGGGAATGGGAGCCATCTTGTTGCTCTCCGGTCCTGGGTAAGACCAACACTGACTCTTGACAATTGTAACTTCGCGTCCTTGTTTGGCAGCTTGCGTTTCAACAGTTTGAGTCTGAGGCTACTCTTGCATTACCAGTTTTATAGTGGTTCTTAATTCTGTGAATACTTGCATTTCCTGTGTGTATTAGCATTATAAAGTATAATATCGCTGCATAGATTTCAATATCCTCATTCAAAATATTATTATGAGTTTGAGCGATGCAAAAACTGACAGCAGCTCTTTTCGGAATGTTAAATGGACTCTAGCACGGTCTGATCTTTTGGGACAACTAAGGGGTTGTAGACAGGGAAAGAAACTGTGCTTTGAATACCTGCCCTGACTCGTGAGCGTGTAAAGCAGCACAAGCCTCATTGCCCTGATGACTTGCAGAATCTAGTCTACCCTGCAATGTCTGGTGTCGAGCACACAATGCCCCATCAAAAGATGCAAAGACTGTGTCCCAACTTTCTCTTGTGTAACACGAAATCCCTAACAGACAAGGTAGATGAGCTTTACTCTGTGACTCAGGCTAATGAGATTGCCATTGTAGCTGTGACTGAGTCCTGGTTAAAGGCAGACTCAATAGTCAGGCTTCAAGGCTATAGTTTGCATAGAAAGGACAGAGTAACAACATTTGGTGGGGGTGTAGCCATGTACATAACGCACAGCATCCATCACAAGCGTTTACTGGACCTTGAGGATGACAGCTTTGCGTGTTTGTGGACTTGTCTGAGACCATCTCTCCTACCACGCGGCTTTAAAGGCATTGTGTCTGCTGTCCTCTATCACGTCCTCAAATCTTCTAAAAAGACCCCCATCTGACTCCCAGGCCCTGGAATATCTCAGTACTATTCAAAACAGATATAGTCTTCCAGGTATTGTGATTCTTGGTGATACCAACACACTGAAACGTGGTCCATTGATTTGATTGGAGAATGGCGCCAGAGGGGATGGCTGCCGTTTTACGGGCTCCTAACCAATTGTGCTATTTTGGGTGTTTTTTCGAATTGTTAGTAACTAATCTTGTACATAATGTTGATGCTACCGTTTATGACAGAAAGGAGCTTCTGAATATTAGAACAGCGATTTCTCACCTTGAACTGGGCGAAGATCCTTTCTTTAATGAGTTTGACACGAAGGATATAATGTTGCTCACAGACAAGGCCCAAATCTCTGTCATTCACATGAAGAAAATGAGGAAATACAGGGGGCAGAGATCAGGGTGCCTTGTGAGAATTCGTCAGTAAACCTGCCTCTACCATGCGTTCTATTAGCCAACGTGTAATCACTGGAGAATAAACTGGATGAGGTCCGTTTGAGACTATCCTACCAAAGGGACATTAAAAACTGTAATATCTTATGTTTCACCGAGTCGTGGCTGAATGACGACATGTATAATATACAGCTGGCTGGGTTCTCTGTGCATTGGCAGGACAGAACAGCTACGCCCAGTACGATGAGGGCTGGGGGTGTGTGTCTATTTGTAAATAACAGCTGGTGCGCAATGTCTAATATTAGTGTCAAAGTATTGCTCGCCTGAGGTAGAGTAACTCACGATAAGCTGTAGACCACACTATTTATATTTTTCATAGCTGTCAATTTACCACCACAAACCGATGCTGGCACTAAGACCATACTCAACGAGCTATATAAGGCCAAGAAAGGCAAACAAGAAAATGCTCATCCAGAAGTGGCGCTCCTAGTGGCCGGGGTCTTTAATGCAGACAAACTTCAATCCATTTTACCTAATTTCTACCAGCATGTCACATGTGCAACCAGAGGGGGGAACCCCCCCCCCAAAAAAAAAAAACAACTCTAGACCACCTTTACTCCACACACAGCTCTCCCTCGCACTCCATTTGGCAAATCAGACCATAATTATATCCTCCTGATTCCTGCTTACAAGCAAAAACTAAAGCAGGAAGTATCAGTGACTCGCTCAAAATGGAAGTGGTCAGATGATGTGGATGTTACACTACAGGAGTGTTTTGCTTGAACAGACTGGAACATGTTCTGGGATTGATCCAATGGAATTGAGGAGCATACCCCTTCAGTAACCGGTTTCATCAATAAGTGCATCGACAACGTCGTTGCCACAGTGACATTACGTACATATCCTAACGCGAAGCCATGGATTACAGGCAACATCCGCACCGAGCTGAAGGCTAGAGCTGCCGCTTTCAAGGAGCGGGACACTAATCTGGACACTTATATGAAATCCCACTATGCCCTCAAACGAACCATCAAACATACAAACCATCAATACAGGACTACGATTGAATCCTACTACACCAGCTCTGACGATCGTCAGATGTGGCAGGGCTTGCAAACTATTACGGACTACAAAGGGAAACTCAGCCACGAGCTACCTAGTGACGCGAGCCTACCAGAAAGGCTTTTATGACTTTTATGCTCACTTCGAGGCAAGCAACACTGAAGCATGCATGAGAGCACCAGCTATGCTCGACGACTGTGATCACACTCTCCGTAGCCAATGTGAGCAACACCTTTAAACAGGTCAACTTTCACAAGGCCGCAGGGCCAGACGGATTACCAGGACGAGTACTCAGAGCATGTGCGGACCAACTGGAAAGTGTCTTCACTAACATTTTCAACCTCTCCCTGACCGAGTCTAATAACATCATGTTTCAAGCAGACCACCATAGTCCCTGTGCCCAAGAAAGCAAAGGTAAACTGCCTAAATGACTAACGCCCTGCCCTGTAGCACTCACGTCGGTAGCCATGAAGTGCATTGAAAGGCTGGTCATGGCTCACATTAACACAATCATCCTGGAAATCCTAGACTTATGCCAATATGCATACCACCCCAACAGATCCACAGATGACACAATCTCAAAATCGCACTCCACACAGCCCTTTCCCACCTGGACAAAAGGAAAACCTGTGAGAATGCTGTTCATTGATTACAGCTTTGCATTCAACACCATAGTACAGCAAAGCTCATCACTAAGCTAAGGACCTAGGGACTAAACACCTCCCTTTGCAACTGGATCCTGTACTTCCTGATGGGCTGCCTCCAGGTGGTAAGGGTAGGCAATAACATCTGCCACGCTGATCCTCAACACGGGGTCCCCTCAGGGGTGCGTGCTTAGTCCCCTCCTGTATTCCGTTCACCCACGACTGCATAGCCAAGCACGACTCCAACACCATCATTAAGTTTGCTGACGACAACGGTGGTAGGCCTGGTCACAGACAACGATGAAAAAGCCTAGAGATGAGGTCAGAGACCTGGCCATGTGGTGCCAGGACAACAACCTCAATGTAAGAAATACAAAAGAGATGATAGTGGACTCCAGGAAAAGGAGGGCCAAACACACCTCCATTCACATCGGCGGGGCTGTAGTGGAGCGGGTCGAGAGATTCAAGTTCTTTGGTGTCAACATCACCAAACTATCATGGTCCAAACAAACCAAGAAAGTCGAAGAGGGCATGACAACACCTATTCCCCTTCAGGAGACTGAAAAGATTTGACATGGGTCCTCAGATTCTGAAAAAGTTTTACAGTTGCACCATCGAGAGCACCCTGACCGGTTGCATCACCGCCTGGCATGGCAACTGCTTGGCATCCGACCGTAAGGCGCTACAGAGGGTAGTGCATATAGTCCAGTACATCACTGGGGCCAAGCTTCCTGCTATCCAGGACATATATACTAGGCGGTGTCAGAGGAAGGCCCACACCAGTCACCCAAGTCATAGACTGTTCTCTTGGCTAATGCACAGCAAGCAGTACCGGAGCGCCAAAACGCTCCTTAACAGCTTCTACCCCAAAGCCATAAGACTGATGAACAATTAATCATATGGCCATCCGGACAATATGCATGAACCCCTTCCTCACCCTTTGTTTTTACACTGCTGCTACTTGCAGTTTATTACCTATGCGTAGTCACTTTACCCTACCTACATGTACAAATTACCTCAACTAACTTGTACCCCCGCACATTGACTCAGTATTGGTACCCCCTGTATATAGCATCATTATTGTTATTTTATTGTGTTACTTATTTTTTGGTTTCAAATTGAGTCTTTATTTTAGATATTTTTTTTTTTAACTTTAGCTTATGTAGTAAATACTTTTGTAACTATTTTATGAACTGCATTGTTGGTGAACTTCTTTGGGATAGGGGGTAGTATTTCACGTCCGGATGAAAAGCGTGCCCAAATTAAACTGCCTGTTGCTCAGGCCCAGAAGCTAGGATATTCATATAATTGGTAGATTTGGATAGAAAACACTCTGAAGTTTCTAAAACTGTTTGAATGATGTCTGTGAGTATAACAGAACTTATTTGGCAGGCAAAACCCCGAGGACAAACCGACCAGGAAAATTATTTTTGGAGGTCACTCTCTTTTCAATGTGTTTTCTTTGGGAACCTAGATTTCTAAGGCAGTTGCTTGCAGTTCCTATCGCTTCCACTGGATGTCAACAGTCTTTAGAAATTGGTTGACGTTTTTCCTTTGTGTAATGAAGAAGTACGGCTGTTCAGAACGAGGCTCGAGGGGTGTACTGTTTGATAGAGGCGCGTGACCAGAAAGCATGCTCCACATTGTTTTCCTCCGGTATTGAACGCTGTTTATCCCGTCTTAAATTGTATCGATTATTTACGTAAAAAAATACCTAAAAGTTGTTTTAGGAAAGTTGTTTGAAATGTTTGGACAAAGATTACAGGTAATTTATGAGATATTTTGTAGTCATGTTGCGCGAGTTGGAACCGGTGTTTTTCTGAATAAAACGCGCCAAATAAATGGACATTTTGGATATATAATGACGGAAGTAATAGAGAAAGAAAAGGACCATTTGTGATGGTTATGGGACATATTGGCATGCCAACAGAAGATCTTCAAAGGTAAGGCATGCATTATATGTTATTTAACACTTTTGTGTTGTGCCTGGCGGGTTGAATTCTGATTGTCTGTATTTGTTTGATGGGGTGCTGTCCTCAGATAATAGCAGGGGTTGCTTTTGCTGTAAAGCCTTTTTGAAATCGGACACTGTGGTTGGATTAACAGAAAGTTTATCTTAAAAAAAATTGTATAATACTTGTATGTTTGAGGAATTTTAATTATGAGATTTCTGTTTGAATTTGGCGCCCTGCAATATCACTGGCTGTTGTCGAGGTGGGACGCTAGCACATATCCCAGAGAAGTTAAGGGCTTGTAAGTAAGCATTTCACAGTAAGGTCTAAACCTGTTGTATTTGGCACGTGACAAATACAATTTGATTTGTGCACTCAGTTTGGACTAAAACAAGTGGTGTCAAAACCAACTAGAGGCTCCAATCAACTTGACTCCATCACAGGCCTGTAAAGGCATCCGCATGCTTTGGTTCGCCTGGCGCCTAGATTAACTCGGCTAGGCTATTCGAACAAATGTGCTCACATACTCCCTTAAAAGACCTAAGCATGCAAAATGAGAAAAAGCTGCAATAGTAATGTTTGTCAATCTTGAGACACCATACACTTCCTCAAAATAGTCAGAATTAATGTAACTCAAGAAATCTGTCATTAAATGTACTTTTTTTAAGAGATCTTAGTTGCGCAATTTTACATTAAAATATTTGGTGCAGGGTCAAGTGAAAAGATTTGCATGAAAACAAGTCGTCTATCATTGAATGACAACACTTAATTGAAGAATCCCTACTGTTGACCATTGGAGAAATGCTGTGTGTTTGAATCTAAGAGGCTTTGCCATGCTATGTTGTCGTCTTAGGTCTCTCTTTATGTTGTGTTGTCGCTCTTGTGGTGATGTGTTTTTTTGTCCTATATTTTCATTTAATTTATTTTTAATCCCAGCCCCCGTCCCTACAGGAGGCCTTTTGCTTTTTGGTAGGCCTAGTTAAATAAAAGGTTAAAGAAAAAATGACCGACAAAGGGGTGTAGACTTCAGTTACCGAAATTCTGCTTACCTCGAGAAAAATTGTGTGCACGAACAGCCCCAAACAAAACCTTCCACAAGACCAAAACGTCACAAAATGTTGTCATGATATAAACACGAACTGTTCGTATTGGGAAGCATGCGGATGCCTTAAGCCAGCCCACCTGCGCTTGACTGGTAGTTCTGACCATCAAACCACACTCTGGTCAGCAGGCCTATGGTCAGATCAGTGTTCAGAGGGTGCTGCATCCCTGAATCTAAGAGGCTCTTAGGCCTCCAACTCAACACAGCAGATTTCAGCGCAGTGTACAAAGCTCCTCTGGTGCAAGCTAAAGTTGACATCGTCAATGAAGTTCGCACTCCTATCCTCAACCAGGCATTTCCCATCAAAAGGAGCAACATGGATGGCTACTCAAATAAAGGAGCTCATTGTCGATAGGCAGATATGATTGGAAACCTAGGACCCAACTGAGTGCAAGAGACTGTTCGAAAGTGGTATATCTCATCCAACATGCTAAGAAGAGATACTACGAGGATGAAGTCACATCTCAGGACCAAGGACAGTGGAAACTGGTTTAAGTCCAATAAAAAGCTGATGGGAGCTGCAGAAGACCAGAGTGGGGGAAGATGACACAAGAGCATGAAACCTTAAGTCTTCACTTTTCTTCTGTGTGGAAGGACGCCACATGCAACATCCCAAGCTCGGAGGTTGAAGACAGGATCTTAGCAAACATCACTACTGTATTGGACGTGTCACTACAGTATTGGACAGGTCAAGGAACTTATTTGCAAGGTCAACGGGAGAGAAATCAGCTGGCAGAGACAGCATCCATGCCTAGATTCTCAAAACATACAGTGAGGAGCTTGCCCCTGTTTTGACCTACTTGTTCAATGCTTGCCTAAACATTTCTCCACTCAGTGGAAAAGACTCACCGGTTATGCGGTAGCCAAGAAAGGCAGACCACAGTTCCCCCAGGACTATCATCAGATCTCCCTTCTGAGCTGTATTGGAAAAGTCTAGTATTAGGTCCTTCATAATTCTTTCATAAAGGAAACAGAGTCTGCAGCATTGTTTCATGAAGAGCAGATCCACTGACAGTCTTGCTGCACATAGTACAAAGCTGGCAAAAACGCTGTCGACGCTCACTCCAAATTTAATGTCAACGCCACCTTCATTGACTTCACAAGGGCCTTTGACACTATCAACCATTGACAACTTTTACACCCCCTTAGCACTTCAAAGCACGTATGGCTGTTCAGGGCAGAGTGCAAACAGTTAAGTGGGGCAACTTCTAATAAGAGGACTAGCCAGTACAGGCTTGGGTCCCCCAAGGCAGAGTCCCATTCCCGCTCCTGTTTGTTCTCAACCGGATGCCATCTAGTGTTGAACCCATCAAGTATGCGGACAATCCGACCCTTTCTGAACATCTAATGGACTTTCTATCAGGCCAGATGCAAGCTGCTGTGGAAGCAGCCACAGCCTGGGGTCAGACATACTTCCTCACAGCCAATGCACCGAAAGCTAAAGGAATGGTTATAAGCCTCAGGAAGCCTAAAAAAACAGATTGACTCTTCCTCCTGTTGTCCTGAACGGCCAGGCAGTGGAACGTGTGGACACCTTCCAGGTAAACTGATTGCTCCTACACTCAGCGACTCAGGCATTGAGGCATTCACTTACTGTTCGATTGAATGTTAGAATGGGCAAAACAAGTGACCGAAGCGCCTGAGCGTCATATGATCGTCGGTGCCAGGCACGCCGGATCCAGTATCTCAGAAACAATCCCCTTCCTGGGCTTTTCACACACGACAGTGTCTATGGTTTACCGAGAATGGAGTGACAAACAAAAAACGTCAAGAATCGCGCAAGCCAGCAGGTGGGCAACAAACAAATAACGCCGTAATACAACAGTGGTGTGTAGAGTGGCATCTTGGAACGCACAACTCGTCAATCCTTGTCACATATGTGCTATTGCAGCAGACGACCACACCGGGTTCCACTCGTATGAGCTAAAAACAAGAAGTGGCTCTAGTAGGCATGAGCTCACCAACACTGGACAATTGAGGTCTGGAAAAAACATTGCCTGGTCCGTTTAATCCGGTTTCTGTTGAGTCATACTAATGGCAGAGTCAGGATTTGTAGTTAGCTGCATGAGTCCATGGACCCATCCTGCCTGGTACAGGCTGGTGGTGTATGTTTCCCTGGCACACATTAGGTCCCTTGATACCAATTGAGCAGGCTGTTCTGGAGGCAAAGGGGGGTCCGACCCGGTACTAGATGGGTGTACCTAATAAACTGAGAGAGATTATATATATTCATCAGGCCTGTCCTGGAATATGGTTCACCTTTTTCCCAGTGGCCGGTCTGGAGCATGAAGTCACAAGCTTTGCTGGGAGGCTACTGCGTAGCAACCTAGCGGTGCCAAAAGCCCTGGTCTATGTAAAGTACGATCGGCAGAAGAACTATCGACCGTTTTGGCACAAAAATGTGTTCGATCCCCACAGTGAATTATTTAAAAGTTTGCTACAAATCAAGATATTTTATTAAATACTGATACAATCTGACTACTACATTTGTCGTCACACATGACTACATGCTGACAGACCAATTACGGGCCAGCAGGCTATGAGGCAGCTCCGGTTGACTCAGGCAGGATGAAAACGACTACTTCAACCATGATCCTTTGCTAGTTACAGCCACTTTCCCCATGATCCTTAGCGATTTTTTTGGTGCTATTCAGCATTATGGCAATCTTCAAATTCAAAATACTTGTGGATGACGTCAGCACCATCTACTGGATTTATTGGCTATGGTTTGGGCAGTTCTCCCAAAAAACCTGATCAAAGACATGGTAGGACTTCAGAGAAGCTGCTGCTGTATCATTGGAATACCCCAGCCCGGATGCAAGAAGAGATGAGGCGACAACTAAGAAGTGACTTCACTCGGCTACTGAAGGAAGGGAGCCTTTTCCAGGCTCTGATCACAAAACCAAACCACCATAACCTGTGAAATGGGGGACAATACATACAGCCAATCAGTCACACATAAATAACAAACTGTCCTTTCTACCTAGAGCGTACAGACTGACCCTGTAGTGTAGCTGTGGTCATTTCTTAAATTCTTAACTAATGTGCCCAGTGGTCAAATCTGAACTTTTTAACCAAAAAATTACTTCAGATTACAGTTGTGTCCATGTATTTTTATGTTCATTTGTGCTCCTCCTCAATAACCTTTAT
Organism: Salmo salar; assembly: GCF_965601325.2. NCBI lineage: Eukaryota > Metazoa > Chordata > Actinopteri > Salmoniformes > Salmonidae > Salmo > Salmo salar. Next base: position 10,173,569 of record NC_138306.1, on the reverse strand, counting down.
TTAACTAGGGAAGTCAGTTAAGAACAAATTCTAATTTACAACGACGGCCTAGGAACAGTGGGTTAACTGCCTTGTTCAGGGGCAGAAGAACAGATTTTTACCTTCTCAGCTCGGGGATTCGATCTAGCAACCTTTCGGTTACTGGCCCAGCACTCTAACCACTAGGCTACATGCTGCCCTCATCATGTAAAGAGCATCTCATTTCCTAATGTTATGCAATGATGTTTATATAATAAAACTTAACTGTAAGCCTAGATAGCCTCTACAGTAAGGAACAATGTGTTGTGTAGATAGGCGTAGGTGACTTTCTGTATTTATTCGTAAGCACTTAAATGTGTGTGTGTGGGTGTCATAAATGGATGTTTCCCATTCAGTACTTAGACTAGACAACAGCCCATGGCAGCCTTTGATAACCAGACATTTATTCATCTTTCTTTCTTTAAATTATCCATTCAGGCATGAGCAGAAGAATGAGGCGCCCACAAAGGAAGTTTAGCAACGCTTTGATTACCTACATTAGGTCACCATTCAGATAACTGGGTCAGTACTGCTTAGGCTCTGACGCTAGTGACACCTACTGGCCACAGAGAGAATGGTAGCTTAATTTCCTCTGAAGGGAGTCTTATCTGACTTATGGCAGGTATTTAGTGGAGCTTTTCCACTCTGAGGCCGTGTCTCAACCTTGGTTGTCTCCTTTCCTTCCAGAACCTTGCTAGGTAAGAGGACTTGATAGTTTCCACTAGATTGCATTGTTTTGTTCATCAAGTGCTCAGAGGTTGTGGTCATGAGGGAGAAGTTGATGAGGAAAGGAAGCCTAACTCTTGAGATACAGCTTACAAGTTAGAAAATCTGAAATGTTTGAGGAACTATCCTCTGAATAAGAAGCTTACATGAAAGCTGGAGACTGGGGCATAAAGTAAGTTAATGAGTGAGACATTTTGAAAGCTGTGCCTTCCCTTACTAATTTTATGAGGCAATGAACTTGGGCTCCCGAGTGGCGCTGCGTTCTAAAGCACTGCATCTCAGTGCAAGAGGCATCACTGCAGTCACCGGTTCGAATCCATGTTGC